>NW_010973188.1:953694-953963 GCF_000737465.1 Haliaeetus leucocephalus
CAGTTCATCACACATTATTTCTGACGCTTCATCCTCTTCAGGGGGAGGACTCCTCACACTCTTCCCCTGCGCCAGCGTGGGGTCTCTCCCATGGGAGACAGTCCTCAACGAACTTCTCCAATGAGAGTCCTTCCCATGGGCTGCAGTTCTTCACAAACTGCTCCAGCGTGGGTCCTTTCCATGGTGTGCAGTCCTTCAGGAGCAGACTGCTCCAGCACAGTTTTCCCATGGTGTCACAAGTCCTGCCAGCTAACCTGCTCCAGCATGGG
>NW_010973188.1:954415-981899 GCF_000737465.1 Haliaeetus leucocephalus
CTTCTAGCAGCTTCTCACAGAAGCCACCCCTGTAGCCCCCCTGCTACCAAAACCTTGCCACACAAACACAATACAAGGTAGAAGGCCAGGTTCCACTTCAGAGACACTAAAAACACATGCTTGGATTTAATTTTGACAAAAACAGCTTTCTAAAGTGGAGGAACTATTCAGTCTACATAGACTTATATCCATACTGCCACTTAAATACTTGCCCAAGCCCACTCTCACAACCAGACCTACTACCCACACTGTTAACAAACCAGCTCAATGCTACAAGCAGCCCTGACCCAAACTGTGAGCCTCACAGAAGCCAGAAAGCCTGAGCATTCAAAAGTGCACAGAGGCCTCATGTTTCCCATTTTTTATTTACTCTGAGCAAATTAAAAAATGTCATGGTAAGCATTCTTGGTCTTTATGTTACAACAGAAATTCCAGAAGACCTAGCATGCTGGGCTGGAAATACTTCAGACCTACTATGCGAAGGAACTGTAAGACTTTTGCCTGATTTTGGGTCTGTATAGGCATATGAATGTTACACACCCAAATTATAGATGGGGTCATCAAAAGCCAAAAATCTTTAATCCAGTTTGCAAGTCAATGTGTTACCCTTGAATTTGGACACAACCTTTACTACTTTCTCCATGGTATCACATTTCTGTTTTGCAGAAAGTTTGTTTACTAGTGCTTTCAAATTGATGTCAATCTTGAAATTAATAATATGGTACTTTAGTACAGTGATGCTTTTTTAGTCTTACAAAAATATGAGAAAGTGGTGATAATGTAAGATATTACGCTATTACCTACACGTCTCTTCAGTAAACTGAATTTGCTCTTTTTCTTCATGAGTGTACCATAATTAGAAAGTATTTCCAATAATTAACAGTTAATTAAAATACTGAGGAAGTCCACCAATTACCATGTATGTTAAAAAAGAAAAAATCAGAACAATTTGAGAATAAGTTGTATTTGTTAAAAACCAGTTTACCTGATCTCCCCATTCATTGATAAATGGCATATTGATATCATCAATAAAAACAGTCATTTTTCTGCCACCAGGAGGTCCATAAGTACTTCCAATGCGTTTGTCCACATAACTCTCTATTGTCCTCTAAAAATTAAAGAAAGTTCTTGTTTTGCATCTAAAGCAACAATATTTAAAATGTATTATTAAAAAATGTATTATTTACTGCTTTCTGCTACAGTACTTATCCAGTGATTTCGTCTTTTTTGTTAGTAGTTTCATCTTTGATTCATCATTAAGGAACCCTATTCTCCTGTTCATCACACTCATTCCTATGCACTCCCCTGGCCTTAGGGCTACGTCCTGCAACCCACCTCTGGCTACCAGAGAAGTTTTTAAATAGTTTTCAAACTTGGAAATTATTATTTCATTACCAGCATTGAAGTCAATTATTATCACGAAGTCACCAAACTAAAACAACTTTAAATTTAGTATGACACATTATGTCTGTAAGAAATATTACATCTTGTGAATTCTATTTCAGTCTTCAAACATGCCAAGATTAATGCAAGAGAAACTGCTAAGACAAAAGAAAATCAATAGATCAGAAGTTGTGAGTTTTGTTGCATATCTTTTTTTCCTCTTGCTTCTCAAATCAGTATGAGATAGTGGGAAGATAGGTTACACACAATTTGAGAAATGAAGGATTAATCAAAATTATATTAATTATGAGCAAGCTAGAATATCAACAAGCAGAAATAGTATTTTCATTATCTACAGCATAATTTTCATAAATACCAGACTTATTTAGAAAGACATTTAAGAATCTCCCTTCCAAAGGGTAGCTCTGGTGAGGAATGGAATCTGATTTCAGAGAGTTTGCCACGTACTGTCTGAAAATTATGGTTGCTTTGTATTTCCCCTCACTAAGCTCAATTGTTTTATATTTGCAGTACAACTGCAGACCATATAGAGGCAACTTAGATTCCTTTTACATTTCCGAGATATCTTGTAAGCTAAGTAATGCAGCATTTTAATGTTTTGGTGGCAATAATATTTTAAGACTGAGTTTTGAACTAAATAAGAAGCAGGATGCAATAGACAAATAAGACACTGATATAAAATTGAAATATATCTTCAAAGTTCTACAGCTTTACAATCTTTCTAAAGGTACTTGGAACATAAACAATGACAGAAAAAATACCTTACAAGATGGTAGTAGCAAATGTTTTCATTAGACAAATAACTTTTTAGTTTTACAAGCATCAGTGTCATCCTAGATGAGTAATGTGGCATATGCTGTCATAAAGATAGAAGTATGAATAGTATTTTTGAAACAGAAAGCATTTCAACTGTTTTTCTGCTACGTCTTTCTCTTGGAAATCAGCAGTGAGCTATGTATTCACGTAGCTAGCTGAAAAGAAAGAGCATATCTTCTGAGGTACTACAGTACTGCAGCAGAGACAAGAATATCCGTTCACAGACTCTCTGTACCAGAGACAAGGAAGTCTGGGTTTTGTTTTCAAGACAGTAATGCTCTAGGGACCCCTAATACACTAAGTAAAGGACACTGAGACAGAGATACTGACTGCTCAATTGATCTTGCATACATGAAAGGATGCCTGCCTTATTCTGTCTCACAGTTTGACATAAACGATGGCCACAGATCTTCATAACAGAAAAGCTCAGCAGATATTCTGTGTGTTTGGAATTTCAAAAAATCGATGTTTAAGCCATTAGTTTCCACCATTTTCTTAATAACATTTACGTTAACTTCTTAAAAAAAGACACTTGGTTTTGGGATGGAGTTTGTAAGACCTTCTCCATGAGCAGACTTTTCAGTCAAGAAATATTCCAGAATGACTACTTTATCCTACTAGAGGATTGTCACCATGAATTAATTACTTTGAATTAGTAATGAAGGCAGTTCAACTTACAGGATCACATCCTAGCAAATTAGTACTACTGAATCATAGCACAGTGGTATAAATCATCCTTTCAATCACTTGAAAAAACTATCTGTAGTATTTGTTTCTATTTATATGGATTTTTAGCAGTTATATTATGAAAAGGAAATCTCTACAAAGTTGCCATGCTAGAGGACCTTAAAGACTGGATTTCTGATGCTGTAGTCACTCCAGAGCTGAGGAAAGATAAGAGCATCTGTAAGTTGAAATCTGATTTTTATTATAATTTTTATTTTTGTTAGAACTAAAGAATCAGGAAAAAAATGAAGACGTATAACCAAAAATTTTCATTAATCTAAAATGAAAAGGAAAGGTCTTCAGCAAAAAAATGGATCCTTAGAATTCCTTAATGTAAAAGCACACAGCAATCATGAATAAATGTATCTCTATGTGAGTGACTATATTTTATTCTGATCTGCAAAAATTATTTTTTATGGAATTTTCTGAAGTGTTTAAGTGACTTAGAGGGAAAAGATCCTTTAGACTTTATATCTAAATCACTCCTTTTATCATCAGAATTAAGTACACTTTAAATACTTCGCAAGGAAGTGATATGCAAGAATTGCTTAGAATCTGTATTTTTACCTGAAACATAAATGGTTCTGTGGCAGATGAAAAGTTTAAACATTTTGACAAATGCTCTTCTGGGTCATATTTCTTCACATATGCCTTAATCATGACTGTCTTTGCAGTCCCCTGTTCTCCTGTGAGCAAAACTGCCTGTAACAGATATTTAAATCACATAAGTATTGTCAAAACTTTTCATTAAATACACATAACAGACCTATTTTAGAGAAAGGGATTCTTTCTGTGTCTACTTTGGAATGATATATTATTCTAGCAGGTTCTTCCTGTGTCTCCATATGCAGTGACACAGTATGTGTTTTACATCCCACCCAGATTCTCCAAGAAAATTATTTACAAAAAGTCAAATGAGAAATGATGAAGCAAGAATGCACTAGAGGTTTTTCTTCCAGTTGCCTAACTTCCACTTTCCAACACATTCACCAGCAGTCTCTTGTAGTGGATGACCCTAAGAAAGCTTTCTTTATAATGGAAAGTAGTCTCTGACATCTAATTTGAATGTAAAATTTCTACTATTATTTGGTTTCTCTATAGGTATCCTTTGTGAGACCTGTTTGTAATAGAAGGATAGTTCCTTCTTCGCAGCATTGTCCTTAAACCAACAATACAATATAGATTAGATGTAGCTATATTCTCTCTCAAGCATATACTAAAAGAGATACTTTAAAGGTCTGTAAAGACATGATGTAATGATAATTACAAATACGAACAACAGACACTGAACTGTGTACAGCAGTCTTACCTGACAAAGCAATATCTATGGCTTTGTGATAAATGTTAGTGAAGGTGGGAAACAATTAGATGGATAAAAGACTCTGGAAATGTAGTCCTTTTTGAAGCTCCTCTTATATTTCCATATATTGTCTAAAATACCTGATCCAGTCTTTTTCTCTAAACTGAATGTGTGAGGAGATACACAAAATTGATTTGCAGTGAGTATTGTAGTGCTTGTGTCCCCTGTTAGACAGTCCATTAAAACTGGGAGAGGAAGCAATTTAGCAGTGAAACTCTGAAATGTGTTTTATGCTCCACTACTACTTAACAGCAACAAAGGAAAAATCACCTGTTTTCAAAGCAGGCAGTTATTCTTCAACTTCCCTCAAAAGAACACTATCCTTCCTCTAAGGAACACTGGTTCCTATCCACCCCTTCTCTTCTCCTAAATTGGAATTTTAAATCTGTTGCCCAGGTTCCCCAGCCTAATTATGACAACATAAACTGACTTAGCAAGAAAGGCCCTCTGGATCCTTAAAGAGTCCACGCTGTCCTCTGACAGCACTATGTTTTTCAGAATTGTAACCAAACTTGACCTGGACTTTTTGTCCTGAATTTCATCAACTGCATGCCATGGAAACACTTGATTCTTCCTCTGAACAGCCATAGAGGAATATGAAACCAATGCATTTTTTCAGAATACTTTTGGCAGGATGATTGGTGTTGCATAGGGCCTTTAGATCACTTAGTCAGGATATGAAGTTTTGACAATGCAGATTTTGGCCAAAGATGTTCACAGAATGGTCAGGAAATCTTAGAATTTTTCCCCAAATTTGATTCTCCTTTCTGATTGTTTTATTATTGGAAACAAACTCCCTTTGGACAAGAATATAATTATTCTGACTCCTTATCACTGCAGTATTTACAACAGCAGCATTTGATGCTTCTAATATGGCACTTTGGGCTCTTAAAACTCATACCATCTTAATGTATGCCTCACTATATATATTTCTATTTTTCAAAGCATTTTTACTCTTCTCTGGTGGCTCATTCAAATTAAAGGTGCAGAAAATCTTTGTTTCAAGCTGATATTTTGATAGCACATATTTTATTTCCACTTTCTCTTAATATTATATTTTAAAATATGTAATGTCATAAACCTTATTTTCTGGTTAATCTGTACACTAAGTGTCATTTCCCTGAAAAAAAAAGTAATAAATGTGTCAAGAAAGGAGAAAGTCTTTCCTTGTTTTCTTCTTATCTTGGTAAAATCTGAATCTAAATCAGAAAGTTGCCGAACCAAAGGATTAATACTTCTCTCCTTTCTCTTAAACCTTTTATAGAAATCACTCATTTCATCTCACGACAGTGAGCTAGACAAGAACCCTGCTCTTCTTTCAGACATGTAAGAATCCTCCATGGGTTTTTTTCTAGCTCAGATTTTCATCCTACTTATGTTTTTGACAGATGGTATTATCTTCATTATTATCTCCACTCCATGAAAGGAATTTAATCAGTTTGCAAAAGGGAGTAAGTGTTTATTTATGATGGTGAACATTGAAGTTGATCATGCAGGAGATTTGGAAATGTCCAAATACTCCTGACTTGCTCCTGCTTTAAATCAATGCTCTCCAACAGATAGCCACAATGATACCACATGGTCTCATTCTTCACCCTGTTTTTGAACATCCAAGTGATCAATTGACCATAATAACACAGATGATAGTAAACTTACAGAACGAACAAGTCAAGTCAGAGCTGTAAAACATTACTTTGGTTTCATCTAGCACATGTAATTCAGCTGTAGCTGGAAAGAAAGTTCATGCTGCTGTAATCTGATCCAGAGAAGACCAAAAAAAAAAAAAATTTCTCTATTACAGTTCAATATGTGATTAAATCAAACCTTACAAATAAAAAAATGCTTGAAAACAAAGCAAGTGGACTGCTTCCATGGAGGGGAACATTCTGCTCAAGAGGGAAACATAGACAAGTCCCATTGCACACTGGATGCTGAAACTTTTCAAGTGAAGAGAGGAAGATATAAACTGTACATCACAGAAACATGGAATTGTGGAAAATGCCAGTTTCAAAGACTCTCTTGGGAAAATTTAAATGTTTGTTATTTCTATTGCAATGATGGCCAAAAGAATGTACCTGGAAATATAATCAATATCTCCCAAGTCATTAACATACAAAGATTAATTATTTGTTTCCAAATAGAAGGATTTTTCATGTTTTCATAATTTGTGTCAGATACATCAAAGACACAGCCACATTATGGCTTCAGGAACAGTTCCATCAAAACCAATCAACAGGTTTTCTATCCAAATCCCAGAATTTTACAGAAAAAAACAAGTTCCAGCACTGGCTCATGCACTTGTGGTACCTCTGATATTGGCTCCAGCTACCAAGAAGGGAGTACATTGATTTATATTTCACAAGCTGACACAGATTTCCATAGGAAGTTGCTAGGGTTATTTAAAGTGTTGTGCTAAAGCAATATATGTATTTTTCAGATCTTCCTCTGTTTGAAAATAGGCCTATATATGTTTTAATAACTATTGTTTAATGTGGCCTGAGTCAAAAGCCATGACACCAGATTGGTCCTTATTGGTTAAAGCTGCATGAGGAGCATTCTCTCATTTTCTATAGTTGTGGCTACTGTTATTAATTACAGCTTTCTTAATGAGAGAAAAAAAAATAGAGTAAAGGCTAGGAATTTCAGGTTTTTAGTGAACTGCCTTGTGAAATTTATTTTCCTTGTTTCCCTATTCAGGAATATCATAAAAAGGAATATGGTGTAAAGACTAAGAACAAAGTTTTATGTCTTTCTCTAAGAAAAATGATAAGTTGTTGGAGTTAAAATTTATGATAAAAAAATTATTTTATAAAAAAGGATATTTTAAACATTTTACCCATGCACAGCAATAAGCACAGAGGATTCATGTTAATAAAATAAAAATAGAGCGATATGTAAATAACGACGCACCTGGCAAACAATGACTACAGACAGAGAATATGAAGAATGATTGCAAGCCTTGGTTACTTTATAAGTAGGTTTCTATTTATTTCACATAGTAAGCATATACTTAAATAAGTAATCCTGTACTTACTTTCTGTTGTTTTGCTATTGTGTTTATCAAAAACTGAGTTCTGACATTGTCAACATTTGGAACCAGAATAGACGCATAGTCTGGGACATTTTCTGTTGGATAAATATATTCCTGAACTTTTTTACTCCAGTGCTCCCAGTCACCTGAAATGACAAAAAAGAGGAAAATATCTCACAATATTTTGATCGTGTTCAATATTTTGTTAGTACAAAAAAAAATAAAATCCTAGATGTTATGGGTGAAGTACTACAAAGTATAAAAAGGGATAAATTTTCTTAAATCTAGCTAAAATGCATCTAACAAAGGACATACTTACTCATGACCTCTAATTAGTCTACAATCCTACTAAATATACACAGATTTCTTAAATTTATATATAGCTACCTAAATAAAAAACCCAAAAGCAAGTTTACCTAGAAACTCATTCTCACGCCGCTGGTGAAAAATTATAGCATGTGTGAATATGGATTGTGTATGTGTACACTAAGTAAACATTTCTGGCAAAAAAAAAATATTGGAATTTGATACAATAAAAATAGATGTATTCATGTCAGAATATACTCTGAAAGAACAGTAAGTTCTTTGTGAAATTGGTTGTGTGTGTGTTATTTAAATTTGTTGTGGAAAATATCATGTTATTCAAAATATCACACTATTCTTACAGTTTTATAAACTGTAAGATTTATTACTGATTAAATGGAATTAAAATCAGATTATATTTTTTAACAAAAAACACTAGCTGTGGGGAAATTAAGTAAAAAATTAATATTAATTTAGACTAAACCAGCCTAAGCATAAATTATCTAAAAATTGCAGGCTGGTTACATTAATAGAAAAGAAATCTGTAAGAATGAAATTAAAAACAAAAGAAATAAGAAAATGTTACCAATGAGCACTCTATCTCTTCTTTCTGATGTCTCACCTCCACAGAGGCACTGCATACAGAATCTGTGTTACTACTACACTGTCACCAAAAATCTCCGCTCATATGACTGTATAATAAGGACTAAAGGAGTAATTTTAAATTTCAAAGAAGCTATACTCAGTTTTAAAATGCCAGTATAAAAAAGAATGTTAGTGCTTTTTCTTACCATAATCAGTAACATAAAACTCATACATCGTTTGACTGGTGCCAGGGGAGATTTCTGGTAAGTCTAATTTGTTATCATGGGCTCTAATGAAGGCTTCAAGTTTATCTCTACTGTCCAACTCCAGAAGGGCACCTAAACTCCACATTATTGCAAAGCAGAACAATTTATGCAGATGAAATATAGTTGATAAACCACCTTCTTCCTTCGATGGAATCAAACCCTCCAGAAGATTAACAGACTGAAAATATTTTAAAATATTATGCATTAAGAAAATTACATAATAATTTTTTATTTTTATACTATATGCACATGCATTATTTATATGTATTCAAACTTTAATTCAGAATTTGAAAACCAGTACACATTACCAAAGAATAACATAAAATTCAGAACTATAAACCCAAGAAAACAGATTAAAGATACCTATATAAAACTGGATAAAGTTTTCAAAACTACTTAAGTCATCAACTATCCTTTTAAATTATGCCTATATAATAAATGTCATTTAAGAGCTAGGGTAACAGAACAGCTTTTTAAGGGATTTTATAACACCTAGTGGGATATTCAGAACTCCAAAAGTAGGTGGGGCCTAGCCATTTCTTTCCATCTTTAAGAATGGAAGAATTTTCAGCATCTGTCTAATGTATTTATCTCAATTATGGTCAATTTACACATCTATCACATTAGCTTCTATTTTGTGCTTTAAAAAAAAAATAGATTAAAATATCCTATTTTATGATTTCTTCACTCTGTTTCTAAGGAACTAGACTCCAGATTCCAGAAATCTAGTAACTTGCTATCTACAATTCTGTGACGTTGTTCATGAAGCCAGATGTTTGACTGTCCTAGATAACATCACTCATATTCCGTTTCTACACAAGGCAGTGTCAAACACAGTGTTTCTCATACTTAAGTGGGAAGTAATGCAGTAACATACACTTTTAATGCAGCCTAAAGGACATAAATAGTCAGAATATTTTTGATTACTTTAAAATTCAGTTAAATTTAGTTTAAAAAATTATTAATCAGTATTAATTACATAACATTAAAATAATGTCACTTCTTTTCTTTGGAAGACAATTGATTTATCTAATTATTTCCAGGACAGGCTGTGTCCCAGTTTATCTGAACAAAATCTTTTTGTTCCCTCAAATACAAGCTCGAGTTCAAAATTTCCTATGATGCTCTGGGTCTTAGTAATATTCTAGAACAAGTTTTTGAAGAAAGAAAACAGAAGAAATTAAACTGACTTCTAAAAACACACAAATAATTGTAACAAATTGGATGAAAACTTCAGCTTGCCCAGCATATCATCTGCAATAGTGACCAAAAGTGAACGCTTAGAGAAGAGTAAAAACAAAGAAAAAACTCTCTTGGCTTGTGGTGATACTGGGGGTCGTACTTCCTACTGGTACTCTCTTCAGCTGGGGCCTTTCTGAACCAAATGCACTTTTTCTGGGTTTAGTAATCCTCCCTGGATTTTTCCACCCAGAAAATATCAGGACTGGTCTTGAACCTACATAAACTTTTATCATCTATAACACCCTTTGGCAAGATGTTCCATAGGTCTACTATTCATGGCATTGAACAGTTTGTTTCTTCCCCTGTGTGAATCCCTTCGTGCTTATCTTCACTGAATTTCATTTGCCATTTTATTACCTATTTATTCAGTCTCATAACATCTGTCTACAGTTCTTCATGGTTAGCTGTTTTGTCCTTACTACCCTGAATAATTTAGTATCATCAGTAAACTTCTTCACCTAAAACTTTTCCAAATTGTTTATGAATATTTTGAACAACATTGGCCCCAGCAAAAGTACCCTCGGGATCAGTGCTAACCTCTGTCCTTCCTAAGAACTGATACTCCCAGTCACACATTTCCTATCTTCTAATCAGTTATTTATCTAGAAATGAGCCTCCTATCTTCTGCTATGACTGTAGCTTCCATGTAAATACCTGGTAAAGAACTTTTGTTCCTTCATGCAGGCCATATAAATCAGATCTCCTTTAGCTACAAGTTTATTAACTTTTCCAATAGGCTTGTAAGGCAGGATAACTCTAAACAAAAACTGTGTTGAATCTCCTAAGGTAAATTACATTTGTCTACCTAATGAGGTGGGCCAGAGGATGGTAAACAGTTAGAAAGGCAGTGGAAATCACAAGGAGTAAAGCAAAGGTAAGATCACTTTTTATATAAAACCATTATAAAGTTGTTGTAACTGAAAAAAAAGCTTAAATCGTGAAAGCTAACAAACGGCAGATAATTGGGTACACGTGCATGTTTGCGTGAACATCCCAAACTGAAGTTTAGAACTCAAGCACAAGTCTGCTATCTGCTAGATGTAACTGTTTTGAGATGGTTGCAAATTTTGAAAACACCTGAAATAAATAAAAGTGGCATGCCCTGAATCCCATAATTAATAAAGAGACATAAGACAGAACCACCAATCAGGAGGCTGATAAGGTACAGTGCTTCTGCACATAGACCATTTATGGCAAAACTGGGATCTTAAGGTTTTGGAAAGGAGAGGCAGTGAGGAAAAGAACAGTTCCCAAAAGAAGTTGTTCTTGGAAAAAAGGGTCCCAGAAAGAAGGAGGTAAAGATCCTGGTTAGAGGAAAGATCTTGGAAACAAGGGAAGATCCTGGAGATCAGAGAGATGCATGTAGACAAATGCTGGATGATGCCAAGAAATCTTGTCAAGTAATGCCCAATCCAAGCAGCTGCACATCACAGAAACCAACATGACTTTTTGCCCTGCCTTCCCACACCGAGAATGAAATCCTTGCTAGGAGGAGAAATCAAGACTAAGTGAATGTAACACTTGAGGGGGGAAGCAAGTGACAAAGTGAATCTGTGAAATGATAAAGTAGGGTAAAAGCTCTGGTCTCACTGTTTCTTAGATAAACCCCAGCATGAAGATCCACTAAGGGTTATTTATTCTGTTGCACCTGTGACAGAAACTTACTAGATATTTTCATTCGCAGGAAGAAACATTCAATACAGGTTAAACCAGGGAAATATTTCCCTGACCAAGCAGTATGCATAGAACATGACTTGCTCACACTTCCTAACAAGCCCTAATCAAAAATAACATAGAAACTTCCAGTTCCAGGAAAAGTCTTCCATGAAGACAACATCAGTTCAGTCAGAGGTCTCACAGATAACAAATGTAGAAGAAAAAAATATTGTTTCTCTCTAAAAATTTTGTGCGTAGCATGTCCATCTGTGGTGGGCTGACCCTGGCTGGGTGCCGGGTGCCCACCAAAGCCACTCTATCACTCCCCCTCATCAGCTGGACAGGGGGGAGAAAATATAACAAAAGGCTCGTGGGTCAAGATAAGGACAGTTTAATAAAGTGAAAGCAAAGGTTGCGCACGAAAGCAAAGAAAAAAACAAATGATGTTATTCTCTACTTCCCATCAGCAGGCAATATCTAGCCACTTCCTGGGAAGCAGGGCTTCATTACGCGTAGTGGTTGCTCCAGAAGACAAAAATGCCCCCCTTCTGTCTCCCTTTACTTAGCTTTTGTATCTGAGCTGATGTCATATGGTATGGAATATCTGTTTGGTTAGTTTAGGTCAGCTGTCCTGGTTATGTCCCCTCCCAAGATCTTGCCCTGCCCCAGCCTGCCGTTGAGGCGGGGCAAAAACATTGGAGAGACAGCCTTGATGCTGTGCCAGCACTGCTCAGCAGTAGCCAAAACGCTGGTGTGCTATCAACACCTTTCTAGCTACTGATGCAGAGCACAGCACTATGAGGGCTGCTATGGAGAGTATTAACTCCATCTCAGCCAGACCCAATACCATCATAAATCAGCAAGTTACATAGTTTCTGTGTGTGGACTACAATTCTATAGATATCCTAATTCCATTTGATACTGCACAGTTAATCTTTGCAGTATTTACTGTGGCTATTAATTTGCAGCAAAATACTTCAAACTGTTGAAAATCTGAAGCTAAATCTCTGATGAACAGTAAAGAGATATTGGGTGCAAATTGACTAGTTTAATAATAAATTGAAGCGTTATCCAAAATATTATCTTGTCTACCTTCTTACTCAAAAGCACTACTGAATTTGTTATGAAAGTGTCAATATAAAACTGAGATGACATGGGCAAAGGGATAGTCTGGAGACTTAGAATCTGCAAATGACAACAGATTCATAAATCAGCTGGAGACATGCAGTATAGGACTGACAGTCTTGCAAAATCTACTAAACACATAATTTTATTATTAATAAATCATTGATAAAGTTTGGACTCCACTTAAGGTAGAACTCCAGTTGATAGGAGGGAACAGGCAAAAATTACTACATTGACCTTGGAAGAGCTAACTGACAGAATGACAGCTATTACATCTGGAGATAGAAGGATAATTAGAATTATTCATCACTCTCTCTGTTGACGCTACCATAGGGTTAGACTGACCCGTACCACAATTTGTTTGGTATTAAAAGAACTGGAATGAGACCACTAGCTTATTAAACATATGCTTGTGAAGACTTACTGAAGCTTGTAAATTCCAGTCAACAGAAGACTAGCCGACATATGAAGCAATAAAGAGAAGTTCTTCTTTTGCACATCTCTAACAGTTCCTCATATATTGCCGAAGAAACAATTATTGAGTTTGAGGGGTTTTTTGTCAAGAAATCATCTTTTAAAATTAAATTTTATTGCTATCAGGTGTTCTTTTTGCTATTTCTGCACGCTTACTCTAGTCAGTTAATTCACACAGACTTACACAGTATCTGTTTTACCTGCATAATGTAGTTGCATTCTAGAAGCTCCATTTTTGGATTAAGGTTTAGTTTCATATATGTATATGCTGGTTCAAAGATTCTATCATACAAACTTTGTAAAACTTCAGCTTCTTGAGAAGAAAATTTTTTCAGCCATGCCTGAAAAACATCCACAATATTTTTCTGTATAAAATGCATAAAAGGGTAAAGTTAGGAGTAGCCAGCAATTTTAATCTTACTTGCAATATTGGTCTCCAGCTGAGGGCAGAAGAACTGATGTAGACCATACCCATTCGAGAAACTGTTGCTGGAGAGGCATTGTCAATGTTGTGGACCTCAAATAACAGTTTACATGTAGGAGACATAGGAATTCGATCTCCGTTTGCTAGAGTGAGGGTCTTGTTATCATCTAAAACTGAATTTAGATTCTCAATCCAGATTGCATCTACAGGACCATCTAAAATCAGAAACATATTTTCACCTGGAAAAATAATCAAAAGATTATTTCATATCACCATAATGAAAGAGCAAGAAAATAAGTTTACAAGATGGTCTAGAACTAAGTAATGTATAAAAAGGTATTTTATTTATTGCAGTTTCTGCCATCTCCATGGATGCTCATTACTGTATAAATGGCATACTTAGTTAAGGAACTCTTTTGGAAACAATTAGTAGCAAATGAGGGCACAAGTATATATTTATAATGTTGAACACCTGTGGTGAGATTACCTTGGCTGGCTGGCAGACAGACACCATGCCACTCTCTGCATCCCCCTCCTCAACAGGACAGAGGGAGAAAAATAAGGTGAAAATGCTTGTGGGTTGAGATAATGACAGGGAGATAACTTATCAACTAGGGTCATGGCAAGACAGACACGACTTGGGGAAAATTAATTTATTGCAAATGAATATAGACTTGGATGATGAGAAACAAAGATAAAAAACTAAACCAACTTTCCCCCACTCCCTTTTCTTTCTCACCTTCTTCCTTCCCAATCTATTTTAACTCTTCCTCCTTCCTCCTCCCCCCGCCCTGAGCAGCACAGGGGGAATGGAAATTTAGCATTTTGTTGCTAAAATAAGGGTTCTTTGGGCAACTATACAAAAGGCATTGAATATTCACAGATCCCATTTAAGTTAATGAAAACTACCATCACTCATCAATTCTGAAAATCCAGTTATTTTTCTTTTATTTTGAAACATAAATATAGATGAAAATGCCTAAATTTTGGCAATAAATTTTAAAATTCTGGCTTTGTTTTGAATATAAAAATTTTCCAATAGAGAAAATAGAGAAATTTCCAATATAGAAAAATCAACTTTCTTTTAAAAAAAACTCCT
The DNA here is from genome assembly GCF_000737465.1 of Haliaeetus leucocephalus. Taxonomy (NCBI): domain Eukaryota; kingdom Metazoa; phylum Chordata; class Aves; order Accipitriformes; family Accipitridae; genus Haliaeetus; species Haliaeetus leucocephalus. The sequence goes on from NW_010973188.1 coordinate 968,927, forward strand.
TCTAGGAAGGTTCCCTAGAAGAATTCCCTTTCTTTAATATAAATATAAAACAAATCGCTGTGAAAAGGAATTTCAGTATTCCAATCCTAAAATACTGAATATAAATATGGGTAATCAACATATGAAAAACCATGGAAAAAAACTATTTTCAAGCTAGTGTAATTAGTAAAAGTACATCTAAATTATAACTTACCAGCTTCCAAATAACACATCTGCACTGTAGAACTGAAGTGGCAAGGAAACAAACAATTTTTTAATGTAGATATACTACTGAGATAATAAATTTTTAAACTATTGTCCTTTCTTGAGAATTGAACTGTAACCTCATTTATGTTGTCTATAATTTCTCTCAAGAGGGAACTTCACCACATTAGCAAATTCAGGATGCTTCTTTCAACTTATCATTCAAGAGGTATTTTTTATGATGCCACATACAAAGTATTTACATACCCTTTTTAGCTTTCAGTGTTTTCCTCCATAATGTAGAAAAGATTCCATCTGTCCAATCATTAGTTGCAGCATCTAGTTTTCCAAACATTTGAGGACCAGTAATAGCTTTGGGGTTCATACGCATTTCTCTATGAGGTTGGCCACATTCTGTCAGTGCTCTCATTAATATAGTTATGACTACAGTTTTTCCAGATCCACTAGGTCCAAGTGTCATCAACCCATGACGTACTAGAGAAGTTTCATACAACTATTAAAAAAATCAAAATATTTTAAGAAATACCTGCTTTTGGAAGATTTTTGCTTGCATTTAATATACTTGATAGTGATTATAAATGTATTAGACATACAAATTACATGCTCAGAGTTGAAATCAGCATGCATTTGCTGATTTTTACTGTTTTGTGGAATATACATACCTTCACATCCTAATCTTCTAAGCACCAAGCAAGTTTACTATAAAACAGTTTACTTAACTAAATCTTGCCTAAACTTTTCAAAGCAACTGAAAATAATTTTACCAGATTTTAAAAAGGATCTTCCGTATTATTCAAAAGGAAAAATGAATAGTAGCAAAACATTAATGCAACAGAAGAATGACTAATCACTACAGTGCTAAAATACCTGAGCATATGAAATAAACATAGGGACTGCACATCCTCCAGGATTGTGGATGGGTTTAGGTTCAGGAGAGTTCCTTATTGAATTTTCTATTTTTCTTTTAATATTAGCTTTAGGCTTGATATGGAAGTGGCAGGATCTGCCTACACAAATATCTCCTTCTGGAGCAACTAAAAGGAACAAAAAAGTGGCAGTCCTTCTGGATGACAGAAACTTGTAAGGAGAAGCATATATAACTGCTTCCTCTGCACGCTGAATAAAGGCTTGTATCAGTCCAGAAGGAAGATCTACAGGTACCACAAACCTAAAATAAGGTCAAGTCCACCATGAACTTGACAATTTCAAACTTCTTATTCCCAGTGGAAGATGGAATTTGTTAAGGAACAAGCAATCTTCCTATGACCAGTTTGTCAACCAGAAATATTAAGCTGTGAATAAAACAGTGAACATGACTTTAAGCACGGTGGTCAAAAGTGTTTTCTCCCATGCAAAAATTCTGCTGCTCATCAGTGTGAAGCTGTGTGAAGGACAATATGGATCCAACCTGCAGAATGTGGAGCAAAACCTTCTGTAAATTCAGTGGAGTCTTGAGCAGATCCATAAATATACCTCTGGTTTGATGACAGAGACATGGTATTCTAGTTGCTGCGAAGTAACATAAGGCAGAATGTTGCACTTTGTAGAATACTGTAACACATTGTATATTTTGCTCTCATTCAACAAATCACACGAGAGTTTTGTTTTTTAAGCTAGACAAGTTTGGAAATTTTCAGAAATCTGGTAATAAGCACAAAGGTCAGAATGCCTTTCTTGGTTTATGTCTAGTTTCTTTAAGATACTTAGTTTGTAAGAGCCAATTACGTAGTTTCTAATTTAAGACTGTACAGCCAATGAACAAGCCTAGCACTTCAAGGCCTGTAGTTTTAGAAAGTCTCAATTTTGAGGTTGTGCTTCAAGAAGATGCAAACTTATTTCCACAGGGTAAAATGTTCTTAAGTGTCAGTTGTTGTAGCTATACTCTCAGCTTGGCAATCAGCAAAATTACAAGTAAATGCTTCTAGAGCAATATAGTTTTCAGCCATTAGAAATGGAAAAGGTTATTAGTCTTAATCATTACAGTGTTTAACAATTATCCAAAAAGTAGGGATAAGTAAAATACGAAAATTAGAAGACAGCATAATTCTTCTCTGGCTGACAGAATTTACAAAGCAAAATTCAATTTCATCAATTAATGGAATTTTTTTTAAAAAAATCACTAATTAAGGCTACATGCTAATCTCAATAAGTAATGCAGACAATAAAGTAAAGCTAAGCACTGTTTAAAGCATGGTACTACAAGAAAAAGTGTTCACATCTTGTTGCCTGCATGCAGAAAAAATGAAGAATCAGAGAACACAGGAAACCCACAGTCATAATGTTTAAAAACACCATCATGAATAATTAAAGTGTGTTCTCAAAAAGGAGTAGAACAAAAAGACAAAAGTGCAACAATGCTTTACTTACCTTTTTAGCTTGTCAATTTATAATTGTTCAGTGATTTTCTAATTATTTATTTCTTGAGTTGTTAGTCTGCTGCATTTGTTAAGTTTGCTCTTTAAAGAAGGATGTGTATAGGCAAGTGTGTTGGCATAAAGATCATCAGAACATGAGTTAACTGTCTTTAATAATAAATTCAAAGCTAGTTTCAAACATGATTGCATGTCAGAAATACAGCTGTCAACCATTTAAATGTTTTGTTGGAGTATAGGTTCAAAAAGCCATATAAGCACCTTTTTTCCTTCATGTTAAATAACTACACATTCATTAATCAACAACGTGTCATAAAGAATATCCCACATTAAACACAAATTACCATAATCCAAAATTACAGTTCAATCATTAAATCATAAGTTTACTAAACATAACATCTTACAAATATTCTGAAGTCAAAATAATTTCTTGCAACACCCTAACAATTTTCTCTCTTTTGCTTTTCTATCAGAACACACACTAGGTCTAAAGACCTTGCAATACAAGGTAAACAAAACATACTACACTCCTGGCAAGCTGCCAGTGCACAGGGTCTATATTCTCTATTCCTCAACTGCCAAAATCCAAGTGTCTTTCATGTCAAAACTAAGCAACTTTTTGTATTATGTAAACAACATTGTTTGCAACAACATTTTGCTGCAGTCTCTCATTCAGATTCCATGTATTTTCTTACTCATTTTTACTAAAACTCTTGCATGCAGGTAACGGAGGGATACATATTCCACTTAGGCAGGGTCTTTCCACAGTATTCAGATGGCTAATGCACTTCAGAAGTATGCTAGCTTTGAGCACTACAGAAAGAAATTGACAGTAGCTGGGCTTGTTCACATCCTTTCTAGTCTAGAAAGCCTCAAATATCTTTATAGCTTTAGTCTTTCAATCATGTGTGTCCTTGAGAGAAACAATTCCCCTTGTATGACAGTGTCATTCTTGTTACTGACACTATTTTTGGTTCTTTCATTTTATAGTACATACAAGCGCGTTTACCTGCATGCTTAACCTTGTTATAGGTTTCCATAAGCTTGTCATAGCATATGCTAAGACATATATGCTCCATACATCCTGATACTTTAACTCTTTCAACTCAATACAGGTAAGCTCAATGATGACCCAACCACTGATAGGTTTTCAAAACTTACGTGAGAAAAAAACTTTACTACAATGTCTGCTCAAACTGATCATGAAGACTCTTCTTCATTACAGAAACATATTTAAATACATACCTCTTACATTCTTCTTTGCCCTTCTAAAGGTCTTTTAGCTCTCTCCTACTTAGCAGGAGTTGTGCCCTGGCTATGTTTCTTCTCACTCTTTATTTACTGCTTTGGCCTTGAAAATGCCTCCCAATCCTCCCTATGCCCTACTCCAGTCTAAGAAACTTATGTTAGAGACCCATGTAGGTGCCTTGCTGCTTCATCCAGATACCTTGGATGCACAACTATGTCTGGGAAAGGCTGGGTTAATAGCATGCTTTAAGGTTTTTTTTTCTCTTCTTCTGGATAATTTAAAGAAATAAAAACCTGAAGTCCCTTGGACTGGTCTTCCTTAGTGTGCTGTACACACAACCTTAATTTTTTCCCACATTAGAAGCACAGGTCCTTGAGTGAGACAGGCGTTTAACTACTAACATGGTGTTCTGACTCCTGTTTGTTACGAATGTTTTGGGAAGAAAAGTGTTACCTGAACAAGCTTAAGATTCCATGGTGGATGGTTAATCAATCCTGCTTCTTCAACCTGATTAGCTACTGCAGCCTGAAGATCAGCATAAGTACTACTGTCCAGCTGTAACCCCGGAAAGAGATCATTGATAAGACTGAGAAACAAAGGCTCATCTTCATCTATCTGAAACAAAAAAGTTAAGTGCTTAAAGCGTGGTTATCCAAAGAATGTTCTCAAATGAAAACTAATCTCTATTTTAAAATAATAAGCAGTAAGAATATATTTTCTAAATACAGATGCTTATTTTCATAAACACAGCTAGCCAACAGGACAGCTCACTACAAAAACAGAAGTTTAAAAATATCATCCATATGCCATGCAAGAAATAAAATTCAAATTGAAAGAAATTTCCCACTGAGCAGAGACTGGACTCTATTTGTAAAATTGATTAGTAAAACACTTGCAGCATATATTGGAAGGAACATCCTATCTGGAAAGAAATCTTTAAGAGTCTAATTCAATGGATACTCAAATTATTCAGTTTACTTGTGGTACAGTAGACAGTCTGCACACAAGCCAGTCCATAAAATGTCACACCCACAGCTAAGCCACTATTAACCTATTTGAACCTTTGCACTCTCAGCACTGTTTACAATTCTAATAAACTCTCGTTGTTTAATGATAACATGGTGATTATAATATTTCATTTTTTAAAAAAAATGTTTGACATTTTTTTCTAATCTTTTGCAAAACCCCATGAAATATCTAGTAGACTTGCCTCTACATGGTGCTAGAATATTAAATTAGATTCTTACCAGCTTAGAAAGATTCATATCTCTTAGCCCTCTCATAACAATACTTAATTCGCTTTCATTTGGCCTGGCCCTCTTTTGAGATCCAAGGGCCCTCAGTACTGAAAGAATATTCCTTAGACCAAAGTCATAATGGACCTAGAGAGTAGAAAAACGCTTATGCACCAGTAACAAGTTCTCTAGCTTTATTTCATCAGTATATCAAACCTTACTTACATATTTTATAGTATAGTTGACCTGCCTGGAAAAGATAGCTAAAATAGGAATTGTTGCTGTTGTTTAGGAATTATTCTATTAAAATAAATGAAGGATAATAAGGTTATTTTCAGGAAAGGGGGGGGGGGGGGTATAAGGTTTTTCTTATCTAATTCAAATTTAATTGACTTCACCATTTATAATGCCATATAGCAATTATTTTGTAGCTCTGTATAGCAGGGTTCTAAAAAAATAATAGTTCTGTTCCAGACTGGGTCTTTCAAACTGAGGCAGCTTAAAGCCAAGACGTCAAATCAAAGTAGTGCTATGAGGAGAAAGGCAACCTAAATCGAACTTGAGGCATTCCCCCTGTGGTTTCCAATTTCCAACCACTTTCTCTAGCCCTAGATAATACTTACAGAAAAATGACATCACCAGGTTAATTTTTACGTGGCTGCCATGTTTAGGCAGAGAACCTCATGCACTTACAACCACAAACTATCTTTCTTTAACAAACAAATGTGTGTGACTGCATATACATGAATTAACATGATTATTTGTTCAAAAATTTTATAGAGATATTTGTTTGAATTATATTTAAACTACTTCAGTATTTTGTAAAAAGCATAAAAGTGATGCTTCAAAAACAGTTTCCACAAACCAAAACCTAAGGGGCTGTATTGTGTAAATATGAAGACAAAAAGGAAGGGAATACATAACACTACCTGCTTAGTGAGCTGTTCTTCACAAAGTTTATAAAGAACAAAGAATTTCTGAGACAAGATCACGTTATCAATAAATCCATAACTTGCAAGCTTAACTCTTATAATTATCTGAAATACAATTTTTTTTAAAGTCCTGTTAGTTTTTCTGAAGATAGGAAAGCAAAGTAAAATACATTTTTTCTTTCAGTTCAGTCAGTAATTGTACCTGTCTATCTGGAACCATCATTGCAACAGTTCTAAACTGAATTTTGAGATTTTCTGGTAGTTCCTGACGTCCAGCATATCCAGGATTCTATGTAAGAAAACATACTGCATTATTATTTACAACAGTCAAAATAACATCCTTTTTATTGTTCAACAAAAGTAAATTTATGCATAAATACCTATATCTGTTTAGAGTTAGAACTCCTGTCTAGTAATGATTAAAATGTGAAGAAAAAACTTCAACCATAATTATGAATTTAATAACCTGTGCATAATTGCCAGAGTAATAACTGAATTTCTTTATCATAACAAGCCAGCAATCAGAATTTTAAAATTTCACGGAATACAATCTATTTGGTCGATTTCTTCTAGTATATTCCCAATGCAAATAGTTTTCATTACCATTTTGCAGGAGGTAGGTTTTGTAACATATTAAAAATTCAGTGTCTTAGCAAAAGCCAAAATAATAATAATAATAATAATAATAATTTTAAAAAGGATAACAAGCAGTCTACAGTGAAGAAATATTAAGATACCCTTCTCTAATTCTTGTATCTAAAAGGCTAGCCTTAAAGTACAGAATCTCATGCAATGTTTAATAGTTTGTGAGTGAATTCTATCCACTGAATTAAGAATCATATAAGAAATCATAATTCTCTTTTAGTGACAGATCTGACTTTAATAATGGCTCAAGAATACGCAGAGAATACTATTTAATGAAACAGTAAAAATAACACAGTCAACAATATTAAAACATGACAACTTTACAACAAAATTATATGAAAGAAAATTTTAATGACCAAGAAAGTTTGACTAATAGAAGATTTCTGGAAATGTGCTGCAAACATGAGGAATCACTCTGACATCAAATAGTTGACATTTAAGAAACTAGAAGCAGTGAAAAGATATTTATGACCTCCTCAGTTATTATCCTGCACTCAAACATGCAGATGAAGATTTTTATTTCCCATAAAGTCATCTTAGATTGCCATGTGCCTTGGTATTAGGAAACATACACTATAAAATTTCCTGCCCATGAGATGACAGGAATTAGTGCTACGAAGCCTCAGGAACCCTATGGCAACAAGACAGCATACTCTGAAAGATAATATTCTAAATCCAGGAATTTGTGTTTCTCCCTTGGGTTATGGTTGGTAACTGGTGTAAAATTACATGTACTGTCTTGCATATCTTTTTTGTGCAGAGTATCCATTCAGTTGTGGGATCTAACTTTGATCTATATATACACCGCAAGTCTTTTTCACAAGTAGTCATTATAAGAAAGGGAACAATGTATCTCAAATACCACCCATAAAAACTCCATGATACAAGAAATACAGTTCTGTCATAATGCCCACACTGATTCCAGGATTGATGCACAAGACCAGAACGGGTGCCTTTGCCACAGAAGGCAAAAAGCAGACATCCAGCATTGTATTTACCAGTTTAGACACATGCTGTATCAACAAATGAAAGCATCTGATGATTTTTTGCACAGGTTTTGAAAAGACCTGTTGTCACCACAGTACAAGGAGGGTGGTTTATTCTAGAATCATCATACTTGTCTTCTGTAAACCATCTTGAAGAATTCTTTTTATATATCCATGTAAAGTACCCATTAGACAAGACATATGTCCTTCAAAAATGTCCTTCCTGTATCTCCTGTTTTAAGTGAATGTTCTTTTTTTTTTTTCCCTACAGTATCTTTCTCACTAATACTGTAAAGTATTTCAAGCTAAGGTAGTAAAGCATATTAGTGTTTCAGTCCTCTCAGTGAGCACAGAGAATTCTGGAAGTTTGGCCAAACTCTTAGTCTACATAATGAATTGCAATACAGTAATGAATGGACATAATTATGAACCTTTTCAATAATCTTAAAGTAAAAATGAAGGCATGCAATTCATGAATAATCAGATTATTGATGTGTTCCAGTAGTCTAGTCTAATTGTATAGCAACAGCATCACTTAAGTAATAAGATCAGTTATTTTCACCTCGCCATTTAATTAACTTATATATAGTAGAATTCATCACTTCTCTGGAATTATTACTACATTTACCATTGTTAGGAAAATTCCAAACTCTGGATTTAAATCTACACAGTCTCCATCAGAAAAAATGAACTGCTTTTTTCTTTCTTTTCTTGCTGTTAAAATAATATAGATTTGTTGTGCTGCTACTGACAAGACAGGCAACTCAATTCGGTTGAATTCATCAAAACATCCCCAAGATCCAGACTGTGCAAGACCTAAAACAGGGACAGAAAAATTTATTATCTGTTTGTCTTCATGCATATTTGAGACATCTGAACTAGATAACTTTTATTTCAAATTATTAAGTAAAATTAGTTTTATCTATTGCCCTGTGGCCAAGGCCTATCCTCCTCCAGTCCACCTATTTCCATATCAGTCTGAATCAATATTAATTGATTTATACAAAATGCTTAAAAGTGAATCAAAATCAGAAAAAAATCTTTTGATATCTTGTGGCATTTGGCAGATCTTTTCATGCAGATCTCTCTGTGAATGTAGCCTTTTATTGTAAAGGAGCAATTAAATTATTTGCTAAAAGCTGTATTGTTAATCTAAAAAACTAAAAATAAGTGACTCAGAGCTACAAAAGACCAACCCTAAATGCTACAACAAAAAAATCCCCAATTTTTTATTTTTCATTTGGGTCTTTCAGCCTTTACAGTGCTTTTAAATTACTTTTTCATTGGCTCTTATAAATCATAAAGGTTAAAATTAAAAATTGAAATTATTTTTGCACTAACTAGGGGTTTAAATAAAACTCTGAATCTCACAAGGCAGAAAATATTAATCTTACAGCATATATCTCTATGCATAAGCATTACCATCTTAAGTCCACACTAAACTATGAGTTTTTCATATAATGGTACAGGATATTAACATTCAAAGTGTGGACAATGCTCTGTGTGAACTTGTCTATGAAAGAAAGAGCTGAAGACAGAAAATTAAATGGAAAGAGAAATCTAGTAGCACTATATTAATAACAATAACATTTTCATAAAGGATTAATTTCACAGTTGCCTAATTTCAGTTTGGAAAAGTAACATATCTTTAGTAGCAACTAAGAAAATTGTTGTCCCTTTAGCAACATTTTATGAGAAAATTTGTAGCAGCATTTTTTCCCAAATGATATTGACATACCAGCAGGCAGAAGTTTTCTTTCATGTATACTGAAAGATAGCTATTTAAAAGTGAAAAATTTATCCAGTTCATTCAGGGTATATTATTATTATGCAGTTAAGGCTAAATCATTTCAAAGGGATTCTGTCATGTACTCAAAGATTTTTTTAAAATTTGAATAGATTGACTTTCAAAGGGGCAATATGTTTATAAACCCACAGTTTTAGGCACTTTTATGCCACAATTATTTGTTTGCTAAACCCCCCCCCCAACATTAAAATAATTATTAATAGTTCCACCCCTTGTTTCTCAATACATACAATACCATAATTCTGAAAAATGAGCTGACAGAAACTTCATGAAGTTCAAGTCCTTCATCTGGAACAGAATAACTCCGTCCAGCAGTACAGCTTTCAGTGCTGACTGGCCACAAAGCAGTTTTGCAGAAAATTACCTGGTGTCCTGCTTAACAACTAATTGAACATGAATCAGAATTATACTCTTGTAGCAAAAGAAGCCAGCCTCATATTGGGCAAGAGTGTAGCCAGCACATGCAAGAAAATCATTGTTTGCCTCTACTCTGCACTTGTGAGATAGCAGCTGGAGTACTGTGTTCAGTTTGGGGCTTACCAATAGAGGAGAGACATTGGATGGTCAGTGGCTGGAGGACATGACACAGGGAGAGGCTGAGAGAACATGATTTGTTGAGCCTGAAGAGAAAGCTAAGGGGAAAACCTATTGCTGTTCACACTAGCTAATAGAAGGCATGAGAAACTGGAGCCAGGCTCTTCTCAGAGATGCAGTGGAAGCAGAGGAGACAACGGACACAGGTTTCAATGTGGGAAATTCCAAGTCAATGGAAGTATAAAAAAATGTTACCACGAGTATGGTCAAACAATTGAACAGAGGCCTAGAGGTTTTGTGGAACGTCCATCCCTGGAGCACTCAAAACTCAACATGATAAGGTCCTGAGCAACCTGCTCTAATTGCACCTGCTAAATGACCTGTGGAGGTCTCTTCTATCCTACATGAAGTCTTACCTTTGAAAATCCTACCCAAACCTCTGAAGTCCATTTGATCAGAGCAGTTAAAGACTACTACATATTTTCCCAGAGCCTTTCCCATGTCTTTCGTCGTTTCTGTTTTACCAGTTCCAGCCGGTCCTGCTGGAGCTCCTCCCATGTTCATTCCCAAAGCCTGTGCTAAAGTTATATAGCACCTATAAATGTTAATTCATATTAATTTATTAAATCATACGAAAGATATATGTGTATATATATATGACAATGAGTTATGTGATATTCTACAGCTCTTATGTTGAAACATTACTTCTTCATAAAGCAGTTCCCTGAGTGCAGGAAGTTCAGAGCAGTATAAGTCACACAATACAGCACTTAAACATTACTTATAAAAGCAAAACATTTTATGTGGTGTTAATATAGTTTCTTACAAACTGTGAATATTAGACAAGCTAAAAAAAATTAATGCACACCACATAAAGGAATTCAATTGTCATTAACTCTTTTGGCAGCTATAAAGAGCAGATTGTACTGTTGAATTCTGCCACCTCATCATATTCTGCAGTGTCCTAATCTGTATACATTTCATTAGGTTAGGTTACCTTTGTCTAAATCCTCAAGTGTGAAAGAATAAGGATATATGGCCCCTTCCACAATTATGGGTAAAAAAAAATTTACAACTTCAAGGGGAAAAAAACCCCCTACACTTTACCCTTTTTTTTTCTCCTTTTTTCTTTTTTTTTAAGTCTTAAAAAATTTAGACTACTGTTTTAGTTATATGAGAGTCTTAATTACAATTTTCATTCATGGTAAGGTATGGAAGGGTAACGCTAAAGGAATTAAATGACATTCCTATACAAATGATAGGGTAACTTCACTGTCAAATCAACTCAACATACTCTGAACACATTTCTAACTAAAGTATTTCTGGTTTTAATCCATAATTGAACAGAATTTAATGACTAACTAGTTCCTACAGTTTAGCTTGAATCACTGTAATATATTATGCCAAACTTGCACTGCAGGGACCTTGATGTTTTCTAACCAATAAGAAAATTTCTAGTGACATAAGGGTTTTAATTCTACCATTCTATTGGAGTCAAGGCAAATTTTGGGGTAGAATTTAACATTTTGAATGAAAAATACTTGATTGTTGAGGGCAGTACAGTTCACTGCAGAAATGTCCTGCACTTTCCATATTGTCACAATAGCAGTCCTACCTCTTCTGGAGAAATAAAGGTGTTCAAAAATCTGTACAGACACATACTTCACATAGGTAGCAAAGTAACTGATTGTAGGTTGGAAGTTATTTTTGGTTCTTGAGGGGATCTTTTTGCAAGTGAAGTATCTTTTGGCCTTCTATTTTCTCATTTGGTCAAAAGTGACATCTCAAGAAAGGAATAAATGGAGGAAGAATTTTGACAAGAAAAGAAGCCAAGAAATTCCCAAGAGAAAAAAACAAAAATAGTTCTCATTGTTAAGCCACATTTGAAACAAAATTAATGGTTGTTTGCTTGCCTGGCTAGAGAATAATGGCAGGTGAGTGCATACAGCTGGGACTTTGTCAACATCTAGATTCTTATGGACAAATCTAAACTGTTTCCCAGTACTAATAAGACAACAGACACTGACTGGTTGTCTTAGACTTTCAAAGACATTGGTAGCCACAAAATCTTTAAAGAATTCCTTATTACAGAATTTGAAATATTTGACCTAATCTTTTCTTCAGTATAGAAATACTACTAAATTATACATTACTATATAACATTAAAACTATTCATTTCTGCAACTAAATCTTTTTCTTTTTTAAGAGCAGGCAGTGATAAAATTTTTCTAGGAATTACAAGTGTACAATTTACCGAGACTCTATTTTACCTTTTCTAAAAGAGTATGATTAACCAAATGTAAGACAAAATTTTCATGAATGACCTAGCCCACACAGGACTTAATTGAGAATGTACTTCTTTAAAAACATATGTTAAATAAACACTATAAATATTTAAAGTATTCATTATATAGTTGTTTTTCTAACCTGTCTGTAAGAGGTGTTATAACCAGACGATCAGTGCAACCCAGAAATTCATTTTGGTAAACAAAATCAACATCTGTAATGGATACCAAGACTTGATCGAAATCCTCTTTAAAGTAGAATCTAGACTGCTTTAACCATTCAAAATCAGTTGGTGATTTGATGTGCATTTTTACCTTAAAAGAAAGTAAACAAATGTATATGTTATAATTGAGCATCCATGTTTATTGTCTTTGATAACTGTGATAAAATGCTTATTTGTATGAGAATAACGAGTGATTACTCAGGTTAAAGTTCCTATGTAAGTAAAGTGAAATACATGTAAGCATCACACAATACATTCAGATGTATGCTAAACTGATAGTAAAAAAATGTCCTGATCACTTAACCTGATCATCACAACATCTGTGTTAATCAAATAAATCTTAAATTGCTTTCGTAGTGCAGCTCACTCCCCAAGTGAAATTAGCAAACAACACACTGCTAAATCCACCAAACACATTGGAACAAAGGGCATGACAAAGGGACGATCCAACTGAGACATGGAAGGCAAATTGTGTAAAATGTAATAAGCTTGTGTCATCA
>NW_010973188.1:982973-983563 GCF_000737465.1 Haliaeetus leucocephalus
CAGCTGAGGCGGGGGGAGTGATAGAACAGCTTTGGTGGGCACCTGGCATCCAGCCATGGTCAACCCACCACAGTCTTTTTGGTGCTGAAGCCCGGGGGGGAATGTGAGGAATTTGAGATAAGGATAGTAACTGAGAGAGGTAATGGGCAAAACATGGACTGAACAAAACATGGACAGCTAGAGAGTGAAGAGCTGCATGACAAGTGGGGAATTTTTCTTGTTGTAATTGTGGTGAAGGGACAAGGGGTGGATTGTGTGTAAATTGTCCACTTTTTGTTGGTGGTGTGATGATATTATTTCAATTTCAGTGTGGAGAATTCTTTTTCGTTGATGTGAGTGAAGATTTTGTGTGATGAATATAGATTTTAATGATAATTCTTAAATATATGATGCACAGAGGCGAGGGGAGGAATGGAGGTTCCACGTTGGGTGCCAAAAAGGACTGTGGTGGGTTGACCCTGGCTGGGTGCCAGGTGCCCACCAAAGCCACTCTATCACTCCCCCTCATCAGCTGGACAGGGGGGAGAAAATATAACAAAAGGCTCGTGGGTCAAGATAAGGACAGTTTAATAAAGTGAAAGCAAAGGTCG
>NW_010973188.1:985136-1062969 GCF_000737465.1 Haliaeetus leucocephalus
GCTTCCAGCAGCTTCTTACAGAAGCCACCCCTGTAACCCCGCCTGCTACCAAAACCTTGCCACACAAAGCCAATACAACAATTTACCACAGTCTACAAAGTTTAAATATAGGATTGGCTTTATCTGTAGGTTTTAGTAGGTTTTTTTTGTTTGTTTGTCTTCTATGTATTCTCCTTAGGAACCAGAAGGAGAATCGCAATAGCCTACTGTCCAAAGGAATAGGAGACAGAAGGAAGAAACGAGATACAGAAGATGTTGCTGTCATTGCTGTAACTCTAGAACAGGTGGAGCTAAAGTGCAGCCTAGTGCCAACTCCTGAGATTCTGTAACAAGCCATAAGGAAATTATCTATGATGATAAAGCTACAACACCCTCAGCAGACTCAACTTTTTTAGTTATGCAAGTAAGAGTAATGAAACAGTTTCTTAAAGAAAGGACATACTAAAAGGTTTTTGTCTATCAAAACAATTCTGTAGGAAGAAGTGGGAAATTGAAATATTTTAAGAAAAGCATAAAACTTTGGAGCAAATATTTAGATGACAGAACTGATGGATTTTATTCTAGTTTAAGCAAAATGTACTGGTTTTACTATGGTGAGATTATGGGTATTTGTGTCTTATGAAAACATGCATACACATGTAACTAACTACCACGTATAAGAAAAATTATGACAGAAAATGCATTTAATTGCTAGAAATCAAAATCTATACTTTACCAAATCATCAAAAATATCACGCTGATGTACATGAATGGTAATTAGCGTTTCAAATTTCACTCTGTCAAACTTGGAAAGATCATGCGTGGTCTGGCTAATCAACATATTCAGAATCTCCAGAAATCTCCCATTGGTTACTTGCATGATTTTTCTGTCCTCTTTAGCATTCTGTAGAGCTTCTTCTGAATCATGTGTCCACAACATTTGAATTCCCAGTAATCCAACCTACAAATTTAATATGTGAAAAAAATACAAAAAAATCACTTGTTGAACACTACCTTTATTATAGAAGCCTTAGGTATAATAGGAACAATAAATTACGGTGTAGAGATTATCACTACGTCCAGTGTGATGCTATCTCACCAGGATATTGTGCTGAGTTAGTTGGCTTTGCTGTGGTACTGGAAACTCCTGAGAAAACATTTAAAAAATTTTACAAAAATTTGTCACATACTGAGATAGACACAAATTAACAATGAGTCAGTTTCACTTACAATCCCTAAGTGTACTCCAATATCACAAACATGAAGAGGTCTTAAATTGTGGGGAGAAGTCCTTCTGAAAATTTCCCATTCGTAGCTAATTAAAGAACACAAAAAAAAATTCTGTGCATTTCTACTGAACACGGGATGGATTGCTATCTTTCTAACATGGTGTCATGACTGGAGTACAGGCTAAAGCACACTGAACTGCATATTATTTTGCTTTCAAATAAATCTAGAGAGTTATAGGATGTTGTGTGTAAACTACAGTCTCAGATTGATTTTGATTTACAGCATCAGCACACCCATGACAAAACAGGATAGACGAGAACTGTATCGATACCTTTTTTCCCCACATTTCTACAGTCACAAAGCACCAAGAGTTAAAAATTTGACTCACCCATTCTTTCTACTTTTCTATTTCCCTATACCTGTAGTAAGTTCATTGTTACAGAGATTGTGCAGCAGGAAATATCTTACCATTTTAGAATCATTAGGCTATCATCAGTAGACTCTAAACCAAATTTATTTTAAAATGACTAGTTAGAGGAAACAAAATTAAAAATCTTTGGATGTGACCTTTTTCATGCTACCTGTAACAGAAGCTTCTGAGACAGGAAAAAGGCAGTTTGAAGGAAAGAAAACATTTCAAATATTTGTCAGTATGTTGCCCAATTTCTTTGCTGTCCTATAACACAGCTTTTCTTTCTCTGTACTTTAAATTTCTTGGCCAAAGACCACTTCTTCTTCTCCCCCCTGCCAACACAAACAATTTTTTGAACATAAAAACATTTGGATTAGCAAGACATGAGAAAGAAGATCTTTACAGATGGTAATAAAGCCACTTCAAAATATCTGACATGCAAATAAGACAGACAGTCCTTATCTGTTTAAAGAAAAATAGTAGATTTTTTAAAATAAATAATGCTGAGATAATACATAATTATGTCATAAATACAGCTTTAAGATAATTCTATTAAATATTTAAGTGTACTTAATTTTTTTTTTAAATTGGCAAAGTATTGGCCAGTTTTAACATTTGCAGAATCTCTATTAAAAAATTACACCCAGCACTGTACTGATTAGCAAATTACAGAGTTAGAATTTGTAGAGAATAGGAAACAATTCATTACTTGTTAATGAAATTTATGAATTATCAGTAAAATGGAAAAGTCTTTAGGCAAACTAGAATCCTTCAAGATAGGCTTCTACTAGGGCTGCATTATCATAGTGACAAATATATGCACTATGAGGTAAATCTTGTAAATGATGAGATAAATAACAATCATAGCTCTTGCAACCTTAATTATGAGAAAGAAATCAATCTGCACATGAAATTTTATTTGCATCTGAAAGGGGTTCAATATCCATCACAGAAAATATAAGCTCTACTTCCTATTCTCCAAGAGAAGAAAAAAGTCATTTTAAAGTAGATTACAAGAAAAATATTATGCTATACATAGGGTACCAAAATTGAAGTCATTAAGGATTGCCTTCTACTGAGTAGATCCTTATCCTTGCATCCTCTATGAAAACTTCCTCATATAGACAATCCTTTATGCTCTTTACATCCCACCCCACCTCCCCACCCGCCCCCAACCCAGACTGCACACACAAATCCACATCCTGTAATCTCACCTGTGCTGGGAATTGATTAAGAAAATTCAGCAACTGATATCCTGGGTCACTAATTTGATAATATGCTGTCCTAATTATGCCATGCAATGAATTCTGCTGCACACGCAATAAATCCTGCAACCAAAGTTCTACTGGTCCTTTTGCAGTCACTGGAGTATCCAACTGAAAAATTAATAAAAGTAAAAGGTACAAAATAGAACATAGTTACTAAACTTCTGTTCAAGAACGTTAGTTACTAAATAGTTATTAAATTTCTGTTCAAGACAACAGATTTAATTTCAATAAACATACTAGAAATTTATTTAATGAAGACATATTATAGTTTTGTTACACAAATCCTAGAAATGTTCATTTGTAATTAATTAAATTCAAATTATTCAATGTAATATATACTTATATGTTCAATAATAGAATGATTTATCTATCAACAACATTTCTGGAAAAAAAAAATTCAGAGAATTACTGGAATTTTTTCTCCTTCTCTTGATATGACTGCCAGTATGCGATCATAATCCTTTGGGTGAAAGTCTACTTCATTTATATTGTCAGATATGGCAGGCAGATGTGGCTGTAAGGATAATTCAGAAGTCATTCAATGTAAATATATAACATTAGCAAACAGAAGAAAATCTCAGATAAGGTTATCTTGTAAATGTTCATCTGAACCTACAGATGAATTTCAGACCATCTGTAGGTAATAATTAGAGAAATGGTTATGTAGGATTTTACCTTCATTTGCTGGTGGGTTTTTTTTTGTTTGGTTGGTTTTGGGTTTTTTTACAGTTTCCAGAGGTGATCTAGGGGAACAGAGATCAGCTATTGTATGAGATCAACTATGTTATCTTAGTCAACCCTCAGTAACAATCCAGACTAGTTGGACTATAAACCTTCAGTAACGCTCCAGACTAGCTGGATGAATTTTGCAATATGCAAATCATGAAAATCTCACAGGGTCCGTTCTGTTAGTTTAGTTGTGGAAAGGAACCACCAGCAAATCACTTGATGGGACCACACTGTGGTGTTCTAAATTCTGAAGATTTTTTAAAATTACAGATATCCATTTCATATTTTCTTAAAGACTAAAGAGCAAGAAACAAAAATTTTTCTCAAGCAAAGTTTATAAGAAAATGGTTACATTTTAATTTATTAAATGCTTTTCCATATTCTTTTTTTTTTCGTTATAAGCAGAAAAAAAAATATCACTAATTTTGTACCTGAATTGTATGAGAATCACTTGCTTGTCCAAGAATTTCAAGTAGGACAGGATCAGAAACAAAAAAGAATCTAGGAAACAGTAGTCTTTTCTTCTCTAAGTACCTTTAAAATTGAACAAGATTTTTATTAGAATATTTCAGCTCTTCAATTTTTTCTAAGAATGAAAGTAAGACTGAAATACTATTAATCATAGAATGGTTTGGGTTGGAAGGGACCTTAAAGATCATCTAGTTCCAACCCCCCTGTCATGGGTAGGGACACCTTCCCCTAGACCAGGTTGCTCAAAGCCCCATCCAGCCTGGTCTTGAACACTTCCAGGGATGGGGCATCCACAACTTCCCTGGGCAACCTGTTCCAGTGCCCCACCACTCTCTCAGTAAAGAATTTTTCCTAATACCTAATGTAAATCTGTCCTCTTTCAGTTAAAAACATTACCCCTTGTCCTATCGCGACACTCCCTGTTAAAGAGTCCCTCCCTGTCTTTCTTGTAGGCCCCCTTTAAGTACTGGAATGCCACTATAAGGTCTCCCCAGAGCCTTCTCTTCTCCAGGCAAAACCACCTCAACTCTCTCAGCCTATCCTTATAGTGGAGGTGCTCCAGCCTCCCTGATCATCTTCGAGCTCCTCCTACTATAACTCATATAAACTATTTACAAATAATAATGCATTAAAAATTAAACAATTCATACCCTGTAAGTGATTTCTGACATACTTCCAACTGTTCATGTAAATGAGGGAGAAGTTGCTCCATAGTCTCATCTCCAACACAGCAGTTAATTACATTTGGGTTTTCACGAGCTCGTTGCATTATTCTTATCCATGATTTATCAATATTCTGAAAACGCTTTGCTTCCTATATATAGCAAAAACATAAGTACTTTCACAGCACAATCTGTTCGAAATTATTACACAGATAGCTTTTAGGCAGGCATTGTGAAGTTTACCTGGGGTAACTCTTTTGCGATATCTCCCCCTACAAAAACAGCTTCAAGATAAATCCAGAGGTTCTGCACAACCAGCCATTCTTCAATTATGTCTGTAGAGCTGCTTAGTTTATAAATCCAGCTCTGAATTTCCTTTTTAAATGGTGCATTGTATCTAAAAAAGGATGAGAAGCAGAAATTATTTAATGCTAAATAAAGCTATTATAAAATAAATACTCCAGAATGGTGAAAAAAACCCCAAACAACACTTGTTTCACTTAGAGGAAGAAGAATCTTGCAGAAAATTTCAACCAGCTTGATTATATTCAAATCTATTGAGACAATAGTTTGCTACTAATACATTAAAGTCTTCCACTTGAAGAAGATTTTCATTAGACATTATAACATACTTTTTCATTAAAAAAATAATATTCCATTTAAATTTACCGCTGATTTAGCCTAATAATAGTACAGTTGCTATCTTGGTGTGTTTCTGAAAATACCATACACAATTTAAAAGTACCTATTGGTCAGTAAAGAGCCAAGAATCATTAAACTGTCCTCCATCAACATTATCATTTCTGATGATTCATTTCCCTTTAACAGTAACTCTCCTCTCCCTTTGAATGATGAAAAGCTCAGAATTTGGCTTCCCCAAATATCAGCTATTTGAGATAGTTTGGCTTCTATATCCTTTTCCTTTGTAGCAGATATGCATATATCCTGCAAAGAACAAACCATTTTTTAGAATCTCCATTCTTCAGAAGTGAAATCTTTCCTAATATTACACATCAAGTAATAGAATATTTTATAAAATTCCATATATTGTTTTTAAATAGTACAGAAATGTGTCACACAAATGCAGAGATCACACTACTAATTTTACTTAAATTACATGTACAGATAACTGAAAAATATACACTTGGAAATGCATGGATATACCACTTCTGTGGCTTCACATTTTGTTATTTCTGCATAACAAGATTTCTGAATCATTTCTACAAAATTTAGCATAGTGATGGAGACTCGTCACCAGATGAACTCTCAGTCTTATCACATTTCAATTTATAGAATCACAGCATCTAAGAATAGTTTTGGTTGGAAAGGCCATCAAGTCCAACATTCTATTCAAATCAGAGCTTAATTCAAAATTAAGCAGATCACCTTGAAATGCTTCTGTATAAATAAAGTATGGATATAACAATAGCTTTTGCACGCATATTTACCCTGTGAAACTTGTAAACTCCATCGAGAGTTTTTTCAGGTTATGTGGGGGACCTTTTGAAGTTGTATGGTTCAGAAGAATCCATAAAGATCTAGAAAAGTACTCATACTAAATATTAACAAGCATGGAGCCTTCCTGTAAAATTTCTGTTTTATTTACAAATGTTTAAAGCCACTACAGAGTTAAAAAAGTGGGAGACCATGATCATTTGAAGATTTGTCTGGTTTTTTTCATGTTTTAGAAGGACTATGAAAATCATAGAAAATAGGGCCAGGAAGAATGAGAAGAGATTATCTAGCAATAAGTTTCCAAAGATTCCAGCTGCTACCTCTGTCTTTGTTCATAAGGACAAGAACTTCTAAATAAAATATAAATTATTTAAAACTAGTGTGGTCTGATTGAGAGTCAAGGACTTTACCAATGTAAAAAAGGTGATAATTTTATAAGTAATCATATTATTTTTGCTGACAATATAAAATGAATATGAAGGGGAAAAAAAAATAAAACGTATGTACCTACTTCAATATCATCTTTATGTTTAAGAATTGGTGCTTCCATGATGTTTCGAAGGCAAAAGGAATCAGATTCTATATCAAATTGATGTCCTGTTGTTTCAGCAATACGATTCCAGTGTCTTTGCTTCATTGCTTTGTTAGTCATCATTTCCAACAAAGGACAAGACTCACTAAAATCATCAATTTTTTTCTTGAGATCTAAAAAAGCTTGCCAGTGTCGGAGTCCTTTAGGTAGTCTACGGCACCTGCAGTTGAGTTAAATTGATACAGTAGTAAAGGTCTCTTCTGTCAAAAGAGAAATTGTTTAAACATTTTAAAAACAGACAAGGAGATATAAAGAAGCTTGTACTGAGGTCAACATTTTCCATGTAAAATTCCAATTTGTGTCAATTATTCTACCTTTTTAGGAAAAACTAATGCAAATGCCCTACTAGGAAATTATAATATTTAACAGTTTTAACCATTAATATGTTCTTTGCAAATAAACAGAAATATTATGGTTTGCATTAAAACATAGCTTATCTGCTGCTTATCATCACAAACTCTATTGGCAAACAAAAACTAAAGCAAAATTAGTTAAATTTCATATATGTAATCCTTGTACAAATACAATATTTACTTTGATTTACAATACCAGTAAAACACATGGCACATATTAACATACTACTTTGGAGATAGACGTGAAAATTAGAAAGATATGACCACCTTCTCCTCTACTTTTGGTTAGTGGTCCTGAAACTATTCACTAAGAAAATGAAAATTATATACTTTTAATGTGGAAAAAACCCAGCAAAACAGTTAAATGAATATTCACCTCTTTGACCACACTTTTACAGAGCCTACACACTAAAAATTAAGCAGTTGACCCACCACAGGAATGTCCTAATGTAAATGATAAAGTATATCCTTAGCAGGAAAAGTTATAAAGCCTGGATCCTATTTCCCTTGGTTTTGCATCCTTTGTCACTTATCTCTCTACCTCCCACTGATACAATTTCATATTTTCTGTAATCAGGTACAACACAACAGTCTGTGTCTGGTTTAGAGCTATGTTGATGCTGTTTGGTTGCCAGTACATTCATGTTGATTAGCTCCCTGGCTGCTGTCAAACAGAATGTTTAATACCTGTCTGCCTTTCCCTGAGGGGGAAAAAGTATTTTGTGTCTGGTTTTGGACTACTGTGAAGTTTTGACCTTTGTAAAACTCATAGGCACTTCAGGTTATTTTGTGAGAAATCTGCCTTGTTGAAAGTTGAAACTAGCCAATAGATTTAAAAAAAAAAAGTATTCAAGAATGCTGAAAAAGAGGAGCACAGACGTGGTCAGAGAGTAACATCACAGATAACATTTTTCTTTAGAAAACCAGGCAAAACATCTGAATATTTTATAAATTTCACTGTTTGCAGCCATTCTTTTCATTCAGTAGTAAAGAGTTAATATCAGGTTCAGTGATTTGGGAGACAGGAATCAGACACAGTGAAGAGGCAAATTTTGAATGACACGCTGCAGGTTCCAGAGCTGGAAGCCCTGTTATCCTTATTGAGTCTTGTGAAGATACTGGAGGAGATACTGTTTTACACAAAAACAAGATACTGCAATTAGGTGTCTGTCAACATCTTGCTTCTTTGAGAGACTCTTAATCCCTGAAATTCTATCAGCATATGTAAACTCAAATTTGGGAAAGAAAAATACACTTTGGCACATATTTCCTTGAAAGTTTATTAGTCTCTGGTTAACGTTTCCCACTTAGAAATTTGGAAACAATGCAAATCTAAGACCCAACCTTCAACTCCGACTGTCAAAAAAGCAATTTCAAAGCTATGGAAATTATTCACTTACCAATTTTATGCCTTATAATGACATATCTGATATATCAGGGTCCTGGTTTCAGCTGGGTTACAGTTAATTTTCCTCTTAGTAGCTTCTAGAGTATGTTTTGGATTTAGTGTGAGAATAATGTTGATAACACATTGATGTTTTAGTCATTGCTAAGTAGCTCTTATGCTAAGTTAAGGATTTTCCAGTTTCCCATGCTCTGCCAGCAAACAGGTGTACAAGAAGCTGGGAGGGATCGTAGCCAGGACAGCTGACCCAAACTAGCCAAAGGGGTATTCCACACCATAGGATGTCATGCTCAGCATATAAACTGGGGGGAGTTGGCTGGGCGGGGCAGAGCGCTGCTCAGGCATCGGTCAGCAGGTGGTGAGCAATTGTATTGTGTATCACTTGGGTTTTTTCCTTTATTTTTTAATTATATTCCTTTTCATTACAATTATTATTATTATTATATTTTATTTTTATTATTGTTAGTATTTTATTTTACTTCAGTTATTAAATCATTCTTATCTCAACCCACAAGTTTTTACTTTTTTTTCTGATTCTCCTCCCCATCCCACTGGGTGTGGGAGGAGTGAGCAAGCAGCTGTGTGGTGCCTAATTGCTGGCTGGGCTTAAACCCTGACAATCAGTTAACCATTCAGGAGAACATATATTTACTAGACTACCATGACACCTTGGAATAGTAGCCAGTAACAAAATAAAACAAAAACAAAAACAAATTTAAAAAAAAAAATCAAATAAAAAATTCCACATTCTGTAGTACAGATCCTCTCCCCCTAGTTTAGGAAGGAAGAAATGCTACTATTTTGGGGTTACCTGAACTCATCAGTGTGATGAGCCATGAAAAACTGCCAAAGTAATGCCAAGAGGTAAGATATATTGACAAAATGGAGAATAGAAGGAAATGATGTGTAAATAGGTGGGATGAGTACTTAACAGCCTAAAGAAAGAACTACTTATACTGAAGGTTTTTCTCTTCACTGCAGTTACAGAAGTAATTGCCCTTTTATACAATTCTACTTGAACTATTTGAAACAAATGTCAGTTTCAGAAAGTAATATAATTTAGCTCTTGTGGAGCTCTGTATTTCAGCAATTAGATTTTAACATTACCTAAGATTGATTTAAAGCTGTTTTAACAGGCCTGCACTGCTCTATAACTGTAGTATAGATATACTCTAAGATACCAAATACTGGCACAAGTACAAACGTACATCAATTAGTCATGCTTTTGTTTTGGAAATTAATAATGAAAGATTCTGGAATATTATTCTAATAAGAGGACTGGGGGTGCAAGGAAAGTGCCAAGTAAGCTGGAATTGTTTTAGAATGGGCCTTGCCAAGCTTATAACACAACTCTATTAGGTAGCAGGAGAGTTGGGGGCTACACTCAATGATGCAGTTATTCTGTTGTAAAATAATCCTTGTCCTAGTCTTCTATATTATATTTCTTCCCCAAATAAAATATGTACTTTTGAAAATATTAAAAAGAGTTAAATTAAAAGGTTAGAAAATACTTCTGAATCAAACTAATTACATCTAATCCTCTCAACAGTGTCAAAACCATTTGAAGCTTTCAGCATTACTGCAATATTTGTAACTGTTTTACAAACCCATAATATTTAAGACGCTCAGCATTGTTAATGTACTTGAAATGGCAGAAATGTTTTTTAAAAAAGGATAAAATATTCTAAGACTCAAACTTTATTCTTGTATTCAGGACTTAAAATCAATGGGCTAATCCTCCTAGTTCAAGAACTTACCTTTACAAGTAAACTTTCAGCTCTCCTAACCTCTTGGCTTGTTTAGCTAAGGAGATCAACTCTTCAACTGATTGTATGCCCTTCAATTATCAAAACTACAGGTAAAAGGCTGGTTAACTAAAATCACAGTGTTAATCCACTTTTCCTTGAAGAATCTTATTACTTTATGATGAACTTTATTCCTGGAAGTTTTGTTACTGAAGTCACCTAAATCTTAATGCATTTAACATCAGTTATAATTCATACTATGAACATACCTATTTTGAAAATCCAGAAGTTCAGCATTAATTTTTTCAATATCTACATCTGTCCAAAGTATCTCATAATAACCATTGATATTGTTTATTACAGTATCATATAATCCATACAATTTCTGAAGCAAGCCTAACTCCTTCCTGGGAAAAAAAAAATAATCCTAGTGATAATCTCAATCAGCTATTTGGATATCTCACAATAGTTAAATACATAGTATATGTAATATTACTACAAAAAACTGAGGTAGATCAATTAGATTATTTTTCTTACTGTAGCAAAGGACACTTCATAAATGAAATCCAAAAAGAAAGAGCAGACAGTTGGTGCTAAGAACCTAATATCCACAGTAAACATATCTGGGGGAAGTTTTGCTTTAGTCTAGTGCTACAAAACTTCCATTCATGCAAAAGGAACCTAGCTTATGTACCCTGAGCTGGCTCTGGAGTGCAGAGCAGAGCATGGTAAGTCGGGACAATTAGTCAATTTTCTTTAGATGCACTCTCTGAATCTGAACTAAAATGCTGATCTAAAAACAGCTTAAAGGGTCAGATCCTCATCCGGTGTGACTCATCATCAAACCATTGAAATGGCTGGTGCAGAAACTTTAGAATCTGACCCTCATTTGTACAGCTGCTCAAACCTTTAGAATTTCATAAAAGCTCTAGTTATATTTTTCATATATGATGATACACTGACCCTTCCTTGCCTTTTCCTCGCTTGCTTTTCGTACCATATCTTAATACATAATACCATATTTACTCATCTGCTTTTATATATAAGGTTATATAGATTTTTTTTTTCCTAGGACATGGTATTCTGCTCCTTTATATAGTATTTACATGTAGTAAAATAAACTGGTATGGTTCTGTTACCATAATAAATACAATTATTTTTTTATTGGCAAATTCATTAGATTTCTAAAATTTTCATTGATTTTTTTTAATTATTATTATTTTATCCTTCCATATTTTAATATTTCCCTCTTTGGTGTACCCTAGGCCTTTCTAACATACTTAATAAACACTTAAGGCAGCTGTATATCCACAGTTACCTGACTTTATGCAAAACTTCATAGTCTGTGACAGGCAATCCAAACAACTGTTCACCAGATGAATATGTGATAAACTTTCTCCACAGCTCATCAAAGTTAGCCTGATAAAATTTGGATTCATACAGACAAGATGAAAATATGTTTATAATATAAGTTTTCATTTAAAATTGCCTAATATTTAATCATTAAACAGTTCTAAACTTGTCTTAAAATAATTCTGTTAGAAGCATATTTAAATGTCTGAAAATATTTTATCTTTAAAATTTTGAACAGTTCTCATGTAATACTCAAATCCATATATTGAATTAAAATAATGAAAGTTTACGTAAGAAGCAAGAATTTGAAACACCATTTTATAAAAATGGGATGTGAAATGAATTCCATCAAGGAAAAAAAAAGAAAATATTTGTATCAGATGGTAAAATGTACAGCCTATGGAAAAATAGAAATAAATATTTTGGCAGTTACTAACCATAAGTACAAGGCATTCCTTTGGCAAAATAATAAATACAGCAAATGCAATCAAAATCACTACATTTTCAGTACATATTAGATACGTTAGGTTTAAGCACCTTCTGTAGTTACCTAGTGCTTTTCACAAACTTTGAATTTACTTTTTACAGAGTCTATACAATATGTAAGAGATTGACAAAAGTCGTGTTGAAAAAAAATGTTAAAGTTACTATAACTTGCAGAGAAAGGAAGGATTGAAAATAGAAGAAAAATTGGTTATGGACCCACAAACTAAGATTCATAACAAACAAATATCAAGTTGAAAGACAATTATCTAATGGAAAATATGGTCTTTAAAAGATTAAAAGATTGGCTCATGTGACTATGCAACCTGGCTTCTTTTCAGTCATTATTGAGTTGTCATACTTGAATCTTCCCTTTTCTACTGCTTTTATGACTTCAAGTAGATAATCTCTGCTCACAAAATGCAAAGAGTGAAGCAAGGTTACACATCCATCAATCAATCCTTCCACATTAAGGAAAACATTGCCTGACAGAAACTAAAGTATAGTTAACATAATACTACACAGAATATTCAGCAAGACATATTTACCAAATACTGTAGATGTGACTTTTTCTAAACTTGTTTTGATAAGCAATAACAGATCTAATTTTAATTATTTGGAAACTCAACGGTTTATTTTCTTACCTGAAAGATCTGTAGCCTATTACTGGCTTCCTGAGGTGGAATACTTGGAACCATAGGTCCTTCCTTTCAAACAAGCAGTTAACAAAAATTGGATATTAATTCTCAAATGACTGAAGGCCACTGTATATTTACAGGTCACCATAAAATGCATTTTTTTTTGATAGTCAAAATCCAATCAAGTTATGTATCTTGGTAATGCAATACTTACAATGGTAAATCTAAAAAAAGATAACTTTTATGAAATTGAAAATTCTTTAGCTTAATTAAACTCAATAGGACTAGACTTTCATTTTTCATATTTTGTTCTTTTGCTGAAGATAAAATACACAGTGAGTGGCCTGAGACCCTCTTTTTTAATGTTGATGTGTGAGGAAAGATGCCATACCATGTGGTACAATTTCTGAATTAATTTCTAAATTAAGATTTCATGGCAAATTGTACCACCAGGGATTCATTTCTTTCCTTACAGTTATGTATACTGTTACTTCTTCATACTGAAAAGTTTAACCTACAATGATGACTGCTTAGCAACCATGGCATCAAACATCCAGCAGCTGAGCACAAAAAAAATTCTGGCACCCAAATGCTGCAAACCAAAAATATTGAAAAACTAAGCAAATCTTAGAGAAAACTACTAAATTAATTTACCGTTTCATATGACATTTCAAAGTTTGACACATCTTCCCAAAAAACTGCGACTGATTCTAGCAAATTACTCTTAAATTTGGGCTGAACTTGAACCAACTCATCTTGAACCCTGGTCTGACATACAAAAGATTAAAATCAAAGTTATTTCTTTAAAAATCAGGAACAGATAATTGAGTTATATATAAAGCAAAACTATAAAAAAGTATTAAAATTCTGAAAAAATTAATTTTTTGAAGATAAATAGCTTTTTTTTTTCCTTTTATGGTGCTATATATTCAATTTTTGAGTTGAAAAGTGAAGAGAAAAAAACCCCAAACAAACAACCAAAAATCATAACAGAATCTCCCCTCCACCTTTAAGTGAACATGTTTCATTACAAGGGGATGGGAGAAACAAAAGGACACAGAAAAGGGTCAGGGGGAAAGATCCTATTCTCTTCCTTCCTTCCTTCCCTCCCCCCAAAAAAACTCTTAAAACCCAAAGTGTTAGGGTCCTCTTCCTCATGGATGGCTCAGCCTTCTCTTTAACAACTTTCTTATTCTTTGTTCAAAAGCTTGAGAGAAAGAACCAAGAGCTGCATGAAATGCAAGTGTAAAATATGCTCTTGAGTCCTTTCCGGAGTGATTAATCTGTGGGACAGGATCTAACTTAAGTATTTCAACAAAATATCTACATACTTCCATCTAACCTTCTACACTACAGAAAATATTCAATAAACATTGAGCTTTTGAGGGACATAAGGCTGTCCTAAGCAATAAAGGTAAATGTGCAATCATCACTTATGGGTAAGGGCACTGGCAGAGCGTGCACCTCTTAAAAACAGGTAATCTAAGGGTAGTAATCTTGCTGATCAGATAAGAATGACACCAAAACTGGAAATGAAGGAAAGCAGAAAGAGCAGAGACATAATAAATTCCTCATTTTTCTGACAGGTTTTAAGCATGTAACTAAAAGCTACAATAATATATTTAAATATTAAAGAGCTCTATAAAAATAAAATTAGAAAATGAACATACTAATAAAAGGTATAGACACTAGTGTGCAACTGAGGCCAAGAGTGAGAAAAGAGAGCAGAGTGACAATTGGTCCCACATTGTCATTTATAGTCTGAAAAAAGCACATGAAGTCAAATGGAAGATAACATAGGTTTATATACTCACAGCTTTGGTCTGTAGTTTATTAAAAGAATATCTGAGTGTATCAACTCCTTCTGATTCCTCTTTTGTAACCTCAATTTCAAATGTATTTAAAATGGCATAGGCTTCCTAGATGAAAAAAAAAAACCAACAAAACCTTAGGAATGATGCATTTTAAGTTCATTTGCAGGAACATAGATCCAATTTGTAAGAAAAATTTCAAAGAAAATTTGTTCATGTAATTTAGACGTAAAATATTTGGTTTTTTTCAAATATGGATGATGAATGAAGAACTAGGGAACAACAGCAAAAAATATTTCTTCAAAGATGTCTTGGATGAAATACTAGAAAAAATATATAAACACAATAAATTTAGTATTAAGAATTTATAAAATTTTATCATGTCAATGGTATTTTTATTCTACTGATCTACATTCCACCTGAATGTAGATTTTGATTAATTCTTCCTAACTCTGAATAACTATGCACACTAAACTACGCATCTGTAAACATTTTGCCATATCATCTATAAAATATTTATTACTATGCCAAACTATCAAATGCCTGCATATGTATCTGTTACAGAATGAACCTTTCTTATTACTTGTTCTCATTTGCAATTTGTTTGCATATCTTGTCCTTTGTTATCCTCCTCCTACACACATGACATTACTTAGAAATAAGATTACTTTCATATTTTATAATTTCCCAACAGCTAGGCAAAAGATTTGTTTATGAAGACAAACAGCAGCATGCATTATTTCAGCTTCTCCTTTGACCTATGACTTGTATTCTGTGCAGTTTGTGATGGTTGATAAACACAGTAGTTTATTCCATGCAGATATCTACACTTAGAATTCTCTCCTGTTCAGCTTCTGAGAGAGGAGTAGACCCTTAAGGTTGAAAGGGGCCTCTGGAGATTGGCTAGTCCAATGCCCCCCACCCACTCAGAGCAGGGTTACCTACCTCAGGTTGCCCAGGACCATGTCCAGTCAGGTTTTGAATATCTTCAAGGATGGAGAGTCCACAACCCGTTTGGGCACTCTGTTCCAGTGTTTGAGCACCCTCACAGTAAATTTTTCTTAGGTTTAAATGGAATTTACTGTATTTCAGTTTGTGCCCATTGCCTCTTGTTCTGCTACTGGCTGCCACTGAGAAGAGCCTGGTTCTCTCTTCCTTCTTAGCCCCCATCAGGTACTTATACACATTGATAAAATACCCCCTGCAGCTTCCTTCTCCGGAATAAATATGCTCAGCTCTCTCAGCCTCTCATATGTCAGAGTCTCCAATTGCTTAATCAGCTTTTGCTGAACTCACTCCAGGATGTCCATGTCTCTCTTGTATTGCAAAGCCCAGAACTGGACACAGCACTCCAGATAAGTCTCACACCCCAGAGCAGAGGGGATCATCTCCCTCAAACTGCTGGAAACACAAGTCCTAATACAGCCCAGGATACCCCTAACCTTCTTTGCTGAAAGGGCACTTTGCTGGCTCATGTTCAACTTGGTGTACACCAAGAAACTCAGCGCTTTTTCTGCAAAGCTACTTTCTACCCAGTCTGCACTGGTGCCTGGGGTTATTCACCTCCTGGAGCAGGACTTGGCATCTCCCTTTGTTGAACTTCATGTGGTTCCTGTTAGCCCCATTTCTCCATCAAAGTTGCTCTGAAAGGCAGTCCCACCATCTGGTGTGTCAGCCTCTCCTCTCAGTTTTGTGTCACCTGGAAACTTGAGGGTACAGTTTGCCCCATCCTCCAGGTACAAAGTACTGGACCCAGTATGGACCCCTGGAGTATACCACTACTTACTGGCCTCTAACTAGATTTTCTGCCACTGATCACAATCCTTTGAGCCTGACAGTTTTCAGTCCAACTCACTGTCCACTCATCTAGTCCACACTTCATCAGGTTGTCAATGAGGATGTTATGGGAGACAGTGTCAAAAGCCTTGCTTCCATCACAATAAACAATATCCACTAGTCTCCCCTAGTTCACTAGTCATCTCATCATAGAAGGCTATCAAGTTGGTCAGGCATGATTATCCCTTGATAATTCCACATTGACTATGCTCAGTACCCTTCCTGTTCTACGTTTCCTTACATCAAGCCCTCTTTCCTTCAATCATGTTCTAGTAAGAAATATAATGCCTAATCACCCCATCAACAAAGTTCTCATTAAATCCACCAAGAAAACAAGACAGAACATTGAAATTACTGAGCCGCTGCCATTGTTCTACATTCATGTCTTGATATTATCAGCTCTATATTCTTTCATTATTTAAGGAAAGCTCATGGAAAAAAGATGTAAGAGTGACTTGTTAACATGGCTAGCCCTACTGATATTAATGGAGCTCATTATGTTAATATAGAAAGGGAGTAAATGTTTGCACGATACATAGAATGTAAGTGGTTTGGGAAAGAACCTTTATCCTAATATTCAACTCAAAGTGCCAGAAGCAGGTATAAATAAACAAACAATGTTAATACTTCATAATCTTGTATACCTTTTATTTATTTACTTACAAATTTTGCACCATTTCCTACACATGTAAAATCTAGCAAATAGACAGCGCTGAAGTTAGTTCCTCTTGCTTGTTTTATTTAACATCTATGAGTATGATTACCAGGTCTGTATCTTCAGGCTGAAGATAGTCAGACTAAGAAATAACATTTAGAAGATTTGAGTATTACTTTAAATGTTGAACTTATTTTTCAGGTTCTTCCTTTACTTGTTCAACCTCTACCTCTTCTGTATCACAGAACTGGTTATATTTGTCTTCAAATAGTCTCTGTACCATTGCTGACTTATAAACCACTGCATAAATTGCTAAGAAAAAAACCTACTTTCTTAACATAAAACTAGAAAAAGTGACAACAACCCACTGGAAGTCCTTTCTGGTATCATGTTAATGAAACAGTCTTCAAGAAAGAAAATGTTACTATACAGCAATACAATTTCTTCTCCAAAAGGTAGATGAAAATATCATAGAATCATTTAGGTTGGAAAAGACCTTCAAGATCATCAAGTCCAACCATCAACCGTGCCCACTAAACCAGGTCCTGAAGTACCCCGTCTACTCGCTTTTTGAATACCTCCAGGGATGGTGACTCCACCACTTCCCTGGGCAGCCTATTCCAATGTCTGACAACCCTCTCAGTAAAAAAATTTTTCCTAACATCTAACCTAAATCTCCCTTGCTGCAACTTGAGGCCACTTCCTCTCATCCTATCTCCAGCCTCCTGATAGAAGAGACCAGCACCCACCTCACTACAACCCCCCTTCAGGTAGTTGTAGAGAGCGATAAGGTCTCCCCTCAGCCTCCTCTTCTCTAGACTAAACAGCCCCAGCTCCCTCAGCCGCTCCTCATCAGACTTATGCTCCAGGCCCCTCACCAACTTGGTTGCCCTTCTCTGAACACGCTCCAGCAACTCACAATGTCTTTCTTGTAGTGAGGGGCCCAAAACTGAACACAGTACTCAATGTGCGATGGTAAAGGTGTTCTATTTAAGCTTATTATTTCAGTGTGTGATAATAAATACCAAGTATATATAAAACTCAGTGAGCTTCCTTTAGGTTCTTTCTTATAGGGAAAACTAAAAGAATGCTGCAAGTTTCTGACAGCATACAATGATGTGTGGGTCCATTAATATATTCTGGTTATAAAGGGATTAGATGATCAAGATGTTTGTTTATAGAAACAGAAAAGAAGAGGGTTAAGGCTAATGGAAAAGCACACAGCAAAAGGGAGAATATTGCTCCCTTCTCTTGTGCTCTCATCTGCTTATTTCTGCATGTTTTCTCCTAGACTGTATTGATATTGTAGTGTATTTGAAAGATAATATTTTTCTGTTCTGCATTTATACAGTATCTAGCAAATTATCTAATACTGATTCATAATTTTTAATAAAAATAACAACAAAGTATTACTTTGTTTCCCATCTTCAGCCATGATCCATCAGGGCTGTAAGCTCATTATTTGGGTTCTCAGTTTATCTTATGACTCGTACTATATAATATCATTTTAATAAAGATAAAAAATTAAAAGTTATCTTACTTCAATAGGTCCCAGAGTCATATCCATTTGTATGTTATTATCACGTATGATAGATAAAGCTTCCATTGCAAATCTGACGTCATCTAAGTCATGCAGAGGTCGAGACAATTTCTTTAAATATTCATTTATGAATGACATCATGTCTGTCATTTTCTTTTTATATTCCTCATTTAAATAATGACAGAGGAGCATCTTCCAGGCTTTGGCTTCAATTGCTAAAGCTATTTTCAGTGGTCCTGATTTAAAAAAAACAAACAAACAAACAAACAAACTATAAAAAAAATTATTCACTCCACATCTTAATTTTTTCTGTAAAAATCTCCCACATCATCACATAGGAAAAGCAGACAGGCAATCCAATTACTGCACTTTAAAAGTTTCAAAACAATTTCAACTATACTTAAATATATTTCTGTTGTTTTATTGTATATTATGATATCTGTAAAACATTGGTAAGCTTATCTAATAAAACATATAGAGAAGATGAATAAAGAAGAAATGCCTACTTATTAATGTAGATTTTCAGAGAATACTTTTGAATATATATTAACCAAATGCATAAAGGTCAGTGATATTTAAATGGTTTATACCTGTTGAGGAAATGGCATCTTGGGATTTCAATACTGGGATTTGGAATACTTCACAGCTAAAACTGTAAGGTGTCACATCATATCATATGCAGTTAGTATATAAACCCAAAGCAACACTGAAGAAACAAAAAAGCCAATCATTGGCACTCTAACTTATTATCGGAATAAATTAGGATTTTAATAGGCAGCATTTTGTACTGTGGTGAGAGAAACCAAGAGATACTAACAGCATATAACCTTTCTGCTCACAAAACAAATTTTTTACAGCAGATATAGTTTCTTCTTTAGTCATGTGGCTATTAGCATTAAAAATCTGATTCCTGAAGGCCAAGGGTAATTCAAGAACAGTACTGTACCCTGTCCAGAAGCTGTAATATGTAAATGATAATAAATCAATTCCCAACCCTAAACTGAGTCTGAGAAAAATACCTGTTTCCCCAGATCATAAAAAACATTTAATATCCTTATTCTTGAACCTGGAGGACTTGGCTTTCTCTGATGCAGTGGTCACAGATGAGGGAGTAGTGTGACCATCAACAAAATCCATATTCTTTTGGATACAATGCTTTTTATCACTCTTGGTCACAGAATAATAGACAGCAAGAGTTTTTCCAGAGTGAATTAATTGGCTCCAGAGAGGTTTCATTAAGAAGTTGCATCCAGGAACTGGATGCGGATATGCAATCAGCAGTCTGACAATTTTGCACATTCACTGAAAGAAAGCTAGGGATGACATGCCACCAAGATCCTGAAAGGAACTCTAGTCATCGAAAGTGTGCAGCTTCTGTCTTCTTTGACATAAGAGGAAGACAAATTGTACAGAGATTTATTTCTCAATCTAACCAATCTAATCTCTCAAAAGATGGGGGTTGCTCATTAGAAACATGGCTACACTGATATTTGGAAATGGATCCCTAGATAGCAACCATGATAACATCTGCCACAGAAAGAAAAGAAAAAAAAAAGAAAAAAGAAAAAAAAACAACCAAAAACCAAACAGTGACATTGGTCTAGAGAAGGTGTTAGCTACATAATAATCTGCAAGGTGAGAGGGATAACTGCCATTGAAATCCTTGCTTCCCTGTCATAGCACAAACATCTTAATTCTTCAACAAGCAGTTGTCCAGAGAGAACACTTTTCTCCACACCTGACTTCTTCAGAGTAACACGATCAATGAATACCAGGTTGTCAGGGCCACAGAAGGCCAGGTACTGAGGCACAGTGCTGTATAGAACTGAGGGAACACATTACAACACCAAGTCTTGGTGCCAGCTTCTCTACCTTTAAAGACACTAGAGGTAGACAGGAAAACACATAATATTCTGAGAGCTATGGATGCTAAACATGGGAATGGCTAAGCAGTCATATCTCCTACTGAAACAAACACTGACAGTGACAAAGAAGCTAATGCAGCTATGTGCTAGCCTTGCGCCAAAACCAAAGAAGGTGATTTATGCTTCCAATGCTCTTTATAATCACTGGCTGACCTGGTGCTAGAGATGAGTGCCAGGGATGATCAAATCAGTGTCAATAAACATTCATTAACTCTTCAGCAACCCTCCATGATGACTTCACAGCCATGACAGAATTTAATTTCACCACTCCAAAGAGGAGAAGGGAAGGGGAATGGAGGGTTTTTTCAAGCTAGATTTCTTAGAAAGGTCTGAATGAGCCCTGGCTGATAGTCAAGGAGGTCTCTTCAGTAATTTCTATTCATATTGTAAGCATTTATTGCAGAGAATAAACCAAAAAACATATTATAATCATTATCTTACTGTACATACAGAGATAAGAAAATGTCTTACCTGTATGCAATTCAATTGGACCAAGAAGAATAATGGGTTTTAAATCTTCCATCTCTTGCTCAAACATAGCATAGTGAAGTATTTCTTCTTTAATTTCAGTCAGAGATGGATGGCTAGCCAAAAATTGCTGTGTGTAGTTTAAAATGTCAATCAACAAATGTTCTTTTTCATATTTTGGATGAAACAAGTGGCAACAGTTATTCAGGAATTACTGAAAATGTATACCAATATTATACCTGTTTTTAGCTTTCTGTAGCCTTGCTAACACAGTAAAACACATGTGATGAGGTGTTCATATTTATCAATTTCTGTCAGTAACTCTCAAGCTCATTGGGAAATTCCAATCAAATTTAACAGAGAAACAGATATCCAAGACACGTTAAGTGCCTATTGTTTTTGTCAAAACAGGTGACAAAACAGAGATCAAAAAATACACACCTACGCTTATAGAAGGACTACACCATTAGCCCAATTATGTGTGAAACAATCACAATAAAACACATTTTCTTAGTTCCATAAGCAGAACTCAAGTGTAGAAAAGTTTTGTGATTCTGAAAAGCTGCATTTCAGAAATGTTACACAAGAGCTGTATTCAATATGCCTACATTGCATGGGCAAATAATAAATGCTGAAAGCTGTTTCCCACTTCTACTCTTTTGTCTGAGAGTACCTAGTGGAAGTGGAAGCGTTAGCATGGTGCTAAAGAATGAATGTAGAAACTAGGGCATGTATGTCTAAAACTTAACTGCATTATTATTGAGGCTTTCTCTGTAGCAGTATCCTTTTCTTCTGTAGTAACTAAATCAAACTAATAATATATATTTGATTAGACTTAAAATTTTAATTAGACCAACAGTAAATTCTCAGCTCTGCATATAAAGTGGGTTGTTTAGCCCACATAAACGGCACAACTTGCATTGTGACACGCAAAAGATACCAGTGTTCCTGTAGTAAACAAGGTAATGCGATATTCACAGATCTATGTATATATAGTGTAGTCTATTAAATAGAAAAGATAAAAATAGAAAACTCAACTAAGCCAAGGCTAAATTAAGTACATGTGGAAGCCAACTTTCTTCTACTGAACCTCTAAATTCAAACTCTAAATTAAAACTCTGTTGTAGAAGGACAGTGTGAAATATTCTGAAGCAAAAGTCCCACCGACCTCCAATTCCTGGACACCAACTTTTTCATGCTGTAGTAGATGCTAAATTTTTCTACCACGCTTGAGGATTCAACTTTGAGTTCAAACAACCAAGAATTGTATAAAGAATTTTTCTAGGAATAGAGAATGAAGAATTCACCTCCTAAAATAACTACAGGAAGGGTGGTGAATAAAAATATGTATTAAACTCAAAGTGAACACTTTCCATAGAGAAAAGTACACAATTATCAGCACTGATGCTGTGGGAATTTCTGTGGGTTGTGGTATACATCATGTCAGACTGGAGTAGTTTCTTGTGGCCTAAAATCCAGAGCTCCACAAACAAAAATTAAAGCAATTAACAAATTAGGACCAGATTATTAGTATCTGGAATGGCACAGAAGCAGGAAAAGTCAGACCCCAACACAAAAATTAGGTATCATGCTATTACTTCTTCTTAGGAAATATACTACTACTATTACTGAAAGACAAAATAAGAATTTCAGCTGTTAATGTGTTTTCTACATCTTCTTCCTTGATTTTTTTTCTCAATGTTTTCTGTTTTTTTAAAAAAAAAAAAGATTAATGAAGAACAGTCCTGTAGGTGATCATCATTAAACTCACCTGAATTTTGGCATCTCTGTCTTCAGTCCACAGCACCTTATATTTCTGAAAGTCCTGCAGAACTTCACTAGCTACTTCTCTTATATAATTCACAGAAGAAGAGAGGAACACAACTAATTTAGAAATATCTTCATGTTCTGCAACACCTGAGTAAAAATTTCTTAGCTTTCTGACAAGCACAACATCTTCAACTACTTCTGTAAAATAAAATTATGTGTAAATCAATGAACCATTAAAAGTCTGGTTAGAATTCTCTTCTAAACCTATGCAAGCCAAGTTAAGCAATGATGCTCTTCAGTAAGACTGAATATCCTTCTTCAAATGTGTGACTGCTTAATATGAAAGTACCAAGTGCTAGTTCAGGTCAGGCTCTATACAGCCACAGCAAGTTCAACCTACAGTGAATGTTTCCAAAATAGTCTTCTTAATTCAACCTACAGTGAATGTTTCCAAAATAGTCTTCCTAATTCACAAATTTCATTTTCTCCACTGTAATTTAATTGTAACTAGAACACGACAAGGCCTTACAAACATTCTGTGTTCTTTTAATTTTTTTTAAGTTTATATAATTAAAGTTTTTTAATTGTATAAACCCCTTAAAACAGTGTAAGTTTCTTGAACTCTAACATGCTTCAAATAGATAACTTCTGTTATTCTATTTAGTGGTTTTGAAAAAGATACTAAGCTTTGCTAAGTCACATATTAATGAGTGCAGAAATAAAGGTTGTCATGTTTTGGAGCTGTACTTGTCTTACAAACTGCTAATATCAAAGTCTTGTCTGAAAGAGGTTAGCACTGAAGAAGAAAAAAAAAAAAGAAAAAAAAAAAGTACAATCTAGAGATTTTCCTAAACCTCTTGCCTCCAAATAAGCTTTCAAAGGCAGTTTAGACACTGGTAGCTGCTGCTCCAGTTACACTGTTGATGTTGAAACAGGAGACCTGTCTCCTTTAAGAACTACAAGTAAGCTCAAATAGAAGGGAATAAAATGCAATTTATCATGTCCTTCCTTCATCTTTGATGAATTGCTGAGACAATCAGGGTCAGTATAGACACTGATATCCCTGAGATCCAATGAGCCCCTTCTGTCATAACAATGACTGAGCATTTTGAAGCAGGTTTAAAAGAATGGAGAAGAAAAAAATCCACTCTTCCCACCACACATATTGGTTTATGTGAGGGATTTAATGCAACTCCAATTGTCTTTTAGTCTGAAGACCTTTTCAGGGATCTGGACACTGGAAACAAAGTCTCAGATTGATCCATCCTTGCCAGTGTACTCCATAGATCTCACTGGCCAAACATTAACATTTGCCCCCAGCTGTTCCTGATGAGTAGTTTAAAGGTGATGAAAACAGTTACTTGCTGATGTATTTTGACACAGCAGAGGAAAAGGCTATGACTGTCTGATGAGGATAGTTTCCTGCCACCCTGCTCGAAGCCCACTAAAGAGGTTAAAATCATACAAAGCACATCAGCAGAAGAATAAAGTCCCAGCTCTGGCCTATCAAAAAGAAAAACTTTCCAAGATGTTAAAGGCTTTCCAAAGGAATCACAACAAAGATACAACTGTATTGCAGATCACTGCCTCAGCCAAGCAGCTAGGAGAACCTGATGGTAAAAATATATTTGGGCTTTTGTGGATGCTTGCAAAGCATATGGAGAGATGCTTAAAAATAACATTAAGGAAAAAAAGTATCTGACTAAAAGGGATGCAGGTCTATCTACAGTCTGAGTATTCACATGAACAAACAAAGTGTTTTATAACCCATTCTAGGAATATAGCCAGCAATTAAAATATTTACTGAAATCTAGTTATTAAACTAGGTCTTGTTCTATCTCAATATTCAAACGAAAGCTAGTCTACAATCATTGTTTATGGTTTCAACTATATCATTGTGGCTACATTTGTATATATCTAAGTAGGTAAAAAGATAAATTAACAAGCTAGCTTTGCCTAAAATTAAATAGGAGATTCAGAATCTAGCAATTCCTCTAGGATTTTTTTGCTTATTGCTTCTCAGAGTTCTAATGCTTTATGTAAGCCTGAAAAGCTATTTCTGAAAAAATATAGCTAATTAAATCAAAATAAACCCAACAAATTAATTCAAGATAATCCCCAATTGGCCTCTGAAGAAAAGTGAGCTTATTCACAAATATTTATATATGCCATTTTTATTAAAGTAAAAAGTAGAAACAAGTAGGAAAAAAACCCCACCACTTACTTTCCCCTTTTTTGGCTATTTTTCCTTGTGATCCAAAGCCTGCTGAAGATACTTGCTGTGTGCCTGATTCTGCTTTTAAACTAGATTTTTGAAGATGTCTCTGTCCCCACTGAGCAACTCCACGACTCACTTCCAGTATTAACTGAATCATGCGATTGATGGCTTGCTGTATATCGTCTAAACTGGGAACCATAACCTATTCAAAACAGTTGAAATACTGTTGAAATAAATGCAACTGATAGTCATTTCTGAAGACCTCAAATTTACCCCACTAATAGTGAATTGTGGAACTTGCCCCAGAAGAGAAGCTGGCAAATGTAACAGTTTCTCTGGCTCAGAATTGCCTCTAAAGAAATGAAACATACTTTACTGACCTACTATCTATTTGTACAGTCATACTGTGG
The DNA here is from genome assembly GCF_000737465.1 of Haliaeetus leucocephalus. Taxonomy (NCBI): domain Eukaryota; kingdom Metazoa; phylum Chordata; class Aves; order Accipitriformes; family Accipitridae; genus Haliaeetus; species Haliaeetus leucocephalus. Next base: position 1,010,545 of record NW_010973188.1, read on the forward strand.
GTAAAATGATAAGCAAGTATATAAGTAGATAGATTTATTGGGTTTTTTACAATTAGTTTTACAATTCATACAACATTTTAAACAGCATTTTTATATGATTTTTTTTATAGTGTGTGAGAATACATTACAAGCCTTGTTTCCTGCATTCTAGAACCATAAAGCATTAAAAATTGCAGGCCAAGATACTCCTCTCTGTTGCTCTTAACCACTGGGTCCTAAATTCTGTGAGAGAGAATTGTAAGAGGGATGGTCATAAAAATGCGTATGGACACCTCATTTTAAAGAGGATTTACACCTATATAACCTCTCCTTCTAATTGCTTATCTATACATATATTCACACCGTGGGTAACTTCAGGCAAACATAATCACATAGATCAAACTGTCAAAGGTCCTAGTTGAATAAATACCAAATGTTTCTTTTCTCCCACAGGGAGCATTACCTCAGAAACTTTTGCAAGAGCACAGTGTGTAGTAAATTAAAGGAACTCCATGCACTAGCCCTGAAAATCTCAACTTGTATATTTGGCAAGGATTTTGTATCATAATTTTGAGAGCAATCTAATACCCAAGTCAGAAGAGGAACAGAACTCATATTCAACTACCAGAGTACATGATAAAAAGAACTGGGAGGAAAACAAGGATCCTTGATCTCAATCAAGAACAACTAGCAAACAGAATAGGTCAAAACAAAGGCTCTGGTCTGCCATCATCCACACTGTATAAATGCTAGTATGCTCCCTTAGCAGAGTTTGGGATGATACAAAAAATCACTCTCCCAGAAAAAAATTCGTCCACAGTTTGGTGCATAAAACATGACAGAGGCTGTTTCTAATTGAATGCAAACTCCTGGATTTAGGAAGAAAAGTATTTACTATGTAGATACACACCATTTCACATCAGCTCACTTTGAGGTCAAAAACCAGCCTCTAGCCTGTTTTATTTAGTAGTACACAAATAGCTATAAAGTCCCAAATAATTCTATGTAGAATAAGGTGGAGTAAAGGCACGCATCAGTTTCTCCAAAATACTGAGCAGGAAGAAGAACCTACCCGAGTGATCCAGGAAAGAATAGAAAAACAGCATTTCTTGTTAAACTTCAGGAGAAATATCACTCCTGTGATACACTCAATCCTCAAATATAGTCCTTAGAACATCATCTTACAGCTTTCCTGTGCAAGCCATCATTTTGAAATGATTAAATCATCCACAGGAGTGTTCAGAACTGAGATATAAACTGCTTAAAAGTGACTCTGATGTTTTTGTCATGGTTTACCCCCAGCCAGCAACTAAGCACCATGCAGCTGCTCACTCACTTCCCCCCCACCCACTGGGATGGGGGAGACAATCAGGAAAAGAAGTAAAACTCATGGGTTGAGATAAGAACAGTTTAACAGAACAGAAAAGAAGAAACTAATAATGCTAATGATAACACTAATAAAATGACAACAGTAGTAATAAAAGGATTGAAATGTACAAATGATGCGCAGGGCAATTGCTCACCCCCCGCCGACCGACACCCAGCCAGTCCCCGAGTGGCGAATCCCTGCCCCCCCACTTCCCAGTTCCTACACTAGATGGGACGTCACATGGTATGGAATACACTGTTGGCCAGTTTGGGTCAGGTGCCCTGGCTGTGTCCCCTCCCAACTTCCTATGTCCCTCCAGCCTTCTTGTTGGCTGGGCATAAGAAGCTGAAAAATCCTTGACTTCAGACTAAACACTACTGAGCAACAGCTGAAAACATCAGTGTTATCAACATTCTTCTCATACCTAACTCAAAAACATAGCACTGTACCAGCTACTAGGAAGACAATTAACTCTATCCCAGCTGAAACCGGGACAGTTTTATAAATCAGTTTCACAGATTGAGCCATTGCATGCATAAAAGCAAGGATCTTGCAAAATCCTATTAGCATTAGCAAAGTGGTATTTTACCCAGCATTACTTGAGCTTGGGGCTTTATGCTTATACAAATATCAACAAGGTAAAAGTTCTACACTTTGACAGACCTTATATATTGTGTGTACACACACAGTGTGAATGTAGAACAGAATGCCAGTATGAACACTGGTTCAATGTCAAAGGAATATCACCTTAGAATAGAACCTTTTTTTCCCTGTAATTTCATAAATATAAAACTTTTAATCTTTATAATAAAATTGGATAATATTAAGTTACTTTCTCATATATAAAATAAAATACCATATATATTGCTGACACAGAGTTATCTTACTCTAAAAAAGGAAAACAAATGCATTCATTAGTTCTTTGCAATCAAGCTGCCTTTTTGTTCTCTGCACACAGAAATCCACAGCTCTTTTTTTGGTTTTGAATCTTCTTGTTTTTGTTCAGTGTTCCTCCTTCTAGTCATCTTACTTGCTATTGAGATGACTAAAGCCAAACTGAGCAAAGATAATGTTCATTATTTTTATTCAACAAAGGATTTAAATCACACAAGGAACAACACAGTTAAAATAAAAAACATGAAAAAACTTGTTCCAGCAATACAACTGCTACATGTGGAGAAGAACTATAATCATGCTGTAGACAACACTGATGAAAAGACTGCAAAATAACTGCTGAAGGTATTTTACCTTACCTATACAGCACATAACTTACCACATTGGGAACAGCAAGGTGTACTTCCGCTTTTAGAAAAGCAGCAACCTCTTCCGATTTGCCTGGATGAACAGAAAATTTTGTTCTCCCACATGTAGTTTTGCTGAAAATAATTTTGAAACATGTCATAAATAATTCACCATGAAACCCCCCCAAATTATCTTAGATACGTAATTTTGAGCTACCTTTTCTGGGAAAACCCTCATGGAGAATTTTCACATTAAGTTATGAACTACTTGACAAAACTTACAGAAGGTTCTTGTTTAAAGGATAAAGATAATAGCCAGAGCTCCATCATTCAGACAAAGTTTACCTTGGATCCAGCCATTGCCTTCAGAATTTACTATCCAGAATATTTTCTGATTCTGGATTTTAATATCTCAATTTAAGAATGATGGAACTCTGCCAGTGCTTTGAGTAGTACATAAGAGGGTTTTACTGACCATTTCATACAACAGCCTATCAAGAGTAAAAGTTGCCTCATTACATTTTAGATAAATATCCAACAGAACAGAAAAAAAATTTCAAGATGACAAGCTAGTGCAAAATGATAAATACATGACATGAACCCTCTCAAAAGTCAAACTAAAAACAAAGTTAAAATTATAATTTTTAAATGCTACGACATGACGTGGTGACCAAATAAGGGAGGATTCAGCAATACAATACCGTAGACAAATATAAAGAGGACACTCAAATAAACTCCTATTGACTTCAGTAAGATCAGGATTTCAATACGTTTTCTATGAAAGATGTCCTCAGAAAAAGAGAAAATTAACTCAAGCTTCAACACATATTAATGGCAAAACACCATCAACTTCACCTGCTTAAAATAAATTCTCTTAATAGAATTCTAAGTAGGCTCTTCAATAGACAATATATTATACTGACTCAGTTCTGTCTCTGAAGTGTATGCCTGTTCAAGCAGAGAAGAAGGAATCTATAGAAATTATACTGAATATAGGAGAATGATAAAATCATATGGATCTTGCCATTATCATATAGAATTCATAAAGAGTGCATGGATGATCTTTAACCCATGGGAAACAACTCTGAGTGCACAGCCATGCTTGCAGAAGTAATCTGAAATGAGATGAACATAGGGGCACAGTGCCTTCTATGACCTAGAATGGCCATTTAAGTTCTAGTTATTTGTGTTGCACAAGAAAATATACTAACAGCATCTTGAAAGCAATCCAAAGGGAATGATACGGGAATAAAAACAAAAGGGTGCAGGTAGAGGGGAAACAACACTAGAAACAAACTTCATTTTCTGCACAAACAAAAGTGCATAGACTGTAACTAACAACAAAGAATTAAAGCATGAAAGAAAAGTGTGCGCCTAAAGCATCACTGCAACAAAAACTGAATGCTCTCCAGGTTTTGCTTGAGCCAAAAGGGCCAAGAGGTCTGGAACTGTTTGACTGATGTTACATGTGCATGTATCATTACACGTGTGAATGTATATTTGTATTATTATATTAACACAGAAATAACTTTGTTCTCATAATACTATTGAAGGAATCTTTCTTTTGCAACTTACTTTGAAACGAATATTCTTTTTTTAAGACTATCCAAAGACAGTCGGGTGGCTTTCTGGAGGCTGTCTAGCAGCTGGTGATTGAAATAGGCAACCACCTCTTTACACTTCTGTAATAAATAAAACATAGATTATTAAGTATTGTATTTAGACAGGAACCTGAAGATTATCTCAAAAGGTTTTAAGTCAAACATATTAGTTCTTGTCTAAAGGAATTTATGCTGTAAACTACATGAGAAACACAACAGGAAAAGTTGGGGGACAAATAGCTTGTAAGTAAGTAAACAAGTAAAAGCTGCACAAAGAGAATATAGCATCTAAGGAAGCTCAATTTGTCTTATTCAGAGACAGAATACTGAGATCTGGCTGAAGACTCATACTCCTTCAGAAAAGCTCTCTCTATTAAAAAAAACCACCATGAATTATCCAAGAATATTGGTGCATATGTACCCTTTTCAAGTAAGAGACAAATACAGTAAAATCTGACTGTAATGGATTAAGAACATAAAAATATAGCAATGTGTAATGATCACTAGCACAGAACAACAGAATGCAACCTTGTAACATTATTGCATTTGTGCTTGCAAGTTTGCGAGTCTTTGTTCTCTACTTCTATTTCCCTTCTCTGCTGAATATGAAAAGATTGTATTTTTCAGGGAAAAAGTACAAAGGTGATATTTCTTGGTTAAGTTAGAAGAAGAGGATAGAAAGGATGAATGTTTGTGCCCACTCAAGAAGGAAAGCCTGAGTTACAGCTTAGGCACAATATTCACTCCAAACTCTTACACTTACCACTCACATAGCAAGAATTTGTTTAATAAAGGTGATAACTGGAATAATACAGAATATACTTTTGAAAGCTAAAATCCATCTTAAACTCAGTTTGTAAGGAAGCTATTTCATCATTTTTACATGACATTTGATATTCGCTATGTGAAGTCTTTCTGTAATACAGATATCCAGCTACCAAAACTCAAGGCAGTTTACTAATCTGATTGGTCTGAAAAAAATTCCTTTCTTATCACAAAATACCTTTTTAAACTCATCTTCTTTATCATTGTCCTTGCTATTATCACCACGAAGTGCTGCAGAAGTATTCTCCTCTTCATTATTTCCAAACATTATATGTTTTTCTTTACCTGTAAATTTAAAAATACTATGTATTTTTTGTTAACTGAACATTTGGTTCTGCTTTGAAGCATGATGTGCCCCCTCTTTACAGGCAAAACAATATTGCTTTTTATTTTAGTAGTACCTGGATCAGCTAGCTGGTTTTATTTCACACCAGTTCTTTCACAACAGCAATCTGGTTAAGAGCCCAGCCTATAAGCCTCAGCCTAATAAACACCACGCACTACAAATATGTTATTAAAGATACGTAGGTAGACATGGATATATCAGCTGGAAACGTCCAAAAAAAAAAAATCAACATAAACAATTTAACAAAATACAGAGAAGTAACTTTTCCTCAGGTTTTCCTGCTTGCATTGTACTGAAGTATATACTAGAGTATTGACCCTGACTATGTCTCTATACCTGGAAGAAACTGAACCCAGAAGGAAAAAGTCCTGTGTAAGAAAAGGAGCTCCATTACTGATTAAGCCTCAAAATGCATTTTTCTTTAAAACAGAATATTTTTCTCCAGCTATAACCTATTTCTCCTATAATGGTACAGGACCTCTTAAAATCTTTGTAACACACCCTAGAGAAGCGGGAACCAGCCATATTGATCAGCTGTGAGCTGCATACGCTAGCAGTTGATAGTCAATTGACTGTACTAATTTAAACTGACCAGCCAGTAATGCACTGGTATTTGAGATACAATTCTACTGTGGCAGAAAAGTCACAAAGAAAGGGACAGTACCAAATACCTGACACAGCTGAGTAGAGAGAATCACTTGGGGTGGGAGAGGAAGATACAATGAGCAACAAAGAGAAATGGAACCATAATATTCTTCTCTAGAGCAAATACCTTGGTAATCTAAACAGAAGGACAGAGTTTAATTCTAGAACTCCACCAATACTAAACTACCTCTGTATTTCATAGGCTAGTGGTTTAGTTTAACAATGGTAAATGAAGGTAGAACTGTGACACAGATGAAGCTGTAGTGGGAGGGAGATGTCTGAAGAAAATTAGCTAAACCAATTCACTTTTGATATGTACTACCTAGATCTACAGAACTAGGGACAGAAATTTTTATTTAAATAATCAACATTACCTACCTGGTAATACATGTTTTTCTGAGGGTTTCTTAGAATATTTAATTTCATAATTTTTTTCAAATACAGATATTAGTTCTTGAACAGCATCTTCAATGTGCCTGCTTTTGTGGTTCAATAACTCAGCACATTCTTTAGTATAAGCCTGTGAAATAAAAATATCAGTCAATTACCTTAGTATCACTGATTATCTTACTACTGTTCCTCTTCAGGGAGAGTGAAAACATTTCCCCAAATAGTGCATTCTTCAGACTGACACTATTTCAAATACACAGCAACATTTTTAAAAGAAAACTGAGAAACCAAACCCCAAATCTTTATTCAAAATTATAAAAAATCTTCTATTATTACAATATTTTTAATGCTTTTTAGAAAAAAAAAAATCCATTTTTAAAATTCAACGGTATTTTTAAGGGCCAGACGAAAATTCTGAGTATTGAAGGGAGGCCACAGTCTGAATCTGAAATCACCTAAATACTCTGTCAACTGTCCTTAACAATTTTATTTGCTTGCACTAATTTAGCAAATAAATATATTTTTAGCCTCATTGGGAATCAAGAAAACTTGCAAATTCTCAAATATACTTGTTGGAAAGTAATTCTTGCCTCCTCCTTTAAAAAAACAGTTTGGAAAAAAATAAAGGGAAAAAAAAAAAAAGGCTCCTTATGTCCAAGTATCTTCATATGAAAAAAAAATCTCATCTAATTGTGAAGCAGTTAGATAAATAAAAATTATCTATGAAATGCTACAGTTTAAGTATCTCAAATACCTAAGAACCAATTTATCTTGATATAAAATATTTTAATTAAAAAAAAAAGTTCTGTATTTCTACAGTGAGAAGAATTCTTTTCTAGTTTTATATTCATTTACTAAGGCATTGTTTCTAACATGCTCAAGAATTCAAGTTCGAAGATGTAAAGTGGCACACACCTCATTGCAGGTTAACATGTTTTCTACTTTGATAGGACCATCTACTGGTAAGACAATTAAAAGAGTATTTGATATTTCTTTTAATATTAAATCAATCCATGCTTCACTTAAATCATTAACCTAAAAAGAGAAAATTGCATTAATACCGCACATTTATCTTTAAAGCGTAATGTATCTATTTTAGAGTGTTATAACAGGTATACAATGTTTTGCAGAAAAATAAAATTGTATCTCTCTACCCACTGAAAATGCAAGAGCCTCACATAGTAGAAAATCCTCTAAGAAACTGAATCATAACAGAAAAAAACTGTGGGGTAAAAGCACCAACACAAAAGACCTCAAGATGAGAGAAGCAGAGAAAAAAGGAAGCACAGCAATGCCTCATGAGTTATGATAACTTAGGGGATATTTACAATGGCTAAATATAGTCTGCTTTTACTGTAAATTATCCTCGTTCTGTATTATCTACAGGGAAATTAGGGAGACAAGTACCCTACAAAAAATTTAGCCTTTGTTAACATGTTCCAGTGCAGATGGTCTGGAATATGACCAATGAAAGAACAGATGTAAGTCTGGAAATTATACGGTTACTATTGCCACAGAAAACAAGAACTTGACTGCTAAGAGTGTATGTATTTAAATCCTGCACAGTGTGATAACACAATTCTAAAACAATCAGTAGTGTGCACAATTTCATTTCAGGCAGTCCTTTAAAAATAAAATCTTGTAATTCTTAAGTATCTGCTGGTTCCATGTTGGGAAACCAAAACATATGAGTCCTTGTGAAAGAGAAATCTTTAGAGGAATTTGGCATTTCCACCTACTTCTTCACAGATTTCTGGTTATCAGTACCATATTTTTAAATTCACTGTATAAATGAAATTAATTCACAGACAGCATAAGCCAAGACTACTTCTGCACCATAACAGCAATGATCTAATTTTTGAATGAGCTGCTCTTGACAACTCTTTGAGGTGATCAGTCTTGGAGATTAGATGAATGAGTGACAATGGAAAGCATTATCTCCTATGCCCTGGGAACCTCATCAGAAAGTGGTCCCGAGACTAAGAGTAGATTCTTTAAACTTGTTTTTCTTCTGTCCTGAAAGTTTAGGAATTGATGGAATAAAAGAGAACTCTTGCTCCATGATGTTATCCATGCTAGACTCCTGAAGAATCCTTGCTGTTTTAACAGCAGTTTTAGGCAGACAGGCAGTAGTAGTAAGTCAGATCCCAGATCATCTAGTTATGCAGGATACACTGCTGCCAGATTAAATAAATCAGAGTAACAAAAAAGCTATGTTAACATAAGATGATTGGGTTCTTGTTCATAATCTTACTGGCCGCAAGTCTAGTTGCAAGGCAAGAGGGACCTGCTGTAACTTGTTTGATGGGTTAGTCTTCAGTCCTCCTTTTACTCAACATAGCTTTTCATTGGGCTTTTTATTCTAAATTATAGCGTTATTAGCATTCAGTCAACTACAGTGAAGTGGCTTTGTCATGGCAGAATCCAAATAAAACTGACTTCTGTTCAATTTTTAATTTTTTACCTGAAATATTTTGCATCTGTGGTATCCCATCTTGTTTGTCACAATATCACTCATGCTTCTGTTTAACATCACTTTTTCCCTATTTGTTTACAATATCCCATTCACAGTAATCAAGGGTCTAACCAAGTTTACATCTTTTTGTATTGATATGGGAGGGGTAAGAAAGTCAGAAATGTACACAATCTACATATTTAAGGAAAATAGAGTGTATCTACACAAGACAGTGTTATTTCAGGTGTGCTCAGGCTCAGAGAACTGTTAATTTCTTACATAGCCAATCTTTTTTTTCAGCTTTGGGTTTCAGTGGCAAACAGAGCACTTGATCATAATTATGGGTTTGTGCCATACAGAAAAAGAAGTGGATATAACCACGAGTGACCAACAATCTCCTACCAAAGGAGACAAAATTTATGAGATTGGTAGGAGAGATCATAGCCATATAGTTCAACTGTCAAGCCAGAAGGATGATCTGACTATCAAGGTAAAGTCTTGACAAGAAAAAGAACCAATACGGGTCCTTGAGCATGTTAATGGAATCAAAAGAATTCAGAAATTATGTGGCAAACACTAAGAGAGGAAGAAAGCACAGACTCAGTCAGCATGCAGAGAACTGTGAGGGAAAAGCATGCTCCCCTTCATTATTTTATGGGCTGCATGAAGAGGAGACAGCTTCACAGCATGCCTGCTATGAACACAGTTAATGCTAAAAAGTTCTCCACTGGACAGTATTTACATGGAGGTATCTTGTGTGCAACTGCACTCATGAACGAGCACTCAAAGAGAAGCAAAGGTTGACTGAAAAATCAGAGTGGTAGTCACATAATCTGTGGACAACAAGTGGAAATATATTCTACTGCAAGAATGGAAGCAAAGGTCAAACATTTGAGGGCAATGTGAGAGAATCACTGAGTGTATCATTCTTCAAAAAAAAAGAACATATTTTAAAAAGCAAACAAGATTTCTATGTATTTCAAGTGGTACAAAAATAAGTACAGATTAATTTCCAATACGAAGAGCAGTGTATTGGAAATAATTTATCTAAACTGTCATTTCATTTATATAGTGATCAATTGTATACCTTTTTCAAAAACTGTTTAAATATAATCAGAACTTGATCAGCTTCTTGAAAGAAACTTTCCAGTGTCACAGATGACCAAGTCAACATGGTAAGTCCTTGCCTCAACACAGCTTCCATCTAAGCATGAAAATATAATTTCATAAATTAAAAAAAAAAAAAAAAATTTTAAGCAAATATCATTATTATTAGAATCACTAATGTCACTGATGAAAGAAAGAGTTGTGTCTAAGTTTTGCAAGGAAGGTTACAAGTTTTCAAGGAAAATATCAAAGAGATTTAAGCAATATTAGGGAAGGGGAGGGTAGTGCATACTACAGCCTCTGTCCACAACTGTCAAGTATACATTCTCAGCAACGATCTTGTCCTTCCTGTTCTCCTGGATGGTGTCTTTCAGTGGTTCCCACTACTTCCTAAAATTAAAATCAAGTCCACTATTGATCTTACAATTTGCCCTTTAACATAACTTGACCACTCTCAACAGCATAATTGTCTTTCAACCTCATGTATCTATCTAATGACATTTTTTCATTTGTCCCTTTTTGAGTGACACTGATCCTCTCCAAATTTTGTTATAGCCTCAATGCTATTTTTGAAAATCCTCTCTTGCCTACTATTTCCCTTACTGAATTCTTGGTTCTGCATGGCCTGTTTCTTCTGGATTTGTCACCAAGATGTTCAGCATGTAGCTCATTTCCCTGTCACTGTATGATCTACAGCAAGATCCTTCCTTCACTGCAGAACCTGTACTTTCAAAGGAGATGGGACTCTGAGGAAAAGAAAATCTTACACTACCGCCAGGCTATGAAAATCAAATTTTCCAGACTCTCTCACAGAGCTCCCCTGAAATTTTTGCCTAGTACTCAAAAATTTCTCACTGATTTCCCATTATACAGCCACCACAATTTTAAATTTTGCCATCCCCGTCATCCTTGAAGTGACAGAAATTTAATTTTGCTTAATTGCTGAGAAACTTTGAACTGATTCCACTCATATTTAATTTTAAATAGCCACCTATCATATCTGCTCTTTCATCTTGACATTTACCAAGTCACTGCCTGGACTTCATCCACTCTCTTCATCCTAATGCTTCTTTTTGCTATGTCTACATCACAGCTAAAACAATAAGTTCATCTCAGACAGACACACAGCTATTCGAAAATGCAGCCATTACTATCACCTTAATATATATGTTTTGGGGGAATATATTTAACTCCCAATGCTGGGATGGTACTGTTACTGGTAACCAACATAGCCAATCTAGAAACAGTTTCAGGCTCTACATGAGTTGCCGTCAAATTATGACACCATTGTAGCCATAGATTAGATTTGCTCATTCCATTTTTGGATTTGTGCTTTCCTCTCTTCTTCCTATACACTGAAGACTTCTCTCCCTTCTTCAAAAAACATTTTCCTCTTCTAGTGTTTGTACAACACTCATCCTTCTCTTTTGCCCATTGTTTCTTCAAAAATAGAGGCTTATGATTCCCTCTATGATATTATCGTATTTACAGTAGTACTACTAAAGTGAAGACAACCATCACTTTACCTCTTTGTCTTTTAGTATTTAACTCTTAAGAGCAAGGACAACTTTTTTGTTTCTCACACTTCAGTACATGCCAACTATGTAGTTACACAAACTTATGCAAACTCTGCAACCTTCTGACGTTATTATTTACAACCCAAAAGGAAAGGGTTACTTAGAACAACCACATACATACACTTGCAAGTGTCTGGCAAAATAAAATGGCTTGTAGGATAGACATTCTGCATCTCCAGTAAAACTTTACCTTTAGTGTAGTATATAACCTTTCTACACCACTGAAGAGACTGACCCAATTCACAAAGCTAATAATTCTCTCCACGCAAAGACAAGATCATGACATTTAGTATTTCAGCTAAATGAAAAGCACAACTTCCCATGAAAACCTCTAAAACTGAAATAAGTGATAATTTACTTCCATGTCAAAGCCAGAGATTTGTGTAGATAAATAGACACACAAAGTCCATATTCTTTGTTCTACTGGGTTTACATCTCATTTGCACTAAGATTATTCTACTGTAATACGCATTATTTCAGCACTGTATGAGGGATGCAAAGAGAAAATTTTTGGTCTTAAAGGCTTTAGTATAATTCATGAAGTTTACAACATGCAGAACCATCTAAATATTTTAAAATTATAAACTATTATTAAAGTAGTCTAACTTTGTCTGAAGTATACTGCAGTACATTTAGCAATACTAACCTTTTTCATTTTTGGTGCCATTAGATTTACAAAATTCAATGGTGTTTCTTGACACAAATCTTCATAGCATTGGAGAAGACCCTGTTAATTATTAGAAAGGGTAGTATCAAGAAGAATAATTTAAGTGCTTTCTTTACTGAAGCAAACAACCTGCTATACAATCAAATCATCAGAAAAAACATGGAAAGCAGTACAAGACTACATTTCAAAACAAATGTGGAATTTTACAGACATGACATACCTATGCACATTATTTCTGGAATGTAATAAATCCATATCATGCTACACAAGGAAGAATGAAAGCAGCATTCTTTATGCAGAAAGCCAGACAAAGTATGAACTTTCTCTAGTCCTAAAGACAGCTTGAGCTTCAGTGACCATAATTTGCAATACCCTCTTGAAACTGAGCATCATATGTTTTTGATAATTAAAGTCACATATAAACTCAGTTTTAAAATATCCTCGTCTTGTGCCTTACACACACACAAAAATCTTGTATGGTACACCTCATCCCCAAGGTATAAGCTTCTTTAAATACTACAAAAATAGCAAATACTACAGCAGGCATCAGAAATCTGACTTCTCTGGCAGGCAACCTGCAAAATTCTTGATGTTTTTGTGGCTCAACGTATCTTCCAATCCAGAAGAATTCCAATCTTTGCTTCTCAAAATCTCTGTAAAACTGTGTTTTATTAATTTTCAGAGAGTGAACACTTTTTGGACAGCTTTAATTATTTCATCACCAGAATATATTTAACATGCCACAGGGTATAAGAAATATATATGCTTATATTAAAGTATATACTAGCCCACATAGCAGTTAGTAGAGGTTTTTCAAATTATACCCTCTATGTTCACCTGTGCATTCCACAAATTTACCTTAAACTACCTCATAGCCAGCTTTGATCTTTATTTAACCATAGAAAAATTTCTATGGTTAATCAGATTTTCTTTTTTATTTTTTTAAACAGCAATCATGATAATTTTTAAGTTTACCTCTAAACGCAACTTGTTTGACTTCAGGTTATTTTCTATTTTTACTATCTTTTTTGCTTGCTCTGGTACTTCCAGACCCAACTTCATCATGCATTTGGTCTCTCGGACAATCTCTGGAATTTGGGGATCGAAATTAACCACGAACTTCCCAGTTTTAGGATGACATGCAAATATTGTGGCTTGTAAGGCTGTAAAGACATTTTTGTATCAGTTTCTAAGACAAACAATTGTTTCTGTTATATAAATTATTATGGAACATAGATTTCTAATATTACTATATAGTGACTAAATATGTATGGTTACTTGTGAAATAGCTTCACGTTGTTTTCAGTTAAAGAAGATACGCAACTGACTTTCACCATATTAGCTCTTTGCCATATATAACCTTTCTCTTCATACGCTAAACAAGCATCAGACCCAGTCTTATTTGTGGCATGTTTTTTCTTAGCTTGAGTTAGAAAATTATGAAATTAATTTTCTAAGGACCTGGAAACAAAACACCTTTATGCTCAGCATCTTACCGGAATTTGTTAACCCAGAGGATGAATGCTTATACAGGGAAATTACAAAAATCCAAAACAAAATAAAAGCCCAAACAGCAACGCAAAAACCTCTCTTGACTATGTGATGACGAGATTTTATTCTTATAGATTTACTCCTAGTTTTGAAGCCCACAGACTGTCTACAACTTATATGAAAAATTTACTAAAAAAAAAAAATTTTTAAACTTCAACTCTCATTTAATCTTAAAATGATAAAGCTTGATTATCAAACATATTTTCTAGGCATAAAGTAATACTTGTCCTGAGAGGAATTGGGATAATACTACTGTATACATTATTAAAGTGGAAAGAAAATGGCAAGAATTATTAAATGGCATACATAAAGAATTTGTATACAAAAATGAACAACTGTGCCTTAAATTTGTTTCACTACTGTTCCAGTCATCTGTCAAACAGTGTACCAAATCTGCAATCCTCTGCATCAAAACCAAGTTTCAAGGCCAGTAAGGGAATGAGATTTGTATTATTGGACCTGCTTATTGGATCATGATTAATTTGCACATATTAAGGGTAAATGAGGCTTAAAAAATTACCTGATTTGATTTGTGTTAACTTAGCATTCAATAACAGTTAAAAAAGCCAATTACGTATTTAAATACTCACGATATTGTAACTGTGAAATTTCCTTCATCCACGCATTATGATAGACTACCTCAAACTCCACCAATACATAGGCAATTCTGTTGTATAATCGAACAACTGCTTTACCTTCTAGACTTGCCAAGATATTTGACTTCTTCTATTAAAACACAGTACATGCAAATTAAAACCATATCAAAAGAAAACCATACTATTGGGGTTTTTCTCAATTTAACTATCAACTATACATTATATAAGTTAATATTACAAATTATGCTTACAGAGTTCTTGAAAACTGTATCAAATATTTATGATGCAAATTTATAGGGCAATAAAGTCATTAAGAACTTGTAAGTAATAAATACTAAATATTTAACAAATGTAAGAGCAATTACTTTATTATACTGTGATAAACACCTGTAATTCACAGTAAAATGGATGTTGATTCTACTCAAAATTGAACAGTAACTAAAAATTGATTTTTAAAAAAAATCTCCTTTTTTAATCAGTAATGATATTTATGTCTGTTTTCTTTGGAGCAGATTTAGGTGATCATTATTTCTATCTGAGGGAAACAGGAAAGTGAAAACCTTTCTCACATAGAAGTTAACTTGGCAGGAGACCCTAGATACTTTACAAGAGAATCATTCAAACATTTCAAGAAATATTATTGCTATAGTGGATCCTAGTATAGCAAGATTCTGACTAATCCAATGAAGGAAGGAAATTCAATATCAGGACATTCCTAAGGGCTATAAATGTTAAAGCTTACGTGGCTGGCACTAACCTTGAGCTGTATGTTAAGTGGTACAGAAAATGTAGCATGACAAGTTCAGTAATGGAATTCCCTGTTACCAGACTAGTTCAGAGATCACCTGCAGTGAAACTGGTGATCAGATTCTCAGTTACAGTACTGCAGCTATTGTGTGGGTCCTTACAGTAAACTTGCTTTTTCAGTGGTACCAGAACACATACACCAGACAATTTCAGGATATCAGGCAGTCCACATTTATGCCTTAAGCTACTCCTGGAAGCCGCTTGGTAAAAAGACCTGATTCTCCATAGAGAACCCTACAGGGCTAGAGGAACAGAAGAGGTGGGTACTCAGTTAAAATACAGGACATGAGTCTTATGTACAAGCCCTGGTCTGCTCCATTACAAAAAGAAGAAAAACACTACTGGCTGGAATGGTGAAATATTTCTTTGTGCAATATGAAGACAGACAGATGAACAATTCAGTGCATATTTCCAGCTTGAGGTGTTAGTTCGGTGGTAAGTCAAAGAAACAGTTTTTCTGGATTTTAGTAAGGCATCTGATACTTTCCCTCAACAGCATCCTTCTGGAAAAGTCCAGCTGTGGGATGAGTGGGTTTATGGTGCGCTGGGTGAAGAACTGGCTAAAGGGCAAAGCTCCAAGGATTGTAGTAAATAGGGCTACATCTGGCTGGTGACTTGTCACCAGTGGTGTTCCTCAGGGTTCAATTCAAGGGCCAGTTCTGTTCAATGTATTTATCAACGCTCTGGATGCAGGAACTGAATGTACCATTAGCAGGTTTGCTGATGATACCAAACTGAGAGGTGCTGTTGACTCTCTTGAGGGACAGGGGGCCTTGCAGAGGGGTCTAGATAGAGTGGAGCATTGGGCTATGATTAATGGGATGAAATTTAACAAGTTGAAATGCCAGATTCTGCACCTAGGACAGAGTAATGCCAGGCACAAGTATAAATTGGGAGAGGAGCGGCTGGAGAGCAGCCCTGCTGAAAGGGCTCTGGGGGTGCTGGTTGACAGCAGGCTAAATATGAATCAGAGTGTGTCCTGGCAACCAAGAGGGCAAACCGCATCCTGGAGTACATTAAACACAGTATAACTAGCTGGTCAAAAGTGGTGATTACCCAGCTGTATTTGGCATCTGTGTGGCCTCACCTTGAGTACTGTGTGCAGTTCTGGCCCCACAATTTAAGAAGGATGTGAAGGTCCTTGAAAACATTCAGAGGAGGGCAACAAAGCTGGTGAAAGGGCCGGAAGGAATGTCCTATGAGGAGCATAAGGACTTTGGGTTTGTCTAGTTTGCAGAAAAGGAGGCTGAGGAGTGACCTCTTTGTGCTCTACAGCTTCTTGAGGAGGGCAACTGGAGAGGGAGGTGCTGAGTCCTTCTCTCTGGTATCCAGTAATAGGATGCGTGGGAATGGTTCAAAGCCGTGTTGGGGAGGTTTAGACTGGACATTAGGAAGCACTTCTTTGCTGAGAGGGTGGTCAAACAGTGGAACAGGCTTCCAAGAGAGGTGGTTGATGCCCCCAACACATGTCAGTGTTTAAGAGGCAGTTAGACAATGCCCTTAACAATGTTTTAACTTTTGGTCAGCGTAGGGCAAGATTTGAAGGAATCAGGACGGCAGGTATTGCTCCGTTGTTAGAAGGGAATGTGCTGGAACTTGTAGGCTATAAACCTTGGGAGGCCTGATAAGGGAAATAGAGAGGCACCGATGTGGTGGAGAATTACTGACCTGTGAGTCATGCTCGATAAAGGGCTGGAACTTAGAGTCTTTTGCAAAAGCAGCTTAGTTGCTAACAGTCCAACTGCTAAAGTTTAAGTACCTACCAATTAGCATGCGCTGATAAGAACTCTGGAGCATAACAACCAATCAGTTTAAAAACCGCATATTCTAATTTCCTATATAAACAAGTGTTATATGCAATAAAACGACTCTCTGCTTGCATCAAGCTGTGTCCCGTCTCTCAATCGCGGCAGGTCAACCCTGAATTGGTCAGGCAGTTGGACTTGATGATTGTTGTAGGTCACTTCTAACTGAAATAGTCTAGTCTAACCTTAGTCTATTCTATTCCTACGTCTTGGGTCTACAACAGTGGTTACTGCAAAGCATATTTTTTTAACTAGATATTCACATACAAACAAACATGTTGCCTAGCATATGAGAAATGACATCATCATAGCCAGAAACATTACAGTAACTCTACTGAAGAAAGACATTTCACCATTACACAAAACACCTAATTTCTCCTCACATCAACTTACATGAAAATAGTTGATTGATTCATTTATCCTTCTGAATAGCTGTCTCACCCACAGTATCTTTCCTGCAACAGGTGGCATGTTTCGAGCAAGAGGAGGGTCATCTTTCTGAATTTGGTAAAGCTACAATAAGAATATCATTAAACACATGGATTAAAAAAAATCTATTGAAATGTTAAACTGTTTTTCCTCTGGTACCACAATTTCTTCCACCTCCCAAACAGATTAAATTTGTGTGGAGTCATACAACAGTTCACTGAGAGAAAAATGTATTGCTTCCCCCACTTGCTACACTGCTGAGATGCACACATTGATACCACTGTTCGTATGTCTCCTGTCTTCATTATCTCATGCTGTTTCTTAGCTGTGCTTACTTATGACAGAGCCCTGAGTACACCAAAAGGCATTGCAAACCTAGGAGCTGAGCAGGCAGTATTCAAGGCCAAGCCTGACAGGTGCAGCTGTGTAACTTTGGAACCATCTGCTGTGAAAGCAAGCTTTGTAAGGAAGTGTTGTGAGAACCTTTGTTGGGGCTTTTCCTCCTTTGCTTGGGAACTGCCCTCAGGAAAGGCCTAAGCTCTATTGTTAACTGAGAGGTCTTACCTGAATAGAAACTTCAACATTGTTCTTCAAACACATACACCTGACTAACAGCTAACATTTCAGGAGTTGGACTTGATGATTGTTGTGGGTCACCTCCAACACAGGATAATCTATGATTCCATGATATGCCCTTTTCTACTAACTTCTTATCAATATGCATGTAGAGACCCCTGGGTACACAGCCCATGCTTTTATCTGTGCCCAAGCAGAGGAAAAAAAAATAAAGGGACAGGGGGCCTGCTCACTGAATGGCTGCATTATAGTCAAGGCAATTTTGTCCTAAAATTATCACATACCAAATTTGCAGTGACAAATTATTCAAGCACTTTAGAACCAGTATTGTAGTGGGAGCAACTTCTTATAAAAAATAACTTGCCTGGCAAAGATAAAAAGCAATCCAATAATATCTAATAAATAGTTAGAACTAGCCAGTATATTGGTGACATAGTCTTCAACAGAAGAGGAATATTTGTATGCACCCAACGTTAGGCATGCAAGCTCATGCTGTGATAACACAAACTGTACTGCTTAAGCAAACACCACTCTTCACTTACTGGCATGTCTTCTTACCCCTATAACTCTCCTGCACAGTCCCAACAAAAGAAATTCAAGTAGCTTCACGGTGAACTTCAGAGGAACTGACATGGATGAAACCCCCTCAGAAAACGTACCTATTTTTTTGGCTAGGAAAAAGCAGCCAGGGGTGGGGTCAGTGATTTCTTAAGCAGGCAGTGCTGCTGAAAATATGTTCATCAAATTAAGCCAGTAATTAGAGGTTCAGAAAGTGTTATATACAGTGAGTAGATAGGGAAAGGACACTGTAAAGAGCGGTTCACAGCAGCCATGCTAGGCTACAGTTTTAAGTCCCTGTTTGGAGGAATCATTTTGTACGAAGTGCAGAGTTTACAGATACTTGGCTCCTCATGTAAACATGTGTCATTCATCTGACAAAATGCAAACATCTCTAAAAAAAAAATATATTTGCATCAGTCTGGTTTTCCAGATGCCCTTTATGCTCATTGAAGAAAAATGGCCATTTCAAGGGAATTATTTAAATCTTCAAGTTAACACGTAAAATAGATCAGATTAATTAAGTCCAGAATACTTGTTTCTTTCTTGAGTAGAAAGGGAATATGGATGTCTAGTTCTTATGCTGATGTTTATTTTGCAGACATATAAAGTCAGGTTAGATGAATCCCTCTCTAAAGTTTAAAGTCCACTGATGTGAACAGTCCCCAGAAGTTAATTCTCATTTATGCTACAGTCATGGTACACTACACAAATCATGGAAAATTACTTCATAAGGAACATAAATACAATGTACCTATATTTTATATCTATTTTATACTGTTAGAGCATTAGATAATAGCCATATATTAATGCAAATAAACTGTAGAGGCTTCATATAACACAAAACCACATGGTATATGCAAATGATGTACAGAGCCAGTAAGGAACATACTTTTTTTTTTTCTTTTATTGGTGAGGAATGACAGAAGAGATTTTGATTTAAAAAGTAAAATTGTGATGACATTTGCCTGCAAGAGCATGTATATCATATTTGCCTACACACTCAGGTCTGTTTTCTGTAACAGGCAAATAGAAGTATGATAAATTGAGCATTGACAGTTAGTGAAATAGGCAGAATAAATAAAAATTATACACATTAAAATATTTGCTCTTATTTTAACATGATGTTTAAAATTTATTGCAGAGAAATGAAATACCTTTTTAATAGCTTCAAGTTCTGCTACAAAATGTTGAAGAATACAACCAAGTGTATGTACTGTTTCTTCTTGAAGGCATGGCATTCTCAGATTTTGAAACCTGTATTAAAAATGAGTACCCAAAGTGATATTTCTAAAAACACAAATAATTTTTTTTTATTTTATTTTGGCGCACATGAACTTCACATAAAATGAAAGAAGGACAAATCTAGGAAATGCTTTTGGATCTGGGAATTTTCTTTTGTTTTGAGCAAGTTTAAGCAAGGTGGAAAGTTCTGCCCTGGTGGGTTTTTGGTTGTGTTTTTTTAGGTTTTTCTTTTAGTATCTTCTTGTATATACAAAATAAACTGTAATGAAATTCAGAAACAGAATATATTGATTCCCACAAGAAAGCTAAAATACATCTTTTATGATTACATGGTTCAGAACACCAATAATGAAAAATTCTTGATTAGGCCCTGTGTTCTAAAATTAGCTGTAGTATTTAAATAGTTCTAGTCAGTAATTTGAGGTTACTTTGAAATATTTTAAAACATAATTGCCAATACCTTTGAAGTAACTGAAGTGCATGCTGTGAAGACAAAATTCTCCCAAAACAGGTACGCATAAATGTCTGTATCTGTATCTAAAGAATATATAATTTAGTATAGTTTTTCTAGTCACAGAATACTATTTTGATGTATGATAATTTCTTAACATAGTAGCATTTTAAATTGTTACTGCTTAAAGCACCAAATAGCAGCCTTCACCAGTCCATGCTTAATATAGTCAATAAATAGGTAGTGTCAGTCAAGTAATCTCTTAAAATGCCAGACAATTTTAGCGAAGAATCAAATCATGTATTGAAAACAGTTGCAGCTTTGTTCTGCCCAAAATCTATCCACGTCTCCAGGCTAATAAACCACCTCCATGTAGATCATTCTCTGAGGTCTCATAATTTTGGTTGCAGAGTGACTGACTTTCAGTGAGGACTATATGATATATTTTACAGCTTCCTTTGGAAGGAGGATAAAGAATGGAAAAAGCCTCCCTTGAGACAAACACAAACTTTATGCTCTTTAGAAGAAGAGCAATATAGCCTATTCACAGTCCAAAGCCTCACTGACATTCCAGGAGATACTGAGTAAGTAGTGATGAGATTCTTCCCCAAGTAAGTTATCAGTAGCAATATTACTTACCCCTAAACCTTCAATTTTTGCCATGAAGTTCACAAAATCCACATCAAATTCTGTTTTTCGTGGATCAAAGATGTCATATTGTTTCTTTTGAACACTTTGGTAGATATTTTTGAATTTTACTGCCATAATATCTATCCCTTCAATGGTAGGCAGACTCAGTGCACAAAAAGTTTGTACTGCAGTTATCATCTCTGTAATCTGAAATATAAACATTATATTCATGCTCATAACAAATTGTTACTTCCTCTATAAATGAAAACCTGAGTAAAATAAAATAAACAATAGCCACTTCTCTAACTATTGCATTCAGAAATGTGCTGCTTCTGAGCTTCTGAAGTGAAGTGTCTTCAACAGAGCATGGTTAATTCAGTTTTCAACATCAGTTCTCACCACAACCCAATACAAAGTAAAATCATCTCTGGGTTTTTTGATGGTAAAGCATTTCTTTTTTAATATTTGACTGTTAGATTCAATAGGATAATATGGAAAAAGAGTTAAAACATGACATATGCATTCACAGAATAAAAAAACCTGACCATACAGATTAGTATATATACTGCATGATAAAGAAAACATCAGACTCTCAGAATTCCTACCCTGTGATGATTGCCCCATTATCCTCTTATCCCTTGCTTGACCTTATTCAGCACCAAGGAGCACCTATTATCTTTTCCCCACAAACTCTATGAATGCTAGTTCAAAATTCTTTCATTGTATTAACAAGCAAAATGTTAAGACCACACCAAGCAGCAAAATCATCTGAAGAACTGTGTTTGGCAGTAACAAGAATTTTTAATGCCTTAGGACACCATTCAAAAAAGCAAAAGGTGTGTTATTTTTCACATAATTTTAAACCTCCTAAAATAATGATCTAGATCAAGATCAATTGGATTATTTCTCTCCACACTAACAGAATTAAATTAACAAATTCTGAAGGCCACTGTAAGGTAATTGCCTGAAGTATTGGGATGACTTACTCTGTGGAAGTGCCTAATTTCTCTCAATAAAGAGTTACAAACTCTTTCACAGGATGATTAAGAGCATGCATGTTGACAAATGTTCACCTTGTAAACTGTTCTTTAGAGAAGCCCTCCTTTTCTACCAATAATAACAGCACACAGTATACTCACTTTTTCTAATCTCCTACAAAAAGCTTCAGATTTTCCAAAAATGTACATTTCCGATACTTCAAATGTCTTTTCTCCTAGAGTTTCCAAAATCTCTTGCTTTGTTTCATGAAAGCATTTCTGATATTCTTTCAACAGAAACATGCAGTCCTAAAAAGTGAAGGAATAAATACCATACTCATTACACTATGCTTAAGGCTGAGAGACTGGAGAACTCAAACCTACTGTCATTCTAAAGTGGTTAATTACCACTGAATCTAGTTTCAGTCAACAAGCAGTAATGATTTACATACAGTGGTTTTCTTTCACTATGTGTAACAAATATTTGCAACATATGAACATACAACACTACAGTACAGTGAAAGATGTAACACTGGGAAATGACTCACCAAAAAAAGAACAGGGAAGTTTTAGTTCTTGTTAAAGTAAAGAGTGGTTTAGAGCCCAGTGAAAAGCAGGTGATGAGTCCTGCTCTAAAGGAGACATTTGAATATTAAGAAAAGCCATTAGCTTGCTTAAGAATGGTCAGACTGTCCTCTAGATAAGGACGGAATTTGGCATAACAGGGTAGTCCATCTGGAACTGCCAGGGGACTTAAAGGAAATTTGTTATACAAATGAATGTGTGTTGACAAGTCTGAGTTAAAGTGAGATTGAAAAATAATCTCTCAGTCGATTATTTACTTAAAATACTAAGACCTTTTCAGATGTAAAAATAATGACTGGTATGAAATGTAAAGTCTATAATCTTTGGAATACAAAATCTTCTGTCAGTTCTTGGAACAGAAAGCACACGTTATCACAATATACTGGCAGTCACCAGACTGTCTGAATATATAGGTATATACAACAATTGGCTATGAATTACAGGACATGAGAAAAGGTCCTCTTTGAAAGGAATGTTCAGGTCTTCAAGAATATACAGATACTAGAATGAAGACTGATCACCATGATTAGAAACTGGGTTTATATTTCTCTCATAGAATAATGAGGGCTTGTCAGCTGTAGAATACTCACAAGATGACCACAATTAAATAGATGAATTATTAGAATCATATCATCCTGTCAGGTCAGGAAAGATACATTCAATACATTTTCTTTTGTACCTCTGGACCTAATTTTTAAAGGACTACGAAATCCTATGCCTTTCAGGGTAAGATAAGAAGTCAGTAGCTAAGATCTGATAAAGGAGAAGGTGGAAATGAAATCAGTATTGGCAACCAGTAACCCCACAGCTGGATGTATTTTGCCATGGCATATTGCACATACTTCATTTGTTCTTAATATGTCACCATCAGCTGAAGAAAAGGAAGACTTTCTTAGCACTGAACTTTCATGGTGTGAAAAGGGGGGGGGGGGTGTGTCACAAAATGGGGGTCTATTCAAATACCAGGTTCTCCATGGTAGAGGAAGATGGTACCATATCAGAAACCCTCAAGAAGGAAGAATGTGGATTATGCAGGATGACAAGATTCCTTGGTCGCACATATGGTGAAGATGCCAATTTCAAGGTCAGCAACAGACCACCCTGACAAAGATGAGGCCATTCTAATTTCAACAAATGCCAGTGGGCTAAGAAATGGGAAAACACTCAAAGTATCATTAAATAAAACAGTAAAGAGGTGTGAAGTACTTGCTAGATATTGATATGGACTTCCTTGTGCATATCAATAGGTAATCAATAGGTTTGGTAGGTAAATAATAAAATACCAAAATACAAACCTTAATTTTTTCAATCACTGTTGATGCCTCCTGCTCCCAGACACAAGACAAGCCACCATCTGTAATATATGCTCTACAGGTCGTGACCATTTGATTTGTAACCTGGCGCAGACAAATGAAAACAAGTAGGTCTCAAGCTTATAAGGAAATGTGCCTGTTTTGCAAAACCGTTCCTTGCTATTTCTTAGCACAGCTTCATGTAAGCAGTTTGTTATTAGCCTCTGCAGTGAAATGCTCAATCCCTTAGACCATTAAATAATAGACACTAGCAAGTATAAATACACAAACATATAAAAAACCCAATTACATAACAGGCAACATAAACATTGCTGCATAATCCATACCTAACATCTGATGTATGGAAAACAGCCACAGCCATGGATAAATTTAGCCTCAAAAAAGCACATATTTCTTAATATCCTAGTTCAAATTGAATTGTAACAAAACTTTACACTTTACCTGGGGTGTTCAAAAAAAAAGTAAAAAAAAAAAGGTGGTATAACAAGGGTCTACTATCAATTTCCCCTATATGCTTACTGGAGGCGTGTATTTTAGTTATAAAGGATTTCTTTGTTCTATAACCATTACACAAACCATGTTTTCCTGCAGTGAATAACTAGATTCCGCAAAATACTTTAGTATAATTATTGAGCTGGTCTTTATTTTTTGTTTAAGGTGGAAAAAATTTACGACCTGATATTCAATTAGCTTTTCAAGTATGACTTGCTTCTGAAAACAGGTAACCTTTTGTCTTTCATACTTTTTGGAGGAATAGCCTAGTCAAACTGATGGCTATCTGCTTAATTAGGTATTCAAGGTTGATAATAACAGAGTCTTTGTGGATTCAGTGACTTAGGAAACAACTGAGCAGATTAATCCAAATCAGGAGATTAATCAAGAAGATAAGAAAAAAATTAATTTTGCTGAACCAAGAATAACAACAAAGTTCCTTCCAGAAGACAAGTCTCTAATCCAAGTTCAGTCATCTCCTGATCAACAGACTTATCCTCCTTTCCCATGCAGACACCCACTATTTATTACCATTCTTTAACAAATGTCCTACTGATTTAAACAATTTTTTTTCTGAAAAATCACATAGTTTTTATAATGAATATTACTTAATATATTTACCTTTATAAACAATGATGTCATCCTCTCAGAACTATTATAATATCTTGAAACACTGTGAATCATTCGAATAGTATTTATCAAGTTTGGTATTCCATGTATCATTGATACCTTAAAGCAGAGTTTTGAGAAAAAACTTACTTTCTATTCTTAGCAACTATATTTCTATTCTATTCACAACTTCTAAATTACATTTTTTCCTAAATCACATGAACCAGTCTTCAAAATGCCATGGCATGTTAACAAAAGTTTCTTGTAAAAAAAAAAAAAAAAAAAAAGCTAATCATACTCAATAATTTTTTAAACCTTAACTAATAAAAACAATAAAACTCATAGATGATTTGGTGAGAAATCAGATTAAAGATATTAATATAAATATTTTAATATGTTATTTTGATGATCAAAATTGAACATTTATTCAAAAAGTACAGGTTGCATTTTTTGGCACAAAAGAAAATATTCTTCCGGCAGCTGACAGTGGTTGTGATTAATGCTTTTGTTTTCCTTCAGATACAGCTGTTAAATATACTCTGTGCAATGACATTGTGATTACAATCATTACGTAAAATATTTCATTCAGACATTTCAAAAAACTCATGAAGTAATTATCGATGAAATTAACATTGTGACAAGTGCCTAATTCATTCAATCATCATGTGAAGCATCTAAATCTTTCACATGTTTCATGAAATCATTGTTCACATGAGTAAAATCAAACCATGGTATTACAAGTGTTCTGTAATTCAATCACTTCTAAAGTATTTTGGAAAAAAAAAAAGAAAAAAGGTAAAAAATGATAATTCATTAACATTATCAGGGACTTATCAGAGACTGCAATTCAGAATATCAAGAAAAAGTAATTTTGACTGTCACTCCTCAACAGAGAAGCCACTTTCGGGCTTCAAACTCAAAGTAAACACACTAATACTCTGGCTAAATATAGCAGGCATTTGCATTTGGCAGAGAAGAGTGTGAAAGAAAGGCTATATGGTATAAAAACAACTGTCAGTATGCACATGTTGTTCATCACCCTTCCCCGCTCCTCCCCCCAAAAGGAATCAGGAGATTCTGAGTCTACTGGTTTTCTTTTTTAATCCTTGACAAAAAAATAAACCCCTGAATAGTGGACTATAGATTTCTCTGAGTCAAAACCTGAGTTAAACGCTCAGTCTAAATTTTCATACAGTAACCCACTTCAGCTACAAATGTGACTATGTGTGATACTGCATACACTAAATGCCATATTTTACACACACACTAAATTTCATATTAAATCTGCATGTACCCCATTCCCAATCTACTAACATTTAAAATACTTTTCAATATCAGATATTAACTTCAACTCAATCCGGAATGTATTTCTTTTTAAAACAGGATATATTTAACCTGGATGTCACTATTTTTAAGTTGAATACCATACAAAATCCTACCTAAATTATCTTGATATCTGGAACGATGTTCCAAGAAACGAAACATAAATTCAGATTTATGCAAATTGTTCCAGATTAAACAAAGAACTATAGTTAACTATCCCGTATTAGTAAAATGATGAACTCTTTAATGCGTTTCCACCCACAAACGTCTCTTTGTTTAAGATAAAAATAATTTTATCTTAATAATTCATGTGAAGCAGCTCGTCATTATGGCCCGGTATCTGGCACCCTCCAGTGATACTCTGAAGAGCTGAAGATAAACAGCGTCTTGGTAATACTGTTTATCATACTCCTCTCACCTACTACAACATGCAGTACCAGTTCTATGTCATATATTATCACAGACTTTTTTCTTCCCCTCAGTTAAAACTTTGAAGTAAGATCCTAAGCTGCCAGCAATTCAAAAGAAATGCAACTCTTCCTAACAGAGAACTGGAGGCAGGTAGGACTAAAACAAGGGGGACTAAAAAACAGAGCAGAAGAAGCAATTTTTCCTAGGCTATTTCCTCCTTCCACCCTATTCTGCACCAATCAATAGAAATATATACCTGTTATAATAATTAGTATTTAATATTAAACCTAATAACTGTTACCTTGAACTAGGGATGACTAGTCTATAAGGACAACCAATTATTTAAATTCTGACTAGCTGGTAGTTCTGCAAACAGAACTAGCTAATACTGTTTTTAATATCAAAATATTAATTTACCCATTTAGGACCCCATTAAGTTTCATTATTCTCTATATAACTGAAATTTTGTTATTTTGGTTACAGCTGTGTGATTGTTCATTGACACGTATGGAATTTTCAGTGAAAGACATATTTTAAGATTCTTTTATTATAAAATATGTATCTGTTTTAGCTCCTTTTAAATATAATATTGGCAGCAGGACTGAATTACTAGGCAATCATATGTATTTATCAATAAATACATATTTTATGTAATATAGAATAAACTAATGCTTTAACATTTAGCTTGACAGGTGTTTAGAAAAAAAAAAATCAGAAAAATAGAAAAGTAAATTAGAAAATTTACTTTTGAGCAAATACAAAGATGATTTCATTTGCCCCGGGCATTCATAAGTAAATACCTAAACTTTGTTTAAAGAATGATGAAAGGCATACTTACAAGATCATAGTTGTAAAGTGGCTGACAAACTTTTTCAAGTGTGCATAAGTATTTCACATTATCTTTCGATTCATTTGCTGCATCTGTGATTCTGGCATCTAACTCTTGCCACATCTAGAGGGAAAACAGTACTGTAAAAAAACTTCATACATAGTGAACTATTTCTTTAACTTGCACTGATGTGCCAGAAGTAAACCCTGGTAAATTAATTTTTTAAAGGGATTGTCAAAGCCAGCAATAAAAGTTAATTTCATTTATGGTAATTTTTATCTATATCTCTAAAAATGCCTTGTTCTTTCTCTTAAAATATTAAGCACACCAGCACCACATCTAAATTTTCCTCTCTTAATTCTTCTCAGGAAATCTCTCTTAGATGCAATGAAACAGAATAATTATCGCAAGCTTTGTCTACTATAGTAAAAAAATAACATAAGAAAAAAAATAATTACCCTTAGTAGTTTAGAATGTCCAACACTCAGAACGTTAATGACAGCTTTGCAGTTTGGTCCTTTGATCTGCTCAATAATAAAATTAAATTTAGCAGACATACATTTCCAGTGCTCTAGTTCAGTCAGTGGACCTGAATCATCAGCTTCTTTCCTCATCTGCTTACTCTCAAGCAGAACCTGCAACCAATTTGAAAAAAACCCAAACATCTACTATAGAGAATAGACAAATCCTTATAAAGGAGAGAAGAAACACTCTGAAGCTACTAACTTAAAAAGGAACAAGCTTGCAGTTATTGACACATGAAAATGGTTCTGATTTGGAAAAGCATCCTAAGTTTGAATTTAATCATATTCTCAAACTGAAATGAAGACAACCAATACATATGTTCAACTGCTGTCATAAACTGGGTGAATTTCAGCATATACCCATATTTTTTCTTTAATCAGACTCTATGGATTGAAAAGCACCAAATGTAACTTCACTTGTAAAAACTTGAACTATTTTAATAAAAACATGAAATATCAGATGTAAAGTCATAAACGTACTCATTTGTATGTTGGTAAAAGTGCAGTCAGCTCTTTTTACATGTCTTTTACATTTTTATTCTCATGAGCTAAACACACTAAACATAGTATGCCCTTACAAGTAAAGTATGTCCAGTCTACACAGATTCTGTATTTTGACAAAGGGTTCAGTGCTTTATCACAGAAGTCTCAGACACCAATTACTTGGATAACTGAGACCTTACCATTTAGGATTTACACAGGATCAAAAATGCCCTATTGGGCTCAGTCAAAGATCTTGCAAAGAGTAGTGTCTCATACCATGACTGGCAGCAGAAACTTAATAGGTAATGTATAGAGTATACCTAACTGTGTGTATATATATATATATATATATATATATATATATGTGGTCCTCACCAGTGTTATTACTCCTGCATCCTTCTGTCCTCTCCTTCTTACTATTTGTGCATTAACTGTTCAGAAACTCTTATTCTTGCTAGACTAAGTTCCTAGGGATAAGGACTACCTACTTAACTTGTGCATAGAAGTGAAGCACTTGTCTTACTCAGGTGGAGATGCAGCTGAAGCCTCCATCTAACTTTAGGCAAGTCTCATATAATTTATAAATAGCTATTCATATTCATGCTGGATTGATGTGTTAAAACAACAACTTACCTGTTCAATTTGTCTATACCATATCATAAGTACTTCTTCTAGCTGCTGAACCATGTCAGGATTATCAGCTGCTGCAGTTACTTTCTCAAAGGACTGGAGTTTAGAAAAATTAATGTAATCTATTTTTTTCAACTCAACAGTTCCTTCAATGCTTATTATAGCCCCTGGAGGGGGGGGGAAAAAGCAATTACAATACAGAACCAATTAAGACTCTAAAATTAATTTCTACCAGTTTAAGCATTTAAATTTGGGAATATATGTCTTCAGTCAGTGTTGTTTCAATGTAATAGCCATTTTACTGCAGTCACATAAAGCAGAAGATTCTTATTTTAAATCCAGTGTTCCTCCTTGTCCTGGTATCAGCTGGGATAGAGTTAATTTTCTTTCTAGTAGCTGCTATACTGTTTTGTTTTGGATTCAGTATGAGAAGAATGTTGATAACACACTGATGTTTTCAGTTAGTATAAACACTACTTGGCAACAAGTCGAGGATTTTTCAGCTTCTCATGCCCAGCCAGCAAGAAGGTTGGAGGGGCACAAGAAGCTGTGAGGAGACACAGCGAGGGCAGCTGACCCAGACTGGCCAAAGGGATATTCCATACCATGTGACATCATGCCAAGTATATAAACTGGGGGAAGTTAGCAGAGGAAGCAGATCACTGCTCAGGAACTAACTGGGCATCAGTCGGCAAGCAACTGCATCATGCATCACTTGTTTTGTATATTCCAATTCTTTTATTATTGTAATTTTACTATTGTTATTAGCAGCATTATTTTCTGTTCTTATCTTAACCCATGAGTTTACTTTTTCTTTTCCCGATTCTCTCCCCATCCCACTGGGCAGGGGGGAAGTGAGCGAGTGGCTGCATGGTGCTTAGTTGCTGACTGGGGTTAAACCACAACATTCTTTAAAAGTAATATATCACTAGAGTGTTAAGTAAATAACCTACTCCTGTATTTATTATGCAAGTAATGGATAATTTTATTTTTCTTGCAGAACATGAAAAGTTCCTTATCTATGTACCACTGCTTTTAAACATAAATTCTTAAGTACAATACCTGTAGTTTGATTTCTTCCTAAATGCAATGATTACCTTCTAAAAATGAAAGGTATCTGTTAATTGTTTCCACGAAATTCTGTTTGTCTTTTGTATCCTGTTTGGTCTGACTTAAAGCACCCCAATTATTTGTTGTGAGGATAGCAGGGAGAAAAACCTTTTCTATCATATTCCTAACACCACATAGGAGTCCTTCAGTGGCATCCAAAACACCAAAGAATATATCCTGGATTGTAACAGAATGATTGTTAGTAATGCAGTAACTTAGACTGGAAACAGTATTATAAAATCAGTGTATTCTTTTTATAAAGGCACTCCAATTTGCCAATGAAAACTTTAATTTAAGGAGACAAAATCTTTACAAAATACTGAATCCTACAATGTGACCATAAGATACTGTTTTCAATAAAAAAAGAGAAGTCAATACTGATTTAATACAGTTTTAAAAGGCTGCCAGGCTATATTTTTTTTTTATTTCAGTTATTTCCCTATCATACAGAAAGTTTGGAAATTTTTAAATAGTACATAACAATTAAAAATATTCCACATATCCCCATCTACAATTAGGTACTAAGTAATGAAACACATGTAGCAAAAATGCTCTGAACGTCCATATCTGAAATTATATTAGAAGCAATTATTTGACTGAATGTATATTACTTTGGTTCAGATGAAATTTTTGTCTACTCTCCAAAACTAAACTTCCTAAGTTCTGACTATTTTTAATATTCCAACATTTTAAATGTCCTTCAAATCAGCAAATATTAGCATATTTCATGTAACTAACTTCCTAGAACATAAATTCCCTTTTATTATCACTTCAGTAAGGAATTTAATGCAAAGGTAATATTTATGACCAATATTGAGACTCTTGATAAAGACAGTTTTTGTATCTTTCTTCTAGTAGTGCTCTTCCCCCTTCACCTTCTTAGCTCTCAAAAGGAGTAAAACATTTTTAATATATAATATAAAGTATATAAATTAATAATGGATTTTCTGTCTGAAGAATTTGAAATCATATTAATTAGAAGATATATGTATAGGACTGATTCTTACAAATTTACAGTCCCTTGAGTACTGCCCAAGTATTAAGACGTGTAGCTATAACTGAGAATGAAGCCCACACTTATCTAAGAATTTGTTTTGTAAACCAGAAAAGCTCATGCTACATAATTTGCATAGGATAAAAGTGTATTTCACACATTCAAAGACACATAAAAGAGAAAGGTACAAGTAAACTTTTCCTCTCCTGGTATATGCAATAAAGTCTTCTCAGTGAGTCATTCTAGTTTAGAGATTTTGATGCCATCTAAAATATACTTGGTGGCTTTAAGTTCTTCAAAAACAGCAAGGAGAATGAGAAATTAATCTAAATGCTGACTTCTTTAACAAGAGTCCTGTAAGATGCTGAATTCACAAGATATCCTGAGTATTTGCTGAAGTAATACAGCTATTCATTGTCTACCCAAAAAGGAAAGAGCATGATATAGCTTAACGTTCAAAAAACGCAGTTACCAGCAACTTTAGTTACGTGACAATAGCGAAACAAATAATGAAACAAAAATAACTACTTTTAAAGTTTTTAGTTTTTAAAATACAAAAGAATACCTCATGCATAGTTTTTGCACTTAAAGGGCTGTCATTCTTACAACGAACAAAAAATAAGCATAGTCCTATGAATTTGTCTGGTGTATTATCCACATACAATTGCATCATTTTACTTCCTTTTACAACTCCTGGAATTGTCCGACCACATTCTGAAAAGAATTTCATAGGTGTCACTATTTTTGAAAGTAATGGTATTATCAAATGCTTAAAATCAACATAGTGAAATAAAATTCAACATAGAAAACATTTATTTTCTTCTTTTGTGTGTAAGAGAATCAAAATCAGCGGAATTTTTGGCTGTAATTAACCACACAATTAAAAATCTACGCCAAACATATAACATATGTCTTACAAAGCAATTTTGGCACATTGTACTGCACTGAAAAGGGAACTTGCTCAGGTCCATCATAGAAAGGTTTGGGTTGGAAGGGACCCTAAACATCATCTAGTTCCAACCCCCCTGCTGTGGGCAGGGATATCTTCCACTAGATGAGATTGCTCAAAGTCCCATCCAACTTGACCTTGAACACTTCCAGGGATGGGGCATCCACAACTTCTCTGAGCAAACTGTTCCAGTGCCTTACTGCCTTCATAGTGAGGAACCCTCATTTTGGGTTAATTTGCTGGTGACCAAGGTACTTTGTTTATTCGTGTTCACCCTATCAAACAAAATGTCATGCCTAAGTGAGAAAACAGAGAATATGAGATACCCTCAGGTCCACTGTGGGTATAATCCTATGCAATTTGATGATTTCATATAAACAGGTAAGGGAACAGCAGGTTCAGTGCTTAGAGAATCATTAGGGATTTTAGACATTAAATTCTAATTCTCTACTGAGCATGTGAAAACTAAAAAATTTCAAATATTTATGAATGCAAATTCAGACAGGTTTTATGAAATTGCTTTCTAATGAACTGAAGGCATAACTCCTGTAAGAAAAAGTTGTAACCAATTTAAGATTTCAGAAGAACTTATCTTTTTATAGCCTTCCATCCAAGAATGGCTAAAATTGACTGAAATTTTTCTAAACAATTTGACTTAAAGCAAGCATTTAAAATATGAATTTTCAGTCCTTATAGCAAAAGGCTTCAAAATTATGAACAAGTAAAACCAGATTTTATTCTGGGAAACATTAAACAAAATTAATAATAGAAGGCACTATCATATCTCCCTGTATTAATATTGCTAAAAATTTACCTATTCCTGGTGCTTCTCCTTCTTGATAGAAAACTTTCAGTGTTTTACTTCCTCCCTTAGCAAAAAAAGAATCAAAGGCTTCCAACTGTTAAATAAAAAAATAAGTACTTGTTACTCAAAATATTTTATGTGCCTTTAAGACATGCAAAAATAATTTGACCACACCACTGTTTAAAGTTTTGGTGGCACATAATGTTTATCCTCAAATACTGTGAGGAGTTATAAAACAACATAATAGATATTTCAAATATTGCCTTCAAGTACTGAACCTGCACACACAGGTGACCTAGCTCCTGATAACTGTATATCAGTTTTATATATATATATATATATAACTATGGTCTTGTCCAGTAATGCAGAGAAACTGGAGAATATTCTGTCACTCACAGAGATCTTTAAGTCTAAAGTATCAACTGGAAGTAACTGGTCATAAGAGCCTTAGAAACATACACAGCTGATTTGCATGACTTGACATACCCTACTATTGCTACTCTACCCCTAAATGTAAAAGATTAATTTGTAAAAGAGGACTAACATGACACATGAGGATTTTATTCTGGAGACATGAATTGGCCAAGTTGGCTCCAAAATCTTTTCACAATGACAAAGATTTTGCTGACATCTGGAAGGACAAGGAGATCACATCTGAGGGAGACCACGCTGCCCCATAATCAGCTTGCTGTACCTGTCCATAAACCGGCCACCCTAACACACTACAGGTCTCTAGATAGCCATTTTGATTTTGTCATGTTATACAAGGTGCTTTGGATAGTAAGGATGCAAAGCTTTGAAACAAACACTGTTTGTGTATGGATTATCACTTTGAAGAACTTGCCTGAAATTATAACTAGGGTTTCCAAAACCTGAATTTTCAAGCTGCCCTAGGCAATTTGTGCATCCTGGTAAAACCAGGATATGTGATTTAGCAGAAAGTGAACAAAGCTCTAAAAAGCATTGAAAGAAGGTTTGGAGGAGATCAGAAGGTACTGATTGATGTGGTCAAAATCCAGCTTCTTTCACAGTCTCTGTAGTTACCTGCAAGGATGACTAACTCAACAAGATGTGACTGGGCATTCAAACTGTCCAAGTGAAGGGCTCAACCTTGGTAGTGAGAGGTCTTGTTTCCTCCCATTCCCGCCCCCCCTTTTGGCAAAATTTAGCTAGTAAGTATGTCTGGAGATGCATCACCTGTTCAAGCAAAAAGCATACACAACACCCCTAGGTGTGGTACTTTTTTTTTTTTTTTTTTTTATTAGCATGATTTCCCCCCCCCCCCCAAAAAAACAAATATAAAATCTGAATCAGAACAGTGATAGGAAAATGAGTGACATCCAGGTGGACAGAATTTAAACCCATTCCTTTGAGAAGACAACATTGTGAGAAAATAAAAGAAGTAAAATCAAGACTGCTCTAGAAATGCCTGCTGCGCTTTCACTTTGGTTAGTAGGCACTAGTGAATAACTGAGAAAAATACAGACACCCCCTCCAATAGTGAAATAAAAAAAATAAATGGTAAAGTACTGAAAGGGCAATGACAAAAATCAGAAGATTCACTGCTACAAAAAGCACTCCAACCTGAGAAGAAAAGAAAGGCAAACAGCAAGTTTTGGACTTGCATTGTTTTACAGAGGAGGTAAGATGTGAGCTGTCCCTGTAGGTACTGCTTCTACAAATAGCTTCTGGTTCAAGTCCATGTGGTACAAACACTCACTGTGTGAATACACATACAGGCTAATGCTTTAAAGGGTAAAACTTAACTCACAGATGTCAAAGACATGATATGTATATGGGAATTTATTAACTGACAATTTGTTAAAGGACAATGTTCACACAGCCCCAGCAGCCTAAACTGTTTATGAATAAACTAAAACTGGAAGATTTCTGACAATAGAAAGTTTTCAGATGGCCCTGGTGACAGCAAAAAAAAAAAAAAAAAAATCCCCCAAACCAAAACAAAGCTTTAAAAAAGCACCTTAAGAACACAAAGGTTTTCAAGTGTCTGAATTAATCAAACACAGCATAGATCAGCAGTTTTACATTAAGTCAGGATGATCTAAAACTATCTACCACTTAGCAACTGTAAAAAAAGGAAATGTTAGCTGATTGACAACAGTATAAAGCACCTCTGTGTTGCATAAGCATCAGAAAAAACAGGACTGTTTAAGCACATTTCACAATATATATCAGTAAACAACAAATCTGGGACTAAATTTGACTTGTAAGTGAACAGCTAAAGTTCTAATGATTTATTTGATCAAAGGAGACAATATCTGGCTGAGCTCTGAATGCTAAGTGAAATATCTCTAAGAGACAAAAATAACATCATGCAATTAGAGAAGGCAAGGGTCATATCTTTTCACATACAGCCATACTGACTTCTGATACTCTACTAAAAGAGCAGTTTAGCTGGTTGCTCCTGTTTGTTCAAGCACTTTGAAACACTATGAAAGACACAGCACTGAAGACATATGAAGAATGACTGAGCTTTCACAAGTTCCACAGGTTTGGGATCTATTCACTCTACAAGCCCACTATCCCATCTTTTAAATATCCAAAAATAAACAAAGCACTCAAACCCGGAAATTATTTAACAGGTCATTCCAAATGTAATTTCATTAATTAAATGGTGCAGAATTAATCTTCTCTCTTATTACTAAGTAACACTCAATTTTCAGAATGTTCCTATGAAGTTACACATTTTTGCAGAATCTCTGGCATTTCAGTGAGGACTTGCTTAACAAATAAAAACTACCATCTTTAAAATATAATAATGTCAGGCTGAAAGGGATGAAACTTGATGGAACTGGTGGATGTGACAAGAATCCCTTGGGTCAAAATAACAGCAGTTACTGTATTTTCCTTGAGGCAAGAAAGACGAAAAAGCCACAATCAAAACCCCTGGGAATAGTTTCCTGGCAGATTTGCAAATAAGCTGAATGATTTAGTCAGGTATCATTTTAGATTAATTGTGTGCCTTTTTAACCACATTTTCTGGTGGAAAAAACCTAAATGATGGATAACACTTCATATCAAAGGGGCAATCTGCTATATATTTTGACTAAAAATTGAAATCAACAAACATACAGAACAGACTCACCGAAGGGGCATCCAAAAGCATTTCTTCCACAGTTGTTAAGTCTAAACCTAGCCTGAGACTGAGAACTTCAAATATGTATTTATATGAAGCATCAACTTTTTTTCTTCGATATTCTCTTGCTTCTTTGTATTGAGCCTAAAACATTAAACATCTTTCAAACTAAAAATACACAAAGCAATCACAACAATGACCTGCTACTTAACTTGCAACTAATGCCGAAATCTACTGTCTTGTGTTATAAGAATACGTAACAGCCCTACTCTTTAAAAAAATCTAAATTTTCAGAGGCTAACAGAAGAACAAATTATTAAGAACTATTATAAAACATAAAGTCAACT
The DNA here is from genome assembly GCF_000737465.1 of Haliaeetus leucocephalus. Taxonomy (NCBI): domain Eukaryota; kingdom Metazoa; phylum Chordata; class Aves; order Accipitriformes; family Accipitridae; genus Haliaeetus; species Haliaeetus leucocephalus. Next base: position 1,046,873 of record NW_010973188.1, read on the forward strand.
CTGATGATATTTCAAGGAAAAGCAAATATTAAATATATTACAGCTAGATTTTAAGATATTTCTGTGCCATATTAACTGGTTTTATTTTTCACAATGAGTATTTCAATTTATTATATCAATACAGAAAGGTCACAATATCAATTTAAAACTAAAGTATCTAGAGTGGGTAAATATTTGCAGGAACTAAGCTGGGTACAGCTTTGCTTCAGTGCAAATTATTCAGTTAATATCTCCCGCTTCCTTCCTTTACTTTAAAATAAAATCTTAAAATACTGCAAACATTAAAAACAAAGACTCACTCACTTTCTATCAGGAATAATTTAATAAAAGAATTCAGTATAAACAAAAAGGAAAAAAGAAAGAAAGAAAGAAAAAGAAACAACTAATATAAACTGAGTTTAATGATCTAAGAAAAGAACCAGAAATCTATTTCAAGACCTAAGATTGAATACTAAACCTGTTTTTCTTTTAAAACTTCTTGCAAGGACAGAACTCCACTAGTGCTCCGGCAGAACCTAGACAACCTTCGGCTTGCAATAGAAAAAGACTCTTGGGAAGAAGAAAAGCTTGCTATTTCTCGAGTATGGCGAATAGATCTGGCTACAACATCTTCTAGTGCAATGGGAGCAGGCACAGAACATTCTGCAGTGAGATTAGACCCAGCACTATTTGCGGCAGCAAGACTGGGCCCAGCATCTTCTCCAGTGTTTGAACTTGCTTTATTATTTTTTTGTACCCCCTCCATTTTGAAATCTGAAATTTGCAAAAAAAAAAATAAATCTGCATTTATAACAATCCAGATTTTTCAAGTCCATCTTTTCAGGAAGACTGGAAGGAAGAGCAAGGTAGGGAATAAAACCACAAAAAATGAGAGCATCTCAAAACCAACTTCCCAGGTATATACATTTAATAGTCTTATCAAGTCCTCTTCAAGTTCTTAAGATAATAGACATTTATATACATTTTATGATAGGTTACAAATGTCAAGCTGAAGATGATTACAGAAATATTTTTTAAAAATAATTTACCATATATTTATATTTCATGGAGTAAACATCTTTCTATATAATAAATAAAATTCTTAAAATATTAATAGTCACTAAGTATCTGATTACTGAGAAACAGAAATATATTTAGAATATAAATTATTTGTTTAACTTTTAGTTTGCAAAATATACACACACATTTAGCAACTGAGCTTACAAAAAGCCTTGCATAAACTTCCGTACCAGGTCTTAAATCATTGCTCACATAAATACTTTCACATGATTTTTATACAAATACCTCATCATGCATAATATTTTTAACACGTGTGTTTGCAGAAGTAATGCAAAACAGAGGGTGGTGGATAGTATTTTTTTCAGTGGAAAAAAAATTAATTTACCATCAGACACCTTCAGCATAATGAAACAGAGTCAGATTTTCTCTTCATTCTGTGCCTAAACCCTGGAACACTGCAGTTCATAGGGAATGGGTACCATTCTTCAATAGAAGATAGGAATTTCTCAGTCTATCTCCTGCTGACCAGGGACTAGCAGGTTAATAATCCTAGATGAGGATTTCTAAAAAGGCCCAAACCAAAGTATATTAATGGCTGACTGCAGAGCAGTAGGCTGTTATGCAAAGATGGCTCCTTCCATTTTCTTTCCCTTTCTACTCTGCTAGTACATAAGCCTAGGAAAGGTTTGGTTTCTGAATCCCAAGCCCATAATTCAGAGCTACAAAAAAGCATCTAAATCCTCCCTCTCCACGTTTTCCTATTATGGTGCATACTCAACCACTTGCATTTGCTGGCTGCCATCAATCCCATTCTGTAGATCTTAACACTCCTAAATATATAGAGAGAATTAAATGTTTTATTTAGTGTGCTCAAATCTACACATGGATTGAGCAACTAGTTTTAAGGCACCATAATAATCAGTAGAACTATACCTAAAGTCCTTACCTTGCATCTACTTTCTTCCTCTAAAAGTAGCTTGTTCAGTTTCACAGGGATGTTACAATGGAGGAATATTTTAATAAAAAAATGTTCAGATATACCATTAATATCATACCCAGAATAACAGACAACAACAAAAGCACAGAAATTGTCATTCTACTCAGAGTACTATTACCATAAGGATTAAAATAACTATCAAGAATTACCTAGTAGTTCTTGTGAAGCCTTAAGGTAGCTAAGTACTTGTATAATTATGTTATATACTCTCTTAGACACTATTGCGTGATTCAGGAAATAGAAAATCAGAAGCAAGGCTCACATGAAAAGCAACACCTGTTGCTACAATACTAGCTCCTTATTGTTGCCCATGATTAGCAGTGGCCACTGTTCTGTGGACTTTGGTATGTAACTAACCGTTATAGAAAAGTTTGTCTCTTTCTTGAAGTAAAAAAACTACTAAGAAAAAAACAACTTAAGAAAGTAACGAAAAAAAGGAAAGCGTAAAATCTAAATTACTTAATTCCTTTCTTTTCCTTCATGTTTATCTGATTAGTCATCTATAAGGTCAGCAGTGGTACTTTCCTCCTTGATACTCAGGTGGAATAGCTTGGATGTTAATTTCTTTGCCTTTTAACTGGGCCTCTTTACATTGGATAGTTAAGTTGCTACCTTCCCCTAAAGCTCAAGATGAAAGAGGTGGGGTTGTCATAGCTCTCTTTAGAAAGACTACATTATATACAGTCATCCTCCTTGACTCTCCAAACAGCTGTCTCGTGGCTCAGCTGAGATTTTCACACTTTCCAAAAAACAGGATGAACTCCAGCTGGCTACCTACCCTAGTTGTAACATCTGATGTGCTTTTATATTACAACTTCCTTTCCTTTCTGCCCCTCTAGGGTGCTCTAAACCTTAGCTACAGTACCCGTTCATATTAAAAAAAAAAAAAAAAAAGTGAGTCTGGTTTCAAGTACGGGTCTTAGAAGATAGGAAGAGAATGCGGTGAAGCACGGAAGGAAAAGTGGAGGATTCCCAAGCGTAGAGAACAAGGGGTACCGACTTCTGGCTCTCTTCTGAGAAGCTGAGGTGCCTTAACCGGCACGCCGGCTTTGGCAGAGCGATGCAGGCAAAGACCTCACCGACCTGGCTGGAGCTATGCCTCACAAGGCGAGGAGAGAAGGGCAGTCCCCCTGCCCCTCCGCGGCGCAACCGCCGGCCGCTACCCCCTCAGCAGTCAAGAGCAAGCGCTCCCAACGGCTGCCGCGCGGGTATTCCTCCGCGTCACGACTACCGCGCCCACGCGTCCCGCCTCCCTCCTGGGGCCGTATAGCGCGGCGGAGGGAGACGGCGAGTCGTGATGGGACACCGGCCGCGAGGGGGCGCTCGCAATGGCTGTGGCGCTGCTCGCGCTCGGAGCTCGCGCCGCTGCCGCTCTCTTCCGGCGGTGTCTGCGCTGCGGTCCGCGCGGGCCCAGCCCCAGGAGCTGAGCCGTAATTGTATCGTAAAGACTGTGCCGGGCACCGAAGAGCTGTGCGCGGCGACGTGCGCGGCTCGGGCTGTTGAAGACCCTTAATACCGTAAATTCCCTTGCTCAGGGGCTGGGTGTGTACCTAGGGAAGGTACATAACGCAACGCAGCGGGAATGCTGCACTGCAAAAATGCGGTTTTTTTCCAGTTACCGAAAATTTTTTTCTGACTATTCAATCCAGGAAAAAATGTTTTTCATGCCGAATTTTTGAAAGATTATTCTTCTCTTTTGGAGCTGAAATAGTTGTTTATGCTAAAATGTCCCTGCGTAACTCCAACGGGTGTCAAATTTGAAGTCTTCTCCTAGCGTCTGTAAGCAACGGCAGAACCCACCCCCCCTCCATACCACAGCGAGCGCAGCGCGGGTGTGTTTGTAAACACGGCTGGAGGCGCAGGGCCAGGTTTCCAAACCACCCCAGGACATCGCCAGTCGGAAGGAGTTAGAAAAAAAAAAAAAGAGCACCACGCCATTGGAGCGGGTACCTCAGGCGTTTGCAGGGTACCCTCGGCCTGCGAGCGGCAGCTAGAGGGACGCATCGCCACCTCAACGCGGAGCAGCCTTGGTTTCATTCCAGGCTTCAGCTAACTAACTCCACAGACAGGAGGCTCCTTCCCGTTAACGCCGACGGGAAGGAACAGGCACCCCTGGACCTGACCACAAAACCCTGCAACGTTCCGCGGCCGCCTCTGCCAGGCAGCGACCCGGACGCAGGCGGGGCGCAGCGGAGCACCGCCTTCCCGCGGGCACCAGCACCTCCTCCTCTCCTCTGCCGACATGGCGGCCGCGGCAGAGCTCAGCGGCCTCAGCGACGAGGCGGCCTATGGCGCCTGCTCGGAGCCGGATGCCAGCACGAAGGTGGGGTGCGTGGGGGTGACGAGGGCGCCCCGGGGCTGCTGGCGCCGGGAGGGTCTGCGGCAGAGCCCGTACCGCCCCGCTCGCTCTCTCGCTGGGCGGACGTGCGGTGGATGGGAGGTGGCATGGAGCCGGCAAGAGTCCCGGTGTCGGGGAGGGAAAGGGCCGGGGGTTGCTCGGCTTCCTTTATGCGGGGAGACCGGCCCGGCGGGAGGGGGGCAGCCCGGCGTCGGCCAGCCCGACTCGGTTTCGCGATCGTGGTGAAGGGCGGGCCCGTTGGGCCGGCCGCCGTGAGCCCCCGTCCTGCCCTGCGCCGAGGCCCGGCCAGCCGCGGAGCACTGGGGCGGGTGGGCGCCTCTGCCGGGGCTCGGTCAGGCTGGAGCTGACGAGAGCAAGCGGCCGCTCTGCGCTCGGCCGTGGGGTAATTGGGCAATCCGGGGGCTCCTCAGCCAGCACGTGCCAGGGTTGCAAAAAAAATTCCCCCAAACATTTTTATTTTTGGGGGGAGAACCTTGTAATTGCATTTCAGTTGTTCTGCATCTGTTTGGGGTTTTTTTTGTTGTTGGGTTTGGTTTTTTTTTTTAAATACATATGTCAAGGCTGTCCTACCATTTACTTTTCATCCACTTAGTTGTTGTTAGCCCTTGGTAGATAAAGTTACCCAGTGGCTTCAGGCAGATACCCTTACAGAATTGCAGGCTGGTTTTGCTTCCAAGATATAATCAAGCTTGACAAAAATTCAACACCTGTGCAATGGAATGATAAAAATAATGAGTTTAGGAGTTTAGCTTTGTTTAAATTCTGTGTCTGCAGTGAGGCCCGATATCTAATATTCATGTGCCTAGTGTGCTTGCATGCAAAGTGGTTCATGTGCAGCACAGCTCTGTAAAAGAATAATAAAGGTAAGAATGATACCCTTCTTTTGATACCACTGATAATATATATTGAGTGATACCAGTGGTGGTTTTGTTTATTTGTTTTAAAACATGATGTTACAAAGGCTTATTTATTTAACACAAATCTGTATGCATAAGATAAGGACAAAAGGGTTTATTTACGCTTACTGTAGTGCTCTATTTGTTACTTCTAAACCTGCTCGTTTTAGATTCATAATTAACTGGCATTTTTGTTAACATCCATAATTAAATTCTGGTTGATGCATAAACAATATATGATTTTTCCTCCAGGATTTTTTGTTGCAGCAGACGATGTTGAGAGTAAAGGATCCTAAGAAGTCACTGGATTTTTATACAAGAGTTCTTGGAATGACGTGAGTAGAAGTTGTCTGCCACAATAAGTTTGTTTTTTACTACTAATCTTCTGAAAAGAAAAGTTTCTGTTATTTTGATGTAGTTACTAATTGGTCTAACTACATAAACAATGCTGGCCCATCAGCTGATGCCCAATTAGACAGTCTGGCAATCTCTGAGAACTCCTACAGCACAGTTAATGCCAAAGCTGCAATTGAACTAATACTGGCCTTGACTAGGAATTTCTTTTTTTCTTAAATAGGTCATTAATTATTAGCATACAACTTGCTTACTTCCTCCTCACTGAGCCTGCAGCTAACTGGTAACTTTTATGACAGCACTTATGTTCAGGAGTCATTGCTATAGATCTTGAAATTAAGTTTTCTACTAGTTCTCAGAGGTGGCTTATGACCACCTCTGGTCATAAGAGACCAAGGCAGTGGAAACTGGAGACAAGGTCCAAACTCAGTCTTTTGGAGAAGGCTGTTGGGAGGCAGATGCCCTGCAGTAGCCCAGCGTGTTTATGCTAAGGCTCTATGCACATTCTTGACATTTGAAATGAGTTATTTCAAAACAAAATTCTAGCATATTTTTAAACATCTTGAAATGAGTCCAAACTAGAGTAAAATAAACTACTTCCACTTTAGTGAAGGTGTGGGTGTGAGAAAATAAAAATTAAATACCTAATATTCTGAAAAAGAAATCAGATTCATTTTGCATGCCTACTTGTTCTGGTTAAATGTCCTACATAAAAATGCATACCTCAAGTATTTTTTAGTTGATTAAATTGTCACATCTGAAATGGATTTTATCATTATACCTAGTTATTGAAATTGTAAAAATACTTCATCTAAAGCTATGTTTGTTTTTTAATCCTGCTGTGTTCTTAAACTTTGTCTGGTGCCAGTGAGCTCCCCAGAACAAGTAAGTTTCAAAGTAAATCTTTTTATTCCTTGGTGATACTTTAAAGTGGATAAACTTAAAGATCTTCCTGAGGAAATACGGGTAACAGAGTGGCAACCTCAACGTGAGCCTTTGTACTGGCTTTGCTATTCAGTTACTGATAGTTAGGCTTTTAAGCATCTGATTCTTCTAATTTCTGTATGTTTGTAATGTGTTCTGGAGTGTTTCTATTTGATAGTTCAAAATGTAGCTATTTTAAGATGGGGATTACAGTCAGAAAGGCAAAAAATCACAGCAATAATTCTTCCTTGGGGAAAGCATCTTGGTTTATTTGCAAGCTACCTGATTACCTTTTAACGTTACTATTTCAAAATAATTCTTGCCATTTAGACTGCTTCAAAAATTTGACTTTCCTACTATGAAGTTCTCTCTCTATTTCCTGGCGTATGAAGATATAAATGATATCCCGAAAGATAAAACTGAGCGAACAGCCTGGACCTTCTCTAGAAAAGCTACACTTGAACTGACACAGTAAGTATTAATATAATGAGAGATGACATTTAGCTAACAGTGGTTAAACAGAAGTGGATGAGTGTAAATCCTGTTGGATTGAATAAAAAATGTAATCATTACTGTGGAAACATCTTCACTGTCATATAGCCTTAAAATACTACTAAGATCTTGGATGCTTGGGAAGCTTAATCTTTCTCTTTTCTGAGGTCTTTCAGATTGCTAGGTGAACAGTGGTACGTAAATATGAAATAATGCTTGCTATATTTTGAGTATGCATGCCATCTGGGTAGGGAAGGCACAGAATTTAGGAAAACCCAATGTGGTTAGAACCTTCTTTGGATCCCCAGAGCATCCTAGTAATGGATAACCATTGCTTTTGGAATCTGTTCAAAAGAGGTATTAAGTCAAAACATAAACTTCCAATAAACAGGACAATTTGGTTAATGCTACTAATCATTGTAATTGTGCAGAAAGAATCTCCCAAATACCCCACTGTCTTGCTTAGCTTCAGGACCTGCTACCCTCACTGTTTGTTCCCCAATGACAGGTAGATAAACTGACTCATGCTGTGCAACCTTCTTTCTAATCTGAATGAGACAGGAATGTCTCTGACTCATTCAAATGTAGAGCCTGAATACTAGTGAAGGGGTGTGAACATGACTGGATTAGTCCAGAGACTATCCCTAGGACCTGTGACTAGGGAAAATCTTGATACTTTAATGAATGCAGCCAACAGCTGAAATTCTGTAGTTTCTTAGGAGAAATAACTTACCCTCCTGAGGAAAGTGAACTTTTAGGATTTGTTAATTTTGATGCTTTTCTTCAATATGTAATAATTACTTCTTACAGCAACTGGGGCACTGAAAATGATGAAAATCAGTCTTATCACAATGGCAATTCAGATCCCCGAGGATTTGGTAGGTCTTTAGTTTTGTGTCTGTAGTTTTTAAGCTTTGGCTTATTGTGATTAGATTCCCCCCCCCTTGTGTATTGGGGAAAAATGGAGTTTCAAATGTTTTTAGAAAACACCGATATAAATTCTGTGCAAGGGTTATTGGGTAAGTATTGCTGTAGGCTTTTTTTTTTTTGTGAGAACTAGTGGAGAAAATATTTTAAACTTGCATGGATGAAAAGACATTTCTAGTAGGTTACTTTGACAAAAGCATACTAGCACTAGGAAAGAAGGGAACTTGCATCTCATCCCATCCTTTATCCTTCCAGCACGTATGCTGTGAAAGATTGTGAAAATAGGTAAACAAATGTGTTTCACAGTAATGAGCCACAGTTACACTGTTTATAAAGAATCTAATCCTTTGGCAAGCAAATGCATGCTAATAGTAACTACTGAATGGAGAACAGTAATTGCTCTTGTGTATTAGATTATCCTGGTGTTTAGACTGATTTACATTTGGATTTCTATTTTCTAATCCACTGGTTACCCATTTTAAGCTAGGAGAATTCCGTTTGTCTGTAGCATTGAGGCTAGTATTTGTGTGGCTTGATTTGATATTTTGAGTGCTTGAAAGGTCACTGGCTTGTGAAATAAGTTTCATACTCAAATCTAGCCACTTGACGTTTAAAGCTTCTGAATTGATTTGTAAGATCATGCCTTGGATAGTGCTAGTGTTAGTCTCTACAAATACAGCATTAAGATAAACTTGTACTGTTGAACTGAGCAAATGCAACAAAATCCTGTTATGTGGGCATGTTTTGAGAAAGGAAATACAGATAAAACAGTTTGATAATGATGTTTTTTCCTACTCTAGATAATATTCTCATCTAAACAATATGAGATATTTTAACTGTAAAGTTCCTATGTTAAAAGCCAACTTTCCAATGTTAATACCCACAATGCTCTTCTTTCAGGAAGCAATGTTTTTCTTGTATACAATCATATCTTTTGTGAACCACAGCATGTAAACTTTTTGCACAAGATGAAATGCTGAGCAAACTTTTTCTTACAACATCCAGCAATACTTAGAGCATATTTCACTCTTTTTACTTTGTTGCCCAGGACATATTGGAATTGCTGTCCCTGATGTCAATAAAGCTTGTAAGAGGTTTGAAGAACTAGGAGTGAAATTTGTGAAAAAACCAGATGATGGTAAGTCTTGATCAGAAATGAAAGTCAATTCCTGTCCTTGTTTTTAACATATTCTGTCTAGTAGATCTTCCTGGAAAGCTGGGTAATATGTAGTTGCCACTGCTTAGAAGGTGCTAGAACTAGTTACCCCTGCACCCTCTTACACAGTGGGCAAAACTGACAATAGATCTATCTTGGTAACAATAGTTAATGAGTCTAGCTATGTGCCTTTGGTATGTGGTCTCACCTTCAGTAAAATTCACATGCTCTGTTGATGCCAGTTTACTATGTATACTACTGCCCAGAGTTATTACAGAATTTATTTTAACATGGATCAAATTCACATATCACATCTGTTTGGTTCTTATCACATGAAAATAAGATGACACAGAAGACATAATTACTCCCACCCATTAAAACTGAGTAATTCTTGACTTCTCTGGCTATTTTTATGTAAATCCACCTAATGCCACCTACTAGCTATTATAATTTTAACTGTTCTGTCAGTGTCATGGTTTAACCCCAGCCAGCAACTAAGTACCATGCAGCCGCTCACTCACTTCCCCCCCACCCAGTGGGATGGGGGAGAAGATCAGGAAAAAGAAGTAAAACTCATGGGTTGAGATAAGAACGGTTTAACAGAACAGAAAAGAAGAAACTAATAATGATAACACTAATAAAATGACAGCAGGCAATTGCCTATCACCCGCCAATCGACACCCAGTTAGTCCCCGAGTGGCGATCCCCCCGCCCCCACTCCCCCCAGTTTATACACTAGATGTGACATCACATGGCATGGAATACACTGTTGGCCACTTTGGGTCAGCTGCCGTGGCTGTGTCCTGTGCCAACTTCTTGTGCCCCTCCAGCTTTCTTGCTGGCTGGGCTTGAGAAGCTGAAAAATCCTTGACTTCAGACTAAACATTACTTAGCAACAAGTGAAAACATCAGTGTTATCAACATTCTTCTCATAACCAACTCAAAACATAGTACTGTACCAGCTACTAGAAAGGCAATTAACTCTATCCCAACTGAAACCAGGACAGTCAGCTTTGGTAGAAATAGCCTCATTAGTCTATATCTGACTTGTATAACTTTTTAGTAAAAAATGCATAATGTATAGCTCAAATGTCTAGAGAGTACATAAACAAAGAATCTCTATGTTAAAATAGCCTAAAATGCAGAAATCAGTGGAGAGAAGTCTTGCATTTTTCAACTGGATTCTCTTTCATGAAGAGACCTCACAAGAGTTTTAGGACTGATGCATTCCAAAACAGACATCTAATACCAGCAGCAGGCACAAATCTGTGGTAGTTCTTCCTTCTGGCTATAGAAACTAGACTGTTGCCTGTACTAATGGTGGGGTTTTTTTAGTTTGAAGGTAACATTAGTACATGAAGCTTCAGTGTACACATACTGGAATTGATCTAGATTTCTTGCTAAAGGAGTAAGAACACATAATTGAAAAGAGACTTAACTGATTTTCATCTCACTGTTCTCAGCTGAAGCAAATGTAAGAAGTGTAGCTGAAAACTTAACTTGAACAGAGATTTCTTGATTTGAGAATTGAACTTAGTATTTTTAGCATTTTAGAGTTTCTGAGCCCTTTTTAATCTGTTCAGCACCTGTTGAACCCTGAGAGAGTTGAAGAGTGAGGCCCTGACTTTGATTCAGTATCACTGCACAGCTCTAAGTACATAGGAGGAGAAGCTTAGACTGTAAATGGAATAAATCACAGGAAAGAAGTCTTGAACCAGTCAAGGGAAGGGGGAGAGCAAAAGCTCTTTTTTAACATTAAGAAATAAAACTGATGAAGCAAATGCCAAGGAGGAGAAAAAAGTTTTGGACTTCACATTCATTGCAGAGCAGGCTGAGAGACCCGATGTTATTTTTTTCCTACATAACTGAATCAAACATCTACTATTCCCTCAGAAGTTTTTGCAACTAGACTATATTCACTTAGGTTGGTTCTGTTACAGTAAATAGCCTAGTAGAGCAAGTATAATTAAAAGCCTGTGATTAACACTTTAAGATAACATGTTAAGCTGTGCTATCCTGATCGACTGTTGAAGACAACTTTTGGGGACCCTGTTTTAAAGAGCAATATTTTTTCCAACAGTAAAATTTAAAACATTCCTGCCCTGCATTTCTTTGTTTTATGAGGTGATGCAAATGTGTACTGTAAACCACGCTGGGGGGGAAAACCAAACAAAAACCAGTAATGTAAAACTTCATTGTGGAGGCAGGAATGATGGGAGATGAACAGGGCAGAGGAACACAGGATTTTATACTGGCAAAGCAAGTTCAAGAAAATGTGTCAAAGCATCCTGGAGCACAAAGATATTTTTCTGAATTTAGAGGATGAAGACGTATAGGGGCATATGCAGAAAAGTTCAATCAACAAAAGATAGATTTTCAAAGTGACTTTAAACTACAGCTTTGTTGAGAGTAAGAGTGACAATTTAGCATAAAAAGTTCTAATGTTGATTAAAAACTAATCTGGATGTTTTCAGAATTAGCTGTCTAAATTTGAACTAATTCTCATGCAAAGGGAAAAAAAGAAATGTTTTTAAAAGTAGTTGTATTTGACATTAAGAACTAGTCATGTAGTCTTAACTTTATCTTGTTTTTGTTTTTTTTGGTTTTTTTCCTAATAGGTAAAATGAAAGGACTTGCATTTGTTCAGGATCCTGATGGCTACTGGATTGAAATTTTGAATCCTAACCACATGGTGACTCTCACTTAGTTCTAATGAAATATATTATGTAGGAGATGCCCACTTTCAGTCCTCTGGAGAAAATCTGTAGCAGTGTTTGTAAAATTCTCGCTTAATGGAGAGGAATCAGTCGCATAGAGTCTCCTCTAAAACTATCCCCTGGGACCTCACTGTACTTGAATTCCTTTTTTCTTGTCCTGTGATACCGCTGCAATTTGTTTCCAATTAGGAATATTCAACCATTTTTTGGAAGAGCGCCTACACAGATTCTCCTCTTGAATAGTGTTTATGTTAATATTTCACTAAACACTATCAAAAGATAAGTGACTAGAAATTCACTGCATCTCACTAACAACAACAAAAAATCCTGTGTTACTACTGATGAGCTTTAACAAGGAGCAAAAAAACCCGCTTCAGAATATTTTTTTTATGAAGTCAGAAGATCCTGAAGGCTTCATGCCCTATCTTGTATACTAGAAAATAAAATGTCAGACTAACTTTGACTTGAGTAGTAGCATGTTAATGAAAGTCCTAAGCTTACTTATATTATGCCAGGCAAAACTCTTTAAGGAGCGGCCTTAAACAGCCTTGCCTGGAACAAGAAGCTTCGTGGAGGCAATAAATCAGTCCAACAGAAGGAATTCAGTCTTTCAGCTTCTGGCTGCTGATTGACAGCCAAGATAAGAGGTCTCATAGTTGCTAACTCACAGTGATCTTTCTTGTCTCTTCCAACACTAGAAAGAACTTGCTTGTAATTTTTGTTTCAGTGAAAGTCTGGGACTATAAAATGCTCTGTATGTTCTGCATTAGGAAATTAATGAAAAAGAGTATCTGAAACAACAGTTTCCGACTAGTAGATGTTTTGATCTGCCCTCTCAAAATGAGTGACGGTTACTGAAACGATACCTGTAAACAGCAGGAAAACATGTAGCATTTACGTATGTTACACAAATTACTTGTTTTTGTGCTGTTGCACCTGTTACGAATGGTGTAAACCATGTCAAGTTTTGAAATCCTGTTGTTCCTTCCAACAAGGAAAGAAACTCTCTGCACTGTCTTACTGTGGTTCAAGTAGGACTTACCTCCTACTAAGTCTTCAGTTATGTGACTAGTGAATAGTGTAATGGCATTGCAATTGACTTCCAAATAAAGCATTGGTGAAAACTACAAAATAACCTTAAAGCAGTATCACCTGTTGCTTTGCTAATTGTTGAATTCTAGGTAACTGAAAGGGTATTTGTTTTGGTTCATGGATTGGTTTTTGGTAAGAAATCTGGTGGTAAATATGAATTGGGAATACAGTCGTGAAGAAGGTAACTGTGACTTGGTCAACAGGATGTTTTAGTAACTTAGTGATCATGTGCAGAGTTAATAATAACTCTCAATAAGTCTCTGGCTTGTAAGTTAAAACAGAAATGTAGAAAGTACTGCATTTGATTTCTACTATGCTAATGTAGATGTTAATGATTTAAATGCTAAGCGTTGCTGTCCTATGTCCTTATCCGAAAAACCCTTAATTCTGTCTGCCTCATCTTAACAAGATAGCATATATAAACTCAGTAATTTTACAGAGCTCCACATGAAAAATCTTTCATAAAACTTAATCAAAGATATTTTGTTTACCCTTGGAAATGAGTAAAATAGATTATATGCTTCATCTGAGCCTTAGGTGTTGGAAAAAGGAATGTGAGAACTATTGCTCTGCTTAATAGCCCCTACGGATGTGCAATCTTAAATTCATTGGAAGGTAGACATAGTAACTAAAAAAAAAAATCTTTTTTCAGTTTTCTGTTTGTTACATGAAGGAACCCTGATCTTTTAAATTGTCACTTGTATGATATTTTCTGGCTAGTATCTACAGATACTGGTCTTTAGGTGGTGCCTTATCAGTGTCATTCATATACAATAGATTCTTTCCCTTCTTGAGTTATTTGTCAAGTTGCCTTTTTTTCTGCAACAATAAACACTATTGGTTCATGGTTGCATTCTCTATTTGTGCTTTCCTATACTTCCAGAACTAATACCTAGCCTGTTCCATTTCTTGTTCCTTGTGCGGTTAATTATTCTCCTGTATGTTAGGCCATTTTGATAGGGATAATAGTTAGAACTGTTTGGAGTGAGATCTCCTGAGTTAAGTGAGCTCTCTTAATAGCCGTCACCACATGATCTCAGATGTGGGGCTTTTGACATTGCACCCCCTGCCCAAAGCAGGCTAATTCAGCTTAATAAAGTGGCAATGATTTTCTTGAATGCTGAGTTAGTTTTATGCCAAGTTTATCAACCAGAAATAAGGAGCCAGTTTAAGGCTCCTTCATTTCCTGAATGAGTAAATAAAGCTGTTTGTTTTAGCAGAAAGGTTGACTCAGCTGACTCATGAAACCTAACCCTACTTTAAAAAAAGGTACACAATATTGTAGAATACCTCACAGCAGCAATTATGAGAACTCTTAATTTGAAGACTATGGTAGTGTAACAGTACGGTATCTTCTGAAGTTGGTAAGGTGAGAACAGTGCCAAGAAGCATGAGAGCTACAGCAGGAGACAAAACACTCAGTTGATTGCAGCTTACATAGGTTGTGATGGCTAAACTGTGTTTTTCATACACATCCCTTCTCCTGCTGGTGTTCTGAAATAGGAACTTAAAATGAAGTAAAACTCAACTGAAGGACAAGTGCTAACTGCAGTTCATTTACCATTCAGAATCTCTCATTAGGTGGTGCGAGTAGAAAAATTTAGACTAATGGTAGTCTAAGTGAAGTTGTCTAGAAGTAGGTTTTATTTCAGTCAATACACGTGTATCACCTAAAGCTTTATGACCAAGGTGTTGGCAAGGAAAATCTCAATATTTTACAAGCGTGTGACTTAATGGTTCATATTTTACCAACATACAGTGTTTCATTCAGACTTGTTTCGCTGCACTTCAAAGTACAGGTGTGGCTGGAAAAGCTACTGACCCAATTGTATGGAATCCAGTAATTAAAACTGGGATAGTTCATACATCAGATGAGTAAGTCAAAGGGAGTGCATGTGTAGTTCATTAGATAACTGCACGAGGAGGAGCAGGCTATGCTGAAGGTTCTCTGCTTAGTACTCAAATAAAAGTCTATGCATGTTTGCTAAGTTTGGAATGACCCTTGTTTTTTTTTTAATGTGCTTGACAAAGCGTAGACAACGGGATGGATGATGAGGTCATACAGAGGAAACTAGTAAAAAAACCACTGGCATCTACAAACTTGTTACAGCACTATCATGAAGTGGGCAAGGTATGGTTTGGTTTTTTTTACAAAAAAAGTTACTGCTGCTTGCCATACTGAGAACTAATTAAAACCAGTGTTCTCAGTTAGGAAATCCAAGAATAAACTACTGAAGAAAAACACCTAATTATGATTCTCCTAGCCAGCAACAGACGTCAGAGATCTCAGTTCTAAACATTTTTGAAATTATTTAATGGTCTCACTGATGACGGACAATGCTATTTTTATTTCTTCTAAGGCAACACTTCTTTTCTACTAAATAAAGCATGGAATTAAATAGCATGTAGTGCTTTGCCACTTGCAGGGCCTAAATTTAGCTTCATGCAGTACAGCAGTAATTAATCTAGTGGTCACATAGAGACAAGCCCATGTTCTTCTCCTGACAGACAGAAGGAGGTTCTCCGTGCTCAGGGAAGCGGAATACGTACCGACTGGCAAGGGGCTAGCCAGCACACCCTTACTCTTCAACAAAGGAAAGGTGTGCTGTGAATGCGGCCGAGTAACAGCAGATGAGAACGACAGGGAAGGTTAAACCTCAGCTGCTGTTTCCTGAGAGCTGGGCATTGAAGCGTCCCCGCGGCCTGAACGAGTGCCCGGTTTCTGCCCAATGGGGGCATCCGCGGGCGGGTTGGCTGTTGCCCGCAAGCCGGAGGACGCAGCCGGGAAGATCCCGGCAGCCCTACCTGGGACACTCCCGTAGGGAAGTTAAAAATTCCAGCCGCCCCAGGCCTCGCGGCTCGCCTGAGCGGGGGCAGCGGCAGCGCGACCCGACCACCCCCGCCCGCGGGGGGCCGAGCCCCGAGCGTTTTTCCCCCGGCCCGGCGGGTGCCGCTCTGCTAGCGGCCGCCTCCGCTCTATGGCCGGAAGAGGAAACCAGGCGCCGCGCGAACGGCACTACGCAGGCCGAAGCGAGCTTACGGCGCCACCGGGACCCGCTCCCGCGCCGTTCCCGAGGGTGCCTGCCTACGTCAACACGCAGGAGGACGGCTGCTGTTGCTAAGTGACGTCAGCGCGCCCGTTGACGTAGCGGTGGTGGCGGCGGGGCAGGGGGTGGAGGCCTTG
>NW_010973188.1:1063441-1169480 GCF_000737465.1 Haliaeetus leucocephalus
GCCTGCCTGCCCCTGCGCTTTGCAAGACCCTGCCGTGGCTTTTTTTTTTTTCCTTTTAATTTATTTTTTTATTAGTTCAGTATTTTGACGCTTTGGTAGTACACAGAATATTTTCACGGGTTCTTCTGGCATCTTAGTACTTAACTACTCTTGCAAGTTACGCGCTGCTGTGATTCATTGAAATTACTTTTGACTTGGAAGAAGCTGTCATCAGACTTTACAAGAAAACAACAACTTGATGTTAACTTGTTAGCAGTTTGCCTGTAATCTTGCATGCCCAGCAATGCTCTTTGCTCACGTTATTTTTAAAGCACAGCACTCAGACCCCCTCCCAAAGCGTTGTGCTGGGATCACTTAATTTTTTATGTGTTTTAAGGTTTAATTTGAGCCTACTCAACAGTGCAGGTGTATGTGGTGTGTCTTCTGTTACAAATCTGTAAATCAGGTGCTTGAAGTATACTGTTCTGTTGGGGTCTGTTCACTCATATTTGTCTGAAAAAAGAAAAACCACAAGAATTTTCATAAATGGCTTTTGAATATATTTTGATAATACAAGCCAATCTGATAACGTGCATAACTTGTAGGAACAAATATTTACATATTACATGTTATTCCCCAAAACCAGGAGATCTTTTTTGTGAAATGCCTGTTTTTAATTTGCTGGATTAAGGTGTGGTTACTTTCCAGTTCATGAGACTACCTAAAAATATTTTTTTTTCCTTCTCCTCCCTCGCTCCTTTAAACATATACTCTAAAGAAGATTAGAGTGTCTCTTATGAGAGAATTCATAGATCAAGGTATCATCTGTTTAGCAAATTAAATACAGTTTATTTTTCCTGCTGGCAGGTATGATGGGAAGAATAACAATAATTTATACTTGTTGAGAGAGGCTCATTATGGGTTATGCTTTTAAACAAATAAAGCCTCTGTATTTCTTTACCCTACAGTTTTGTTTTGTTTTCCTGTTTGTAAAATTAAAGGCTTGCACAGGAGAAAGACCTGCAACTCACTTAAGTATTGTAAAAAAACCAACCACCAAAACACAAACAAAACCCCCAAAACCTTTAGCTAGGCAGGAACACTTAAGAGAACTTTGGATGTGTAGGGAATAAAATGTGTATGATACAGTTTGTATAGACCTGGTTTAACTGGGACATCCATGTGGGAGAATGGTATTCTCAGGGACATTAATGCTGTACCAGGAATGTCAGGATGAAGTTTTTGTGGCTTATAATGAACAAATGAATATGTTACCATCTGTTTTGATGGTTGAAAAAATGAATAGTCAAAATTAAATTATGATGACGCAAAAAAATAAATTCTAGTGCAATGTTCTAACACTATTAGAAGTTTTCCCATAGAGTGGAGGGATTTTTTAAGGATTTTTTTCCACAAAAATTTTAACTGAGAAATATGTATCTCACTCACTTTTGCTATAGGCTACATGCCCCCAGTTTCTGATGGTATATATTTCATGCATTGTTTCAGGAAATGGTACAGTTGTTGTGTAGCTGGATGTTGCTGAATAGCGTTTCTATGAGCTTGCTGTTCAATCCGTCTGTTGTTCAGAATGGCGAAGAACCCTAATTTTCAGGAAGTTGGTTATCTGTCTACGGGCTATGTCCACTGTAGATCTTCAGACAGCTTTACTGGTGAGCGGACCAATGTATTTTCTTGATATTTTAATTTAAGGGTTTAGTTGTATGCCATTTTAACCAGGTTGTATTGAGTGCATTAATACCTGTTTTAGATGTGTGTTAATAAATAAACTGTACTTAGTATATTTTTCTTTGTACCTAGCTAAATTTATTCCTGCTCTTCTATCAGATGAGTATGTCTCTGAGCAGAGCATAAAACAGTACTTAAGTAATGGGATGTGTTTACAGATGAGAAGTGCATAAGTTCCCATATCCTTTAAGTCAAAACATTTTGGTACTAAATTATGGTTTAGAATGCAGTCATTCAATGGTGTGGTTATTTACCATTAACCAGTTAACATCTGCTTTTCTTTTAATCCTTTCACAACAGAAGGGTTGGAGATGAGACTTAAAATTTCTGTGAATTTCATTTACTTGATTCTTCGTATTCTATATCCATAAATTCATACTGCATTATGTTATTATTATGGATACTAAGTATCAGAACATGTTTGTTTGGGTTTTTTTCTCCTTTCTGTTATAATTTTACTCATAGTCAACTTAGTTATTGTTTTTCAGAAGTACAAAGGAGCTTCTGTAGCAAGGGTTCTGACAGAATCAAAGTCTTTACTTGGGTTATACTCTATGTATGTTGAACTATTTACTAAAAATTCCTATTTCCTGAGATGTTAGCTTATTGTACCAGAACTTATGAGAACAAAGTATTTTTGTATAAAAAGACGTGTATATCCATTAAAAAAAAAACAAGCCGTATGATTTGAAACAATGGTATGTTTGTACAGTAGCCTTATTGTCACACCTACCATGCTCTGTGAGTCTATGGTAATAGAAATTGTAATGAAAGTAATATTTTGCTGGAATTTATTTAAAGCATAGCAAAATATTTTATGAAGTAATAAATTTACAAAAAATTGAAATACTGCTCAAATCCCTTCCAATCAACTGAGAACCAATTCCTGCTTCTAGATAAAATAGCAGTGTAAGAGAATTATATTTAAGAAAATGCCCTTTGTGTAATTCTGACAAAATCTGTATTACCTTGCTAGGTACAAACTAGATGATGAAGGAATTAAGTGTTTCAAGGGTACAAAATTATTTGCTCAGTGTTTATAATCTAGACTTTTAAAAATAAACTTAATCCTAGCAATAGTCTGTTTACTTGCATTTATTTCTAAAGTTTCAGTAGGGTTATCAGTTATGTAAACATTTTTCATTCATTTTATGTAAAGGTATTTCCAAATTATTTGTGAACAATTTCTTAAATTCCTTCTTCTGTGCCTAGTACAAAAACAACTCTTACATGTTTCATTGCAACCGCAATGCTTTTCAGAGGACTCTTTAGTGATAGCCCAAATGAGGGGGGGAAGTGCCTGAGTACCAGTGTTTATTTTAGCTCTGGTTTGAGAGTTGTTTAGTAAAGATGTCATTGGGGTTTTGCTGTTGTTGCTGTATTTTCTAGATCACGTTTTTGTATGCCGTAACATGTTACAGATTACTTAGTAAAAAGAAATTTGTTGTTGTTTTTCTAGCCATGACACGTGTAATATTGCATACTGCCTTATGTAATGAATGCTAGGCCATAATTTTCTCACATGCTTACTGTTGAAGATGGCCACATAGAAGCGTGTCTTCCAGTGGGGTCTTAGACAGAAGTGATTTGCAGGCCTTCTGACTTAACAGATGCCTTTTGAGGTTGTTGCAGTTTTAATGCCTCAAACTCAATGAGAAGAGTGTTTTGTTGTCTTTATTTCTGCGGCATGAACAAAGCTGCTGCAGCAGCTGACTCCTGAAGCAGTTAATTAGCTCTGAATACCTCCTGAAAATAGGTTGTGGTGCTGGCAAGAGACTCATAAATGGCTTGGCCTTTTATTCTGAAGTTGGTTAGGTGTTCTTCTTTGACTGCCAGGAAGAGTGAACACCTGTGTTCTCTGAAAGGGTTGATGTTGTTTTATGACAGAAGATGACAGAGGGATCTTCAGGAAGGGTTTTGCCAAGCTCCTGGCAGCATCCATCTTTTTTTATCATAAGTAATACTTTGAGTTGCAACTAGAAAAATACAGGTTTAGCTGTACAGGGAAGTTGTGAGCTCATAGTAACTTGCCACAACTAAAGCAGTATATTATGTTTTACTTCCTCAAACAAGAAATGTGCAGATCACTTCAAGGCTTGACTGAATTTGTACCATTAATTCATCCAGTCTGGGAAGATCTGAAATCATGTATTACTAGGTTCTGTATTTTGAAGGCAGGACTGCTCTCACTGGGCTGCTTTATATGGAAAATCCTCAATACAGATGAAACTTGCATTGAAAGTGCATTGTAGTAAAAAAATAAATGAGTTTGGGTGTTCTTCAATATACTAGTGTTACCCACAGAAAGCATATAAGGCATATACATAGTTTCATAAAGTTGCCTGTTTCCAACACCTTGTGTCATTCAAGCGTTTGAAAGGCTTCTCACACAGAGGCTTGTAGCCATCATTCGAGTCCTGTATTCCCTGTGATCAGCATGTTCTTGGTTGACAATGTAGAGTAGTACATTTTACCAGCAATTTGGAGAGCATTGAACATCAAAACAAATTTATCTTGCAGTTTACGCACAGGGATTTCTAAATTTCTACTTTCATTGCTTGCTGTAGTTCAGGGTCTTGGTGTTCATAAGGACTGGCATCATTGGCTTATTAGCAAGTGTCCCCAGTTCAGACGTCGTCCTCTTCTATACGCTGATTCTTGTACAGAGAATTCATGTACAGGGAGGTTTATGTACCCTTGAGAGGAAAGTGTGCTTTTGATTTTATTTATTTATTTAACCTGACATGGAAACAGTTTTCTCTTGAACTTTTCACCCTCTTGGCACATGACAACATCCACAGCTACTGGAAGCAAAGTTAGTGTGCAGCTGATGGCATTCCTTTATCTTTGCCACTGTTACAGTCTCTCAGTTTTATGCAGACAATACCTGCTCTTATTTTTTAGAGATAAGAATGGATGAAGGAAATGGAGAAATAGAATGTAGAAAAAATGGAATTAAAAATAGATTTTAAAACCAAAATGTGCCTGTGCTTGTACATGTATGAAGTATCATAAATGAACTTCTCTAATCCATCAAAATCAGAACTAGCAGAAGAGAGATAGTACAGAGTTGTTTAATAATGTGCATGTAGCTCACATGTAGTTGGGTTGCCTGACCATTGTGAATGAAGATCAACAACAGCAATTGTAGACTTGTAAGGTACAGAAGTCTTGAAGGAGTATTGAGACTTGAGATTTGCAACTGAGTAACAATGCATCCTTTTGTTTACTCCTTTGGTGTAATAAAAGGTTTTCTATTTTGAGGGCATTTCAATTTTACTATTGTCTATAAACTCTCAAACAATTATGTTGTGATAAATACTATTGCTAGTATAAATAGATGCAACTGGACTGATGTGAGCGAAGTTAATCTTGTGTGTTACAAAGTAAATGTTACTGGAAGTGTATGTTGCATAAATTTGTTCAGTGCAGAGTTGTCTTACCTAATTGTAAATTAACCAGTGCAAATGGAAGAAACAGTCTGTTACTTTGAAAAATTCATTTACTCTCATGTCAGGATAGAAGAATGACTGTACAGTATTCTGTGTTCCCATGGTTAGGCTGTCTCTGGTTATCTCGGCCAGCATTCCTGTTTCCACACTGTAACGGCTACATGGGCACACAGCTTCTGATTCAAGTAGCAGGGGCAGCCTGAGGAAAGCTGGGGTTTTGTTCCCTTTTGTGCTGTGATCTGTAATATCAATTTAGCATGCTGTATTTTTCTCAAATCTTATTTTCTGTTCCTATCACTTTTTCTAGTTTAGTTTAAAGTTCTTTGGGACTGTGTTTCTACTGTATCTTGATTTTGGGTTAAAAATTTCCAGGTGTTGCATAATACTTAACCCCATGTGTGTGTGTTTTGTTTTCTTTTTTGGGGTAGAAATGACTGGAAACAGATGCATATCTTCTTCTAATACTTTAAAAATATAGCTTAAAAATACATTCGTGTCATGAATATTTCACTTGAAAGATTGTGTTAGCTGTGTGCAGGGTATGGCCTCATCTTTTTCCTGCTTCTTGTGGTACACCATGTTTCTTCAGCACTAAGTATGTGCCCATTTTGAAAAGTGGCTAGCCTAAATTGTCCTGTGGATGCTCTTGCCGCTGAGACTACAGAAAGCTTCCGTTGCTGAGATAAACCAAAATCAACCAAACTAAAACCTCTTGTGAATTAAGAAGTAACAAAATAATTCCATAGAAGATATGACTAATGCATTAGTCTGTATTGTACATTAGTGGACAGTTTCACACTTTTATGACTGAGAGGTATTAGGGTGTTTATTTTCTTACATATATGAGGGAACAAGAAGGTGTCAAGAAAACTGAGTGGAAAGGGTAACAAAATTGAATTGTACATTGTAATGTTTTGATCTTTGACAGACTTTGTTATTTATTAAAAGTTATCCTAATTGTCTATTTTCTTCCGTTTCTGGAAAGTTGATTGGAATTCTGCAAAAACACTGATGGCTTTACTCATCACTGATTTTAGTAGAGACTTGGGAGTAAGACTATGCTTAATTGGTCAAATTATTTACTTCTTTATAATTTATGTGCCTTTTAATTCAGATAAAATTGCATTATAAATGATAACTTTAAAATTGTTTAATTTTTAATTCTTTTTGTTGGAAGCTTTTTATTTTAAGTAAATGGATTGACAGAACAACAAGGTGATGGAATTCTCTGAAATATTTTCTGTCAGCTAGAATTGTTGGTGCAAACTACATTGAGTCCTGTTGTAAATGAACTTTAATAGAAAACCTCTTGGCTTCATTTTTCTTGTAATATATGGTAACTTAACACTAGTTGCTTTTTTCGTAATCACAGCTTGATCTTTGCCTTTTTTTAATATTTGTGCCCTTTATAATACTGGTTGTTTTCTTTTTCCCTTTAGGCTACCAATATCACCATCCCTCCAAGATGAGTAACAGCCATCCACTTCGTCCTTACACAGCTGTGGGTGAGATTGACCACGTTCACATTCTGTCAGAGCATATCGGTGCTCTAATGAATGGGGAAGAATATAGTGACGTTACCTTTATTGTAGAAAAGAAACGTTTTCCGGCACACAGAGTGATCCTGGCTGCTAGGTGCCATTACTTCAGGTGAAGTAGAGTTTTTTGTCAGACTCACAAGAAATTTTCATGCAGATAAGATAAATAGTGTTTCTCTATGAACTTTTCAGGGTGTAATCATCTGTCCATTGAGCGTGACCTTTTCTGTGTGAATGTTTCCCAGCACATCAAATCATTGTGTCCAAATATAAAAAGATAAATACCATGTCATGATGTTATTCTTTTGACCTTCATTAAATTGGATTTTGAAGGTAGTTTCACAAATTCAAGAGAAAGATAACTTCAGAACAGAAAAGTTCTGCTGTAAAATCATTTTGATTTCTCAGAGTATGGATGGTGTGCTTCTATGGAATATACTCAATTAGAAAGTTTAATTTTGATGTGTTGGAATTGAGTATTTCAAGAGGTCTGGCTGGTACAGGCTAGGATATATATTTTAAAACTAGCAATAATACTAATCCAGCTTTTTTAAGAGCTGGGCATTTTTCACTCTAAACATAATTAATAGAACTTCCTGATAATCTTCTTCCAGTTAGTTTTGTCAGAGGGATAAACTAATAGCTAAACTAAAATGTGAATGCAAATTGTGTTCAAACTGTCTATCATATTTTAAAAAATAATTGTGAGTACTTTGATTTTTCTCAAGATTCAGGATTTCATTGGAGTTGCCGTGTGCTGGATTTAGAGTAAGCAATAGAGGATCAAGAATCCCAAAATTTGCTAATCTGCCACTGCTAATATTGTGGCAAACTGTTTGTTTCACTTGCTTTCTGAAAATTTTTCATTTTTTTTTCTTTCTCACAGATAGCACTATATTTAAAAAAAAAAAAAGGAAGGTATGAAATAATATCTTAATTTCTGCTTTGCAAGCTATTGTTCAAAGTGGAGATGGAGCAATTGTTGTGTAGGATAAAAGCACGATGCATTAGAATATTATTCTTGTGCAGCTGCTTTCAGAGCAGAGCTGCACTTTAAATGTCAAGTAGAAGGGTTTTTCTTCTGTAGATTCTTAAACCATATCCCCTTTGTATTCTCCTTGCTGTAGATAGTCATTCCTTCCACTTTCTACTTTCTGCCTGTTTTTTATCAGCATATAAATTTCTCAAATTTTGTCTTCCTTATAGAGCATTATTGTATGGCGGAATGAGAGAATCTCAACCTGAAGCAGAAATTCCTCTTCAGGACACCACTGCAGAAGCATTTACCATGCTGTTGAAATATATTTACACTGGTCGTGCTACACTACGAGATGAGAAAGAGGAGGTTCTCCTAGACTTCCTAAGCCTAGCACATAAATATGGGTTCCCAGAACTGGAGGATTCCACGTCTGAGTATCTTTGCACAATACTTAATATTCAGAATGTCTGTATGACATTTGATGTTGCCAGTCTTTATTCCCTTCCCAAATTAACTTGTATGTGCTGTATGTTCATGGATAGAAATGCCCAAGAGGTGCTCTCCAGTGAAGGCTTCCTATCACTTTCTAAGGTATATCTTTTGTTTGCACTTTTTCCCCCAGGAATGTTAATTTTAATCTGAATACAACTTCATGATAAAATATGAGTTTATATGTTAATTAACAGGTATCATTTTATACTAGTGAAACTGTGACAGTTGGAAGTGTTCAAGCCAAGCTGAACTGAAAATCCTGGTGATCTATTCTGAATTTTTTAGGTATTTAACTTTGACCAGTCAGTATAGCTAAATATAGTAAATCTGATGGAGTGTTCTAAAAGGTGGGAGCAGGCAACCTAATATTAATTTGTCTTTTTTCATCTGTTCTTGAAATAATATAATTTTGCTTCTGAATGCTCCACAGGGGATAGAAAGTAAAGATTTGAAGATAGCAGAAGATACTCCATTCTATTAATTTCTTGATATATGCTGCCTCAGTGATGGGTGATTTTCTACTGTGTAAGCTAAAGCATTCTGGAGTTCACTGTGATATATATTGCTGATTGTCATCATGTTCTGAAATTGCATAATAATGGTGGTGTTGTAGGGTGGTTTGGGGTTTTTGTGTGTTGGTTTTGTTATTATTGTTAGCTGCATAAATATTTGTGCCTGAGTCAGGCTGTTCTATGATGTATAAATTTTCCACTTACTCTGCAGTGGTCTTTGAGCTGGACATAATAATGATAGAGTATTTTCAAGTGGTGTTCATATGAAGCAGCAGAACATCTTGAATGAATGATAGTTTAATTATGATTTTTTTTAAAGTGTTTTTAGTGGAAAAGCTGTGATGGGTCTATTTCTTCAATAAGTGCAAGACACTCTGCTCCGTGGACTAACTTACTAGTTATGTAGGGGAAAAAAAATGTTTTTTTCTCTCTACTATCCTCTGTCATGCAGTTTGTTAAATCTGAGCTCTGAGAGCATATTATCAATAAAGAAATCAGAAAGTGTAATTCATATGGAAGAGCATACTCTATGAAATCTTTGGCATACACAGTCCTGGTATATATGAGAGATTTATCCTTTTCTTAGGCCAACTCCTAGTTATTCTGCTAGCTAAGTGAAAATCAAAAAGCTGTTCAGTTCTTTTTGTTCTCATTTTGCAGTCAGTGGGTTTTCTGCATGAATAAGAACCACTGGAGTTTTTACCTGCTGATTCTAAGTTGGTACCAAAAGAGAGAGAGAAGGTGTGGGGGGGGAGTAGTGGAAATGCCAAGTAGTTAGAAATGGTTTAAAAAGGTGATTCCAAGCCACACTTTATTTTTTGCATCAGTGTTCTTATACCAACCTAAGTTTAAAGGAATGCTTTGAACTATACTACCAAATCCCCAGATCACTTCTTATATTCCAAAGTAAATTTGAAGTGGTAACTGGGAGTAGTTCACATTTCAGTTCTGACTTACTTCTCCTAGTGGGTTTGTAATATGACCTATTATTTACATGATGGATTCTATAATTCTTGCATAAATAACTAAAACTACAGTTTCAGGTAGTCACTCCTTTGGAGATTATTTTTACTAACAACAAGTTAAAATACCCATTAATTTTTGCCTTATTTTAATTTCCTTTTTTTTCCCCCTTTAATTTTATTTCTGTTTATTTGGGGTTTATTTTGTTTGTTTTTCTTTTCCAGGCTGCTCTTCTAAGTATTGTACTGAGGGACTCATTTGCAGCTCCTGAGAAGGACATTTTCCAAGCTTTGATGAATTGGTGTAAACATAACCCCAAGGAAAACCACGCTGAAATCATGCAAGCAGTACGTTTGCCACTAATGAGTCTAACCGAACTACTAAATGTTGTAAGACCTTCAGGATTGTTGTCACCTGATGCTATCCTAGATGCCATTAAGATTCGTTCCGAGAGTCGGGACATGGACCTCAACTACAGGGGCATGTTAAGTAAGCATCAGGTTTTCTGTTTGTTTTTTTTTCTCGTTTAGTGACTATAGTTGCCTGGAGGATGTGGTTAATCTGTGCTTTGAGTTTTTATCTATTATTATGTGTTTTAATAGGCTTACATATGAAATATCTTGTTATGTACTGTTCTTGCCATTTCTATTCCTGAAATAATATTAGTAAACGTATTTTCTTGCTTTGTATCTCAGATATTGCTCAAACATTAATGTTGTAATAAGAGCGTATTGTCCTAGAGAAAGTGCTGGCTTAACAGAAAAACTTTTGCAAAAACATTAAAAATAAAAACTGCGGGTTATATGAGTTTTAAATGGTTTTATGTTGATGGTGACTTGTTTTCTGCTTCATGAAGATTTTCATCCTTTCTTCACTGCTTTTGATTTTCCTCTTACTCTTTACATGCTTGCCCAAATAGTATAAACGAGTCTTCCAAAATTGTATTAATGGAAGCCTAAAAAGTGTGAGAAGTCTTTTGTTTGACTTCTGTTTGTCTGTGCTCTCTGTTAATTCAACAAGAATATCTAACACCGAGCTTTAGAAAGATATTGTCAGTTTGCTAACTAACATGTGATTTATGGAGTATTTGCCCCACAGCAAAGAATAAAGTTAAATGTTCTTTGAGAGCTTGCGCTGTAGGCTGTCAGTCATGCATGATGAGCCCTGAAAATAACTGCTTTCTCACAACTGCATCTCTGCTTTGTTCTCTCTTAGAAGTTACAGATATTAATATTTAAATGTATGAGTTTAACATTAGGATAGTGTAAAAGTCTTGTCATGCAAGGCATTCTTTTGACAGTGTAGCAGATAAATTTGAAAAAGTTAAATGGTGTTTTCTGACTTCTTTTTCTGCATATTTATGTCTCAAAAATAATATGCTCCTAATCTCAAAATTTCTAGCTTTGCCAAAATCTTGTCAAAAGCAAAAATGTTTTTGGAGAACTGAATTGCTGTGTTGTTTTAGTACTAGTTCAGGCTCTTGGGACTCTTTCTGTGAAAACATTGACAACCACTTACAATTTCATGATTGTGCATTTGATGCTTTTATGTAGTAGTAGTACAATACAGTTAAAATTTTGCCACTTCAAATTCTGTTCTTTCGATGTTAAACTTAACACCCTGTTAAAATTCATACTTCTGTTACCAACCTGCCTGAAGAGTACAGGGGCAGCTTTTCATCATTTAGCTTTCAGATCATGTTTTCTAGGGTCTCTCTCAAAGCAGACTGTTAAAAATGTCTTTTTAACAGGATGGTTCTTCAATATATTGTTTCGTAGTTGGAGTTAGGGATCATTATCCCCAGTTATCTTGATGGAAGATCTGTTCCTAGGACATAACAGGTTTATTACTGTGAAATGCTGGCATAAAAAAACTTGCTTTACCATGTTGGTTCAAAGCCCAAGTAGCCCAAAGTTTCCCATTTCACTCAGGTTTGTTTAGCTTTGCAGAGTACTGGAAGCTTGTGTAGCTATCAAAATAGCTTGTATAGCTATACCACTCTATATACCATTCTGCAAATTCATAATGCATCCACATCTTGAACATTTTATGTGACTTCTAGTTTCCTTCCACTTAAAAACAAAGAAACAAACAGTTGAAATTGGAACAAAAAAATAGGAAAGAAAGGGCAAAAGTATTATTAGAGGTATGGTGAGAGGCTGATCACAAGGAGAGACTAAATAGACCAAAACTTTAAAACCAGGAGGAAAGTGATGATTGAATGAGGAATACAGAATTGAATTCTGTAAAATCAGAAGGGGACTGAGAAAGTAGATACTACGTACTAGTACATTATCATTCCTTATTATTACTACCGTAAAAGACCTGGGGGGCATCAAATGAAATGGAAGAAGCAACATTTCTAAAATGCCTCTATTTTTGTACTTTTTTTTTTTTTTTCCCTTAAGCATGTGTTTCTGGCCAAGAAAGGATACTGGCAATAAATCTTTTTTCTGACCTAATACAGTTGACGTTCAGAACATCTAATTTGCACTATAAGACCGTAAAAATTAAGCAGTTATTTCCTTTTCTTCTTAGTACCAGGGGAGAATATTGCAACAATGAAGTATGGAGCGCAGGTTGTAAAAGGAGAGCTGAAGTCTGCTTTGTTAGATGGGGATACTCAGAACTATGACTTGGATCATGGCTTCTCTCGACACCCCATTGATGATGACTGCCGTTCTGGAATTGAAATTAAACTAGGCCAGCCGTCAATAGTCAACCATATACGAATACTCCTGTGGGACAGAGATAGTCGGTAGGTGCCAAGCTGACATAAAAAAGAAAGGTAGTGCTTTTCGTACTGGTGATAATATATCTATGCAGAATATTCATTAAATATTTTATAGAAACACCATGATACAATGTTTGAGATGACAAGTTTTGTTTGAAAACACCCTGGTTTTTTAAATGCAGTTTTGGTTACTTACACACCAGACCATATTTTGTGATACTAAGCTACCTCATAATTTTTCAATGTATTTTCTATGTCTTCATTAAATAGTTTATATTGCTAATGAAAGTTTATGTAATTTAAATTGTTTTGTTTTCTATTTGCCACTTAGTTTTCAACTGTTTTTATTTTAGTTAGAAAAACAATATTCTAGTTTTTCTGCAGAAACTGTATTTTTTACAGATTTACATTCCAAACATTGAAGGAATGTTTGTTCAGATTTTTTCAATATATCAAAATTGTTAAGAAATAACACACTTTGACAATAATTCAGAGGTAGTAAAATTTATTTAGGATGTGAATTACCAACTAACTACAGTAGTTATTAGAAGCTGCTTCATGGTGAGACTGGTGAACTATGAACTGTCATGGATGCCTTAGCCAATTTATGCTCAGTTACTTTAGATTATTAGGGAATGCATGAAAGATCAAATTATGCATATTTGAACAACTGAGTGACTGCTTAAGTAGGAAAATTGAAGGTTCTCTTTATCTGACAAATTAAATATATTAATTTTATAACTTGCCATGACAAAGATTTTACTATTTAGTAGACAGCTCATGCAGGTATTCATAAGCAGTTTTCTATTAAAAACAATAAACCAAGCTACTTATACTTTTAACACATTATTACCTTTCTGATAAAAGATTAATTTTATATTACTTCCAGACTAACAGTTTAGAATTGCAAAACAGTTGCGTTTTGTTTTCTTAACTAATCTGTGTTATTTTAGAAAAGGGTGTACTAATGTTTTATTGATTTTTATTTTTATTTTTTGTGAATTAAAATATTTTTAAACATGAATTACAGTTATTAATAATTCTAAATAAACTGCATTAATTTTTAGCTATTCAGTTGTTTCAAGTAAGTTCTCCTGATTGAGTTCAACCGAAATTTATGCTTCTCCTCTATTCCTTTTGGAGATATGGAAAAGTAAAACTTTGAAGGTACAAGGAACTGCGTCATATTATATGACGCAGATATTATAGTACTTGTCAGCCAAATTTATAAACCAATCATCAACCAATTTTATAAAATTTGAAAAAGTATTAGAGATATATTAATAATGAGGAGTTCTCTAGCAATTTTTTAGAGAGCTTGTAACTGACAAAATGCCCCTTGTCTGCAAGGCATAAATTGGCAGCTGCTGAAACTCAGGGAAAAACCCTTCTCCTTGGGACAACTTACTAAAAAATTATCTGTTGCTTGGTGTCCTATGCCCTTCCTCTGAAGTTTGTAGAACAAGCCGTTGCTGCTGGCAGCATATCGGCCAAGATGGACCTTTACTCTAGAGTTTTTTGTTTTCGTAAAATACTGAGGGTACAGTGGTTTAGGATATGGTTTCTGTGTCATCCTGAATTTTTTGTTTTTCTGTGGAAACTTCGCTATTAGACTTTCTTTTGCTTCTTATTAGGTATAGTACCTGAATTGTCAGCCTTTTCCCCCCCAGTAGCTCAGCTGTCTAAGATCAATGGAAAAGGAAGCATTTGGAGTACTTTGTGCAGTTGTGGACTCCTCAGTATAAGATACTGATGTACTGGAGTGAGTTCAGCATGACACCAAGACGATGAGGGCTTGAGAACATGATGTACAAGGAGATGCTGAGAGAACTTGCTGTTTTAAGAGGAGAAGGCTTAGAAGGTGGAACTTATTGCTGTCTTTGCCTATTTAATGAAAGAATATAGAGAATACAGGACCAGACTCCTCTTACAGCTGTGTGCTGAGAGGGCGAAGAGCAGTGGACACAATCAACACGATAAATTCCTTTTAAATATTACAAAAAGAATTCATAATGGAGTAGTTGCACTTGGGAAGAGTTTGCCCAGAGAGGTTAGGGATATCAGCGCTTGGAGGTATGCAGAACTTTACCAGCTGAGACCTTAAGGAACTTAGTCTAAGATTGTCCTCACTTTGTCTAGAGATCCTTTCCAATCTATATACTTTTTTAGTCTAAGAATTGCCAGCCACTTACCTGCATCTTTCTCATGGGATACATGAATAATGCCTCCAAAAGAGGCGTTTTAGCAACTGTACAAGCACATGGTGGTTTCTACTCATTCATTTTAACTGTCCCTGTAAAGCTCTAGTCTATTGGATGTCTTCATATAGATAATGTACATTCTTAACAGAACCAAAACCAAACTAACGTGTGTTTTGCACCTCTAGTTTAGAGGTGTTATTAACAGATGAATCTTAGATATAGGAGTGCTAAGCAGACTAGCTGTTCAAATTACCTCTGCAAAAAACATGCTATCCTTAAGAAAAATAAAAGGCATAGTGTTGTATATGATAATGGAACTGTATTTTTGAGATCATTTTTCTTTGCTTTGTACCTTCAGCAACCAGAAGAATAACATGTTGTATATTGGTTACAAATTTACATTAGACTAGTAATGGAGATGTGAGAATCCCTAAATTCTTGCCACACAGAGGATAGACAGTCAGTAACTTTTGGATCCACCCTGCTCAAACTCTAAGCCTAGTTCAGTCACATATGCATAGGTTAGCAATAATAATGTTGCTAAAATACAGTGTATTTATATGGGTTGTGAATATTACACATCTGGTTGGTGTGAATGTGAAAGCTGATTATGCAATTGAAATCTTACAGACTCTGCATTACCTTTCTAAGTGCATAAATTGGTATTAACAGTGTTATCTAACATTTTAAGAATTTTTAAACAATACTACTTTAGACATCTACCCCTCTAAGTCCTCAGCAAAAAATTGGAAATATTAACAAAGGCATTAGTGTTTAACAAAACATGTCCATGTAGAACTCTGGAAGAGCAACTCTTCTTTTAGAAATCAGTGTGAAAGGAGGGTAAGTGCTAACATGGTGCTGTTGAATTGTCTGTGAATATTGCAGACTAGTACATTAAGAGAAAGAAAATATTCTGAAATGTATATTTCACGATTTGCTGATCTACAAGTGGAGTTTCTACTTCATTCTAAGTATCACTGTTGTAGGTATAATATGGGAATAGCTGTGGCTTTCAAGTTTTAGTTTGGGTTTGCTTTCCTCCTAACAGCAAACTGTAAGCTAAACATAACTGATAAACAAGAGGAAGACACAGATTCTGTTGGTGACTGTTTTTATTTTTTATTTTTGATGAGGTAGTTTTGGGGTGTGTAAGTAGTGACAGGTTCAACAATGTATCATAAACAACTGAAAGGGTCGGAAGTGAAGAACAACATCAGTGAGAAAATGATTATAAAGCAAATTTGCTTTTTTCAAGTGAAGGGTTTGAATTTACATTTTTGATCTGCTAAATTTTTTTTTATTTTTCTTTATGGATAAGGCAATAGAAATAATAACTATCACTGGTGTTTTAGATTTATTCCATGCAGAAGAAATACAAATGATTATTTTTATGACTGAGTTGAAAGTCTCCATTGCCTTTTTTGAGGGACAGTGGTCTCATCTAATTGCTGCAGATTGTGATTGTTAGGATGTTTTAAGTTAATCTGAAAAATTGTCTTAATATAACTGCATGTGAATTTATTTTCAAAGCTACTTTGAAAATAGGGATCTCTTTTAGATACCTTAGATACCAGTCTGTGGGTAGGAACAAATAGCCTGCTCTACAGCACAACTGAAAATTGAGAAGAAAGTGTAAAATTTAATACGTAAAATGTGGCTGCTTGTATTCTAACCAGTGTGTTTTGACAATCCATAGGTCTTATTCCTACTACATTGAGGTGTCCATGGATGAGTTAGACTGGATTCGGGTTATCGATCACTCTAAATACCTCTGTCGGTCCTGGCAGAACCTGTATTTTCCTGCCCGTGTCTGCAGGTTAGTTCATCGATATAATATTGCATGGCTATCATTAAATAATGTAGACACCAGAATAAGTGTCTGGATTTAGCTACCTGCATGATGTATTTCTGATTATGATATACACAACTTTCATCACCTATCTTAAGAAAAAAAATTATCTTGGTGGATGCTTTTTTAATACAAATATAGGTCATAAATTCCAGGCATCTTGTTTTAAAAACTCTGGTGCTTCCATCTCTAATTGCGTATGTCTTTCTCTCTTTTTTTTTTTTTGAATCATAACTCACTTATCCTCTTTCCTCTTGCAGCTGATGTGTTTTTTTAATCTCAGTAGTAAACATCATTCCTTGACTACCAAAATGTTTAAAATGTGTTTACATCCTTGCTATAGAACTTGGAAGTTTATTTTTATATATTTTATTTATTTTCTGCTGTTGCATTGAAAGAGTGAAAGGGGAAAGTTAGGGCTAAGGAGGCTTGAGCAATGCTTTGTGTAAACCAAAGCAGCTAGATGGGTTTAATCATTATTAAGGTGATGTCGTCTTTTTACTGTAGGTGCTGGGAATTCTAGAAAAAGCTTATAATCACATTGAAGCAGTCTTATCTAAAAACTGCATTGAGCTCATTGGTAGAGAGGCCACAATCTGTAGATTCCAAGGATGTTATCATGATTAGGTTTTGGGTCATAGACCCAAAGAGGAAATGCCCTGTATTGTAATAATTATTCTGTAGACACAAACTGTTTAATCAGCACAGCAATTCTTGGAATCCCCAAGAAGGGGAAGTGCTTTTTTTTTCCCAAAGAATGACCTCTTTCTCTGATCTTTACTGCTCTGCAACATGGGATTGCTGGTAAGCAGTTGTAGTCTATGGGGAAGGAGTCTCGTGGATCACTTATGTGTCTCCTACTCAGATAACCCTTTCTCAGCTTCCCTGTCCTTTAGTAAGGTTATACTGAATGTAACTTGAAATTTAACTGTTCCTGATACGAATGAATACATTCTCACATTTTCCCTGTAAGTTTTATGATTCTAATTTTACTGTTTTCTCTTTCTGAAATGGTTGGCGTCCCTTAGTTTGTGTGTGTATCTGATAAATTTTTGCTTAAAGGTGTCTGTGATAAATCATCTAGCAATAATGAAATGCCTCATGGAGTTTGTAGGTGGTTTACATTTCCTGGAGATTTTTGTGTGTGTGTGTGACCTTAACTTGGTGCAAAGTGGACAGATTGTTAGTAAAGGCAGCTTTTCTGCTTCCATCGTGTTACCAAGAAGAGGCCCAGGTTGTAGTCATTCTTTGGCCCCATCCAGACTTGTCCAAAAGTGATTTTCTATTTCAACTTAAGTTTATCTGTCTGTCATTGCCCTGCCTCAGCAGTCTTCATCTGTGTGTATGCTATGTTTTGAGAGCATCATTGTTCTGTTTTGGTGAAGGCTCTTTGAGGCCTTGCCTGAAAGTGCAGAGAGGGAAGAGTGGAGGGGAGAACATTATTCTAGAGTTTTAGGTGGTATGTTACTTGGTTTTTTTGGCACAAAAGGTACTATCGTACATTTTAGCTCGCCAGTGATCTCTTAGTCCTCTGTAAGTGACTTGCCATCTATTGGAGGAGCAGATTATCAGGAGGGAATTCATTTCACGTGGTGTTTTTGTATATGTAGCTATATGTTTTCTACTTAAATACAAGCACACCTGGAAACCTCCCCCTTGCAGTTTTATTTTAGCAGGTATTTGAAATATACAGTTGTCCAGGTAACTACAGCACAGATTTCTTTATCACATAGTCCTCATGCCTCTAATTTTTCCTGTTCTGTTCCATGATCCCCAGTAAAGCTTTTATTTTCTATAAATCCCTGTTCCTTATTATCTTATCCACAGAGTGGTGGGGAATTCCCTGGAGGTGCAGCTACTTTGAAGAGCAAGCAAAAGAGTTAAGAAGAAAATCATGTAGCAGCATAAGTTTATGGGTATTTATTGTTAAGGAGAAGTAACTTTAAGGCAATACGAGTTGTCAGTTGTGAGTCAACATGATAATTCAGGGTAGTTTAGATAAGGCTGTTCTGTAATCTCTCTTTACATCAGTGAATTGAAGCCTACCTTATAGTAAGTGCATTTGCTAGTCAAAAGTAGAAGTACTGTGGCTATAATTTATTGTTTTTTAATGTATTTTTCCTGTAAATAAGAAAAGGCTATTTAAAATGTCCTTAGAGACCTAAAATTGCTGACAATTTTTTTAGGAGTTCCACTTTAAGAAGTTCGTATTTATTTATTTGTATTGGCATAAATAGTTAGGTCTAACTTGAAGGTTGACTCTGCTTTGATCAGGGATTTGGACCAGATGACCTCCAGAAGAGAGGCTTTGAGTGAGGGAAGCTATGTACACATACATATTAGTATTCAAGACTTTTATTTATCTGGCTTTTAATTAATATTCTGTTTAGAAAGAAGTAAGGAGTACTAAACTTTTTTTTCTGTCTCTGATTTCAGGGTATTGTAATTATGTATTTAAAGTAGTTGTGTTTACTTAAATGAGTTAAACTAGTTTTCTCTAGGACACTAACATACACAAAACAAAAATCCTAAAATATGTAGCAGTTTTTTGTCGTCTAAAAAAGAGATGATCTCCAGTGTTGTGAGCACAGATTTAAAGTATGAACTAATATGAGATTATGTCAGAATGTATGCTTTAGTATTTGATGTTCTGTTTTCACAGGTAAGTTTTGCATGTTTGTCAAAGGGCAGTTATGTTTTAAGTGTTTTATATGCTCTATCTAGATGGAAATTATCAGATTATCAACACATAATGAAAAAACCCTGATTGATTTCATTCGAAGATGTAAATGCCTGTCCCATTTTTAAAGGAAGACTAATGTAACTCAGCAAATCACTCACATTTATTAGCACTAGGTTAATCAATACATTCTTTAAATCCAAAACTAGTTATGTTTTCACATTGCTCAACACTACTTCTGTCATATACTTGAGTTGATGTGACAAGTCCCAGTGCCAAAATTTTCCTGTTCATGGGCAACAGTAGAGAAATGCATTGCAAGCATCATGCTTTGCTCTGTCATCTTTCCTTTGAATATTTATTCCCATTTTTGTCTTAGTAATGCACATAATAATTTCTTTGCAAGTGAACACTTAGGAAACCATGCAGCAATTTTTTTAAAGGTTTGTATGCATTTTCAGCAGAAGATGATGGACTAAGTATCTTTCACAGTGCAGTTTCTTACTGGTAAAGGTTTGACATAGGTGGTGCTTGGGGTTTTTTATTTTAAAAAAGTTTATTTGAGCTCAAAGTGCTTTATGGCATCACTGTATAGGATGACATTTTGTGGAGCAACAAAGAATTGGAGATTAGGGTTATTGACTGTGGTTTTTGTTTACACACCTTTTTTCAAAGCAGGGGAGTAGAACATGCCAGATTCTGTACACGTTGTTGAAGGACAGCCTGTTAGTGTCTCATACACTAGAGCAATTGTTCAAACATAGATTATGAAGAGAATATGAGCCCTGTAACATTAGGCAAGGTTAGTTGCCTTTTTGAGTCACCTTTCACATAAATATTGGTTATGCAAGGTGAGAGCTGTCAAGGGCTGAATTAATGTGTTCACCTGAGTTTTAAGAAGCTATTCAAACATTTCCATGGGCATAAAAATTGATCGTTTATCTTCTATTTGCATGTATGCAGGTCAGGGGTTTTTTGTGTGTTTTTTGAAAACCTTTCACTTTTAAGTGAATCTATCCATTTTCAAATCTACAATCAATGCCTCTTTCACACCAGCTGGATGAAAAAATGCAACCTTCTGGTAGTTAATTGTTAACTAAAATAAGTAATGTATACCACAATGAATTAAGGCCAGTTCAATCTCCTTTACAGGTCATTTATTGTGTTATGCACGTCATAGTCTCTATCATGACTTTGATTTCTCTGATATATGGAGCATTGTGGAATATTCACAATAGTGTTAGAGTTAGGGGCATTATTGTGCTTCCTGTGAAAGATAATTTGTACTTGGCAAAGCTTGTACCAAGCCATCCAAACTGATTAGGCAGAATCAAGTAAGTAATGTGATAAGATTATTTACACTTTTTTCTTCTTCCTGTTACTTCTATGCTCCAGTCTATGTTTTATTAGGGTCAGAATAACTTTTGCTAGCCATAACCTTTTGTCTAGATTAATAGATGGAAAATGGAAGGGCAGTGACCAAAGACTCTGAAATTCTATGATGAAAAGGAGATGAGAAGATTGTTTATGCTTTCTTACACACAGAAGATGATTTATTTGTAGGATGTAATCCCTGATTTAGGTATACAAGCTACTTTGTACGAGGAAGATTATTTCTTAAGCATCAAAGCTTAGTATAACAGGTAAGAGAGGGTGTTGCTGGTTTTTGAGGGTTTTTTTTTTTTAGTAACAGAAAATGCTAGGTATGATACCTGGGCTTTTTATTGACATAACTCTATTTTAGACTTCTAATTTTTGCTTTAAATGCTTTTAGAAGACCTTATTCCACTACCTTTAAAAATTTAACAGCCATATACTATGCAGAAAAAACAAATAAGAGAGTGGGATTACAGGGTAATTTTTTCCGTTTTAATATGGTACTGTATTTTTTTTTAGAATTTCTTTTGGTCCTAGTTTCATTGTTTGCACTTACATAGCAATTTTCATGTAGAGCTGAAGACTTTCTTTAGAGGGAAGACAGGAGACAGAAAATAGTCATGTAAGCAGGTTCCTGTCAAAGTTAGGAACAAGTGTCAGGTTCATAGTTATTCCAGCTTCCTCTTTTAGTAGTTAGGCAATGTAGAAGAGAATGCTTCTGTGTTTGTTTTCCTTGTGTGGTTTGTTACTGATTTTTGAATGAATATTTTCTTCTCTATTTCGAAGTATCTTTAATATGTACCTATTAATTAAGCCAACTGTTGACCCTGTCATTAACCTGAAAAAATGAATCCCACCTTTTTGATTATATTAAAAAGTTAACTCTTTCTTATATAGCACTTAGTCCATAGTCCTGACAATGTTGGATTGTGTTGTGTTTCAAGGAATCAGTGATAAAAATCATAAAAGAGCTGCTTGTTGGGTATTTTTCATAACCCTATGTGTGATATCCTATGTGGATATCAGTTTGAATATGGGTAAGCAACAATAGTTTGTTTGGAAAAAAAAAAAAGGCAGATTTTCAAATCGAGGTAGCAGTCATTGTGATTCTAAGCCAGAGCTCTGTTTTTGGGATAAAAAAGTGCAAATACATTAAGTGAACGTTAATACTTCTAAAGATATTTGAACAGGCAATGCTGTCTTCTGTTTTATCCTTCTCACTTTTTTCATCCTTTCATTTTTGTTTTGTGTCTTCATCTTTTTACTTTGTCCTAGACCACAAGTTTTGAAGAACTTCATTAAAGCAATTACAAGAATATGAAAAATTTTTGAGAGGTCTCAATCAGAATAAGTCAAATGTAGTCACAAGTTGTCACTATAATAAAAGTGGTGTTTTGTTTTTTTTAAGACTTAATTTCTTTATGTTTAAACTTCTTTAGTGAGGCAGTTATTCCTAGTGTCTGTTGTGCTTGTGTATTAAACTTCCCAGATTTACAGAATCATTCTGGTTTGCTGTTTTTGCTATAGAGAGAGCAAGTACAGAGATGGTACAATAAATCAGAAGGAAACTCTCATTTAATTTTCCATGTTTCATCTGACATTGGATAATGCTGAGTTTTAATGGGGGGAGTATTGCCTAACCAGACCAATTTATAGTTTGAAATGTAATGCTATTTTGTCAGTAATAGCAGAATTTGAAAAAGATAAGGAGAGGAGAAAGGGGTCAGTTTTTATCTGCATTTGCTACTATTTTATTGTCTCATCTCTTCTTGAGATATTATAATGTGACTAATCAAAGGGAAGTATTAATTACTACTGCATAAATTTTTGGTCCTAAAGCATGTTTCTATTAAAAGAACTGATAGATGCCTGTAGAATAATGCTGTAAATGTGGGAAATTACTTAAGCATGTTCTTTTTCCTGTTTTTTAATTTGTTTTGAAAACCTCTACATTTTTCTATTTAATACTAGTAGGTTGAATTAGTAGTGGTATACTATGTCTAAGTGCTCCATGTTTCCCTTAATGTACTTGGCCTCTATAGAAAGAGTGGTGTAGAATTATTTTTACTTTAGAAGGTGTACTCGTGTATTAAATATATTTATCAGTGCAGAGAGAACTTCTTGCCTTTCCTTTAATTAAGCATTGATGATATTGGGTGGTTGGGTTTGTTGGGGGTTTTTTTTGTTTTGTTTTGTTCAGTGCTTCAACAGTTTTTGCTGCTAGTGATTACACCATTTGTAATACTCTGCCTGAGTGGAGACAAATTAAATTATAGACCCTGTCTCCTGAGCATTGAAAAAAGTAAAATGTAAAAAGAGTAAATGTTTCAGTACTAACGCAGTTCTAAACTAAGAAATGTTGGTAATTATGCACAATTATTTTGCAGGTAGTGACATGCAAAGAGATGTGATTTTTCAAGTGTAGGCTAGACAAGGCTTTTTTCTTTAATTCTGTTCTTGGTCAGGCAGCCTCAGATACCTGTGCTTTATACTAGTGATGGTGCAGTCATTTTATTTTTCTTTTCACTTGGGAGAGTCACTCATTGAAATTAGCTACTGATTAAGCAGCAATGTCTCACTTTCAGCCTTACCAATAGGTCTCTGACATTCTTATCTGTAGTAGATATCCATTTTGCAGTTTTCCTGTTCTTTGTGGAAACTTAGTGTAATAACTTGCCAAAAGGCATTCTGAATGTGGTTCAGTTTAAGAACATGTTGAAACAAGTGAGAAGTTAAGTCCTGAGGAAAAAACAGTTGAAGCACTGTCCCAGATACGTGAAATAAACAGAAGAAAGCAGTGTCTGCAGTTCTAATTTAGCACTGGCTTTTTTAAGCAAGTAATTCTGTGTCCTTTCCCCTCCCCCAGTAGAGAATGGTGTTCAGAAAAAGCACACCGACATCCAAAAGAAGCTTTTGAGCATTGTTTTAACTTAAAATGCAACCCTAATACATCACTGACCTAACTGAAAAACATAGAGTAAGAGTGGCTGGCAGGAGCTCTGGTAAGGCCTTAAGTCAGTCTGAAAAGCGTTTGAAAATTTTTTCATCACTAAGTCATTAATATCCTTATAAAAGGACTTCTTGCAAAGGGAATGATTCAACTTGGGCAACTGAAACCATCTTTACCTTAGTTACTGCACTTGAGAAATACAAATGGTTGCATAGGCAACGTGTTGATTAGTTATTTTATTTGTACTGTGCTTTGGGGAGCATTGACTGTTGTGTAAATATTTTATTTCTAACTGTACAGATATACTGAAGTTTCAGAGTTTAGGGAAAAAACCGCCTTGCTACACAATACAAATTAGCTTTTCTTCATTTCTGGATAACTGAAATGTTAAAATCTTTTCCTAATACTAATACTGTATGTAATACAGTGATAACGTAATGTACAGAGATAAGTAAAAATTATCTTAGTTTGTATTACAGAAACATATTCTTAAAAGAAAGCAATTTTGAAATGTCACTCCAGACCTTTGAGGGTTTTCACTGACATTATTTTCACAAATCAATTTTCACTGCAGGCATGCAGTTTTCTTTTTTGCTTTTTTTGCGGGTGGGTGGGGAGAAGAGCTTATCACTCTTTTTAGTAGAAGGTGATCATACTGAGGAATCTTTATTGGCATGTTTCCAATACCTTGCTTTTTAACTTTGTGAAATTCAAGGAAGTGATTTCCTGAAGTCTCCATTTCAGTGGCTGCTTGATTATCTTGCTATCTATCAGTGTTTAAACTTTTTTTTTTCCCAGTATGTGTTCTATCTGGCATTTTTTTCTTTTCCTAAGATAAGGTGATAGTCCCAGATTTTTCAAACAATGTAGATCATCGACACAGGATCAAGAAAGCTATTACCTTGTCTGGGACAGTATTGATTTAAAAGATCCCTTTCTTCATTTCAGGTTATGTATGCTTTTGATCTTAAGCTTAAACTTACAATTTCAGCCCCAAATGTGGTCCTAGTGATGCAGAAGCTCATTTCTCTACAGGCATAATCACTAACATTTTTCATCAGGAACTTTATCAAGGCAGCTTTTTTTCTTCTCAGATTCCTTCTCTGTCTCCTGCCATAGCAATTTCAGTTATCCTAACCTAAAGAGCCCAACTCAGCTTTGAGGAAAAGCAAAAAAGCTAGTGTGCATTTAAGCTGTCAATGACAACCTGCCAGACAGCTCACCCTCTGAAAATGAATATTTGTCTGAAAAAGTGTGTGTAGAGGGGTCATTATGGCTTGTATAAAAATACCTGAGAAATGTGAGAGAACGCCTGCCAATCCATTTGGATATGAATTATAAAGAAGTATAGTATATTATTTTCTTATTTTTTTTGGTTTCTACTTTAGAAGAAACCATTAACTTTTTAAGATATCTAGATTACATATTTCTCATCTTTGACATAATAATAAGCAGGGGTTTTTTTGTAGTATGGTTAGAATTTATATGTATTCTGAATTTTGATGTATTCATTGTGAGTTTCTTAAACTGTAAATTGTTTCTAGGTTTGTTTTCAAGCTGTTTCACCTCATAAGAGATCTAACATAGGTGAAAATTATCAGTTTTTCAGCTTGACATTGATACATAAAGATACATCTAAACACTAAATTATCATATTGTTCATAATAATTCTACAGCAAGTTATATTTTAAAGTTAATGTTGCATAAGACAAATCTGTGTTTAAAAGACATCTTTAACACTTTTTTCTTTAAATCCTCTTATGTGATTTTTGTTACGCTCCAAGAGCTAGAATTAACTGTGAAAACTTGCCATATGTATTTACAAAGACAGGCTTTTACAAAAGGAAATTTTATTTTGCCAAATTTGTAAGAGTTCTGGTTTGTTTTAGTTTGTTGATCAGTGATGGCCATCTGTTGAAGTTGTATGATGCCATTGTATAAAGTATTTTTCTTTTTCCCCACTTCTCACCAGATAATGGGCATGGTTTGTTGATGTGTGTCTGAAACACTGTACCACATTTACAATTACACATTATGAATATTCGAATTGTATACATAAAACCAAGGAACACACTTATGTGGATTCACTTTTCAGTTTCTAAGTTTATAAAGCCACCTGTCAACCAACACTAGGCCAATCTCAATCTCAGTTGTGGAATAATTTGGATGATGTTAAAAATTTTATAGTAAAGGAAATTTGTCTATGGTTAAACTTGGTTCTTTGTTTACAAACCTCAAGTTATCTTCTCTGTAGCATTTTTTAAAGGTATAAATCAGTGTATGAATGGGAAAGCCATAAAGTAAACTGCTTTATTCAGTGTCCTTTTTCTCCTCAAAAGAAGCTCGTAGAACTGGTGTTGAACTTAAGCTTCTTGAGCTTGGACTGTACTTGCTCTTTCTCATCTCAGTTTCAATGAGGAGGATTAGGTGGCTGGTTCCATTTGATGCAGCTTTTAAATAGTTTTCTGTTCCACAAAAGGAATATTCACTCCCTGATATGGAAGAATATAGGACACAAACAGTTGAAAATGAAAAATCAAGCTGAAAAGACCAATAAATAAAAATGAACAAATTAGGTGCTATAGAGAATCAG
This sequence comes from Haliaeetus leucocephalus, assembly GCF_000737465.1. Classification (NCBI taxonomy): domain Eukaryota; kingdom Metazoa; phylum Chordata; class Aves; order Accipitriformes; family Accipitridae; genus Haliaeetus; species Haliaeetus leucocephalus. The sequence continues at coordinate 1,089,493 of NW_010973188.1, forward strand.
ATTTATAGGAAATAAGACATGTGAAAGTGTGCATAAGCATCTTCAACTGGCAGAAATGAGTGAGTGAAGGAAAGAAAGCGATGGAAGAGAGAGATCACACAGAGAAAATGTGTTTAGGAAAAAAAATCAGTGCAACTGAAAAATGTTTTAAAAGATAGTGTTTTTTACAGTAGGGATTATTATAGGAAAACCACATGTGATTTATCATTTTCAGGCTGCTACTGGAAGCAGTTATTTTATTATTTGTAATGTCTTCTAAAAGAGAGAAAGATTGATCTTTGTAAAACACCAGATTCTGCATTTGGGGTTTGGTTTTTACTATAAAAAAATTCTGACAGCTTTATACTTTCATGCTTGTTTTTCTTTTGTAAGATTGGGATAAATATTTCCATACTTCACTGGAGATGTAATAAAGGTCTTGGAAATTTTAGATACTGTAAGTAACATAATTTGTGATTAGTAAAGTAGTGGCTTCATTACTTTTCTTCATGACATTTTCTTTGTTGTTTGTATTGGGGAATAACAGCAGTGATGGACAGCGTATTAAATATTGATTTCTAAATCTGTATCCTGTTCAATTCAATTATCCTGTCTCTTTTAATGGCAAATGGCAAAGTTGGCCAATCAAGCTGCATTCTCACTAACAACTTCAGTGCCTCATGGGCACCTCCCCCTGTGTCCTGTCTCTAACCCTGAGAGCGGGAGCTCCTGGGTCAGGGAGAGCCTGTGAGCCTGGCCACCCTCTGTGTTCGTTTGCCTTATACTCCTCTGATCCTGTTAGCATATGTTCATAGATTTCTTGTCTGTTTGTTTGTCTAAGGTTCTTCTCTGATTGGGCTGTTACCAACAGCTTTTGCAGCTTCTTGTGGCAGCAAATTCCAAAAGCTCATTAGCCACTGCATGAAGAAAGTAGTTTTATCCGTTTACACAATTCTTTTACTGGTTTGTGTCTTCTAGTTCCAGTATTGTGAGATCTGGTGAATAACAACACTGTGTTCACCTTTGCCACTCTTATTAAGATTTTGTCAATGTCAAGCATAGCTCCCTCAACCATCTCCTCTTTGGTTCTATCTGCTGTCTTGCTTTTATGATTTGAGGTGGCCTTCTCTGTATCTTCTGTGACTCTACTGTGTACTCCTTGGGGTGTGGAGACCAGAACTGTGCACAAGCACATGAAATACAGGTGCACCAAGCTGTTACAGAGTTACAGCACAATGCTATTTTGTTCTCAGCACCTTCCCAATGTTGTGCAATATTTCAGTGATCCCCTGCCTGTTGTGGTTTAACCCCAGCCAGCAACTAAGCACCACACACCGCTCACTCACTCCCCCCCATCCAGTGGGATGGGGGACAAAACTGGGAAAAGAAGTAAAACTCGTGGGTTGAGATAAGAATGGTTTAATAGAACAGAAAAGAAGAAACTAATAATGATAACACTAATAAAATGACAACAGTAGTAAGAAAAGGATTGGAATGTACAAATGATGCGCAGTGCAATTGCTCGCCACCTGCCGACCCACACCCAGCCAGTCCCCGAGCGGCGATTCCCTGACTCCCCTCCCCAGTTCCTAAACTAGATGGGACATCCCATGGTATGGAATACCCTGTTGGCCAGTTTGGTTCAGGTGCCCTGGCTGTGTGCTGTGCCAACTTCTTGTGCCCCTCCAGCTTTCTTGCTGGCTGGGCATGAGAAGCTGAAAAATCCTTGACTTTAGATTAAACACTACTGAGCAACAACTGAAAACATTAGTGTTATCAACATTCTTCACATACTGAACTCAAAACACAGCACTGCACCAGCTACTGGGAAGACAGTTAACTCTGCCCCAGCTGAAACCAGGATACTGCCCCTGGCATTTGACTACCCCAAAAAGCTTACTTTCATCTGCAGATTTGGAGACTGCACTAACAAGAATTTAGGCTTGTTATTTCCTAGGCTATTTAGAAGCAAGATTACAGATTTCATTACTTTCTTTTCTTGATATTGACAGTGTTTTGCAAATGAAAACTTCTTTGGCTTCACAGTTCCTTGACTGTGTGACTCAACTGAGACTTGCAGTTTTGTTCAACACTTATATAAAACCATTAAAATTAAGATTTGGCAGTATTTCTTTGGGTTGAAGTTGGTGCACTGTTTACAAAGATTAATTCTCTGATATACTTTAGAAGGTAAAATCAAATATGGGGGTTTTGTTTGTTGTTGTTTTTTGTTTTTTTATCTGTTTCAAAAAATGTCACTCTAAACGTATCCATGGGTTTTCTCAAGTTAAGCAATGTCTATTTTGGGGGGGAGGATGAACATGCAGGTTTTTTTTTTTTAGTTAATGACTAGAACTATAGTCTTTTAACTTCAGAATGTTTCACTCTTTTAAAATAATATTTTCTTCCACGTCCTCCTATGTAGAGTTGAGGGGGGGAAATTTGTTGGTTGTTTTGCAGATTTATTTCTAAATGGTTACAATTAAATTGGATTGGAAAAATCTTGAAAAGCCCTTATGAATCTGAGGAACTTGGGGTTTTTTTCTGAGGACCTTGATTTTTCAAATGTGTAGTATTTGTGTGTGGGGAATTTATACCAACTTTTCACGTGATTTGACATTACATGTTCATTTCCACATTAACTTATTAGATGCCCTTGCTCCTTTTATGCCATCAAAATTTGGAGTTTAAATGGAGTTTAAAAATATTTAAAAGAGCAGTTAATTCAAAAGAGAGTAATGTGTTGCTGTTTCTGTAGCAAGCTTTTTAGAGTCTAGAAATTAAGAGTTTAAATGTCACATGTTTGGACATTTGAAAGAATTAGGAGTAAATTATGAGTACATAGTATTAAGGCATACAGTCAATCTTAACCGTGCCTTAGGGTGTTTCTAGTTATGTTCTTCGGTGCATATTAATAAGTTTTTTTTTAATCAGATAAAATTATCTTCTAAGAATTACTGAGCTTGACTTTTTAAAAATTTTTTTTTTATTACTGTATTGGTAGCAAGACAATTTTCTGTGTATTTATGAAGACTTTTATTGATGTCAGACAATTTTAATTTTTTTTTTTTCAGTTTAACTTCTGATGTTAATGTTTTGTTTGGAGGCTAAGGGTTATTTTTGCTTTGTTTTTTTACAAGAGTATTCCTGACTTTGAGTTAATAGGGAGGAAGACTAAGTCTATGTGAAACACTGTGTATATGTGTATGCATAGACACTCTTCCCATTCAGGTTGTATTTCATCCCCTTTTTTTAAGGGAAGAATTTAATGTATATTTAGATGAAAACTTGATTTTAAAACTTCGGTAGATCAAAATAGGTTGAAGGGCTGGAAGACATTATTGCTGATGATTCCAGTTTGTAGTAAATTATGAAGCATATATAACAGCTATAAAGAGAGATGACTTTGTGTCATACTTCATCTTGCCTTCATAGATAAGTGTGTAAATGAAAGGGAAACATTGTTTCAATATGGCAAATTTATATTATTTCTTTGGAGTGGAAATGAATGAAATTGAAATAATTCACTCTTGGGTGAAACTAGAAACTATAAATGTATTTTATCCTCTTGGTGCAGATTGACATACCGCAGATTAGTAATAGGAGAATGTTCCTTGTATCATCAACAGTAGTCAGATACGTTCACAAGTACTGAATTACAGTCAAGGAAAAGGGGTTCACCGTACTCTCAGGTAATTTACACAGAAGAGCATTTAATTCATCATTTTAACAGAAGCTGCTGTTCACTGATAGAAAATTTATTTTTTCAGACTTCATATACTCTTTTTATCCTTTGTATTATGGAAAGTTTGTAGTTACCTGTGCCTTGTCTGCATCATCTATGCATCACCTGATTTCTGGGAAGATACTGAAGGCTCTTTACTGTCCTCTGGCACGTGGGCATGTGTTCGCACCATTGTATCTAGCACCTAACTGGGCTTTCCCACAGGTGTCTGGAAATAAATATAATAATATGGTTTGGGGTCAGCAGCATATTTAGAATACTTTGTTTCCACAACTGACCAGCAGTTTCTTGGCATTTTGTAGATAATGCGACATCCTTGAAAGGTTCACAGAACCATATGCAAGTTGAGCTTGTGGGGTTTGTAACTAATGATACACAAGCAAGCTAGGAGGAAAAGTATCTGCAGCCACCAAAACTTTTCTTTTCCTATCACCTGTATGAATGCAAAGAAAATCAAAGCCAAATTGTTCTTATCATTCAAAAGACACATCTTTCTGTCTTGCTGATGGGTGTGTCAAAGTAACTAGAAAGTGCCTATCTTCTAGAAGTTTTAGTTGTGTTTCTCAATTCTAACTTGCGTGGTTTGGTTTACAGAGTAATATGTATGCCAAGATATATACCAATAGTTCATACTTCTTTGGCAAAAATTGGTTCCTTTATGTCTTGCATAACTATTTAATTAAGAATTCTGTTAGTACAATGAAAAACTTAGGAGCCTGTTCTTAAGCCAGCTTTCCTTGTGTATCTGTTTGTTTCTTATCATCAGTGTGAATGCTGGAGAAGTGCAGATACTCACTTTAGTTTTCATGTGATGTGACATGCTCTGCAGAAAAGTATGCTGCTAGTTATTTAATTTTCTGGTACATAAGAATTGTTTGGAGACCACTACTATCAAATTTGTTACAGCACAGAACTGTATAACATTTTAAAGAAATAGTCTAACAAGGGTGAAGATTGGCTGACTTCACAGCAGAGTAATTCTAGAGGCCAGTGTAAGGTAACACAAATGCCACAGGAGGCTAATCTCGCTACATTGCACATATAATTAAAAGAGAGCAGAGAACCTCTTCCAGGACTTGACAGAGAGCATGAACCTAAATGTGGTGTTTTGAATGCCTTTTAGAGGAGCCTTTTTATATTCACTGATGGTGCTGGGGAATCTCAGGTGACTGTTCCCACAGTGTAGCTATCCAAGTTGGATGGCTGCAGCTAAGTGATGTGAATAATTCCTTTTTCCTTTAGGAATTGTTTCTTGTTAGGAGTGTTTATGCTATGAACTGGAGATATGCATGTGATGAAGGAGATTAATACTTCTTTGGAGGAACGTTAGTACAAGGGCAGGGTGCAGGTAAGGCTTGGGAAACGACTATTTGATTGATATTGGGGGAAAAAATTTACTGTTGGAAGATATTTTCAGAAACAGTGCTCTGAGTTTAATTAGATGTGCATCACTTAAACTTTTGAGGGGGAAGAAATGGTGCAAATGAAGTAGAGAGGATGTAGGTAGAAGGTAGAGGTGATGGGATGGCATGTCTGCTCAGATAACCTCCTAGGATTTCTGTGTATCAAATATCTACACTAGATAAGGCAAGCGTAAAAGAGAAGACATGACTGATTTGACAGAAGAGCTCTTAGCTTTGTGTTTGGTAAACTGAGGAGATGATGGGACTCTGGAATTCATCTTTCAAATGCTGATGAGTCTAGACTTCTTATTCAAGGGGCAATGGACAGTCTACATTTTACTGGTGTTTGTTTCTGTGATGTGGTTGGTTTGTATTTGTCCTTATCAGAAATAAGGTGACTGAAATAAGATACTTGAATTTTGGAAAGGATCTTTTTTTTTTGTGGGTTTTTTATTACAAGTCTGCTGAATTATATATCACACACTTTCAACAAAATGTTTGGGCTTGTTGAATTAAATAAAAATTTCTGTGTTGGAATTCTCAAAAGATGCATTTTTAGACACAATGTTAGTTTGTGTCTAAAATTAATCTAAAAAGGCATTTAGCAACTAGGGAGTTGACTGAACATTTTATTCTGTACTATAAGCTTGTTTAGTGCACATTTCTTCCAAAAATTGTTAAAGAATCCTCCAAATCCTAGGCTAAGGAAAATTGCTTAAAGCAATGCATGGAATGCAAACTGAGCATCTGCCCAGGCTGGCCTGTTTTCCTCTATTAGCTTTGGCAACTATTAGACCTCAGTTAAAATTGTGATGCGTTGTTCTGTGCAATTAGGGATGATGGCATTTAAACATTTTTTATGGGAGGTGGGAAGAGTGGGAGGAAGTACTGTTCTTGACCAGCCTCTTGAGTATTTGGAGGACTTCACTGGTGTATCATTTATAAAATCTTTAAAAAATAACTGATTTTAAAATATATGTTCTCTGACTATTTACTCTGTTTGAACTTAATTGACATTTTTTCTCATTTTATACTGTGGATAACCAGTGTTTGTTTGAGCTGTTCAGGAACAAACCACCAAATTCTTAAAAAAAAAAAAAAAAAAAAAAAAAAAATATGCAGGGGGGAAGGAGGCATCTAGGCACTGAAGAACATCTGTTATCCCATTTTGTTGTAAAGTAAATTCGGTGGTACATTACTCAAAACTGCCATTTTGGTGAAATTCATAATCTAATCTTTATTATGTAGCTTCATGGCTTACATCGTATGCAACTGCCATGATGCAATTTAAAAAGCTGAATATATTTGTTCTCTATTACCTAAAAAAGAAATGTTTTGGTATGAAAATGTTATGGTCATTATATCAATTTCTTAAGTGCAGGGGCGAGGAATTACTCTTGGATCTAATAGATTTAATAGTTTGTATTGAAAAATCTATGGCATAGAAGTAATGTTTTGCAGCTGAGTAACTGCCAAGTGTAATCCTTTAGGCAGAATTCTGAAAGCAGCTGTAAGACTGGAGAATTACGTTCTTTCCCTTTCAGGCATAACTGAACTTGAATATCTTTGTTCCTTTTAGCTTCTAGTGAATTACATCTGCATAAGGTGCTAAAATATGTATTTTATTTCAGTTGTTCAGATAAGAATTTCTTTGGGATATTAAAATTAGGAACTGTATGCAGTTCGCATGGAAATTACTTGAAGTAGTTGCAGTACTTAAGAGAAAACAGAGGTCACCACAGGAGTCACAAACGATGGAGAGTTCTTTTATATAAGGTGTATTGGATCAGGCTGATAGGAAAGGACTTAGTTTTGTAGGTCTCTTTGCAGAGTTTTTCCTATTTCTAGTGGCCTTTTTAAAGGAGAGAAGAGTTTTTGCTGGGGCCTTCTGAAAGTCTTTTGGTTTGCTTCCTCCCACACTTTGCTCCTTCTCCTTCCAACTTCTGGTTTTCAGAATCAGTTGGTGCTACTTCAAATGTTGGCTAGAGGAAATGACTTGACAGTACTGTGGAGTTTTCCTACCCACCCAGTCCTTTCAGGAGAACTTTTATGTTGACTTTGTAGTTATCTTGATTTATGGGTCAAGAAGGTTGTGTACAAACATGTCAGTTCTTCAGTTATTAATAAGTTCCAGCCCAGTTAATACAGTGGTTTTATCAAAGTTGGCTAAAATACTCTCACACTGAGCGAGCAAGAGTTCCATGAAGATGGAATAGACTAATGTGTCTCATCTTAATGATGCAAGGCTTGTTGTAAAAGAGGAATATGTACAAATTAGCATCACTGTAGAGGAAGAAAGAAATTTTTTTTGTGGTTTATGTTTTCTTGTGCATGATGTTTCAGGTGTTCAGACATGGTGCTTTAGAGTGGACTTATTCCATAATAATTATAGGTAAATATTTTCAAAATTCTACATAAGAGTTAAAAGATAAGGGAATTACAATGGGTAGCTAAAATAAAGCAATAAACACCAATATCAAGAAGAAAAATGGGGAATTCTTATTTGGATATTCTGAAATACAGTTGTGCTTTTTACTTTGAGAAGCAGATTTTTTTATTTTTAAGATGTAGGAGGGAAATATGCAAGAAATTCTGTGACCTTAAAGAATATGCTGTGCCATACTTGGAGGCACAGGGGAGGTTGGTCTTAAAAATAAAGTTGAAAATTTTACTCTTTTTAGAATTATGGCCAAAATTCAGTGTTAGAAGAATTGTCATTTATAGTTTCTGTAACATTAAAGTTTTAACGAATAGTAATTTACTCCAGGGTCACTGGTGTAATTTTTGCGGCCTGTTTTCTAGAATACAGTTTCTGACAACTTCCAAAAAGTACAAATAGAACAGGTGCCTGCTTTCTGGCATGCTTGATCGTCTGCAGCTAGAAGACTTTTTTCTTTTTGACTCTACTTTCCTATTTGCAATTTCTGCTGAGCAAGTTAAATGTAGCAGTTCACTTTGCATTAACAATGTCTTGATGCTCACATTCTTCCTCTATATTTTTGGAGATCTTTATAGTTAGAAAACCTGTTAATTCCTTATTTAATGCTTTACATTCCTCTTCAGGCCAGGGCTAAATTGAAGGTGATTCATTCTGGTTCAGAAAACCAAGTGTTAAGACAGCTGGTTTCTTGGACTAGTGACTAACACACAACTCCAGTATGCCATGCAGTCACTACTTCATCTTCCTTCAGAAGCCCTTATTGGGTGTTGATGGGTCGTTCCTGCTGGTCTCCTGTGCCCTGAGCTCAAGGTTAGCACTGAGGTGGGGATTTTTGAGGCTGAGACTCTCACCTTCCTCTCTTAACTTTTTATGCTTGGACTGGGAGTTGGTACTCCTATGCTGACTGAATGGGAAACTCTGCCAGCCTCTTACTGAAAGAAAAACAATTTGCTGAATTAGATATAGGCAGGAGCTCCAAGGATCTAGCTTGAGACTTCCTTTTCACTTTTCCCCCCACTTTGTTCACAGTGGCAGAGATACATGGAGCAGTTAGGTATCTTCTTCTGGCTGTTAGGTATCTTCTTCTGGCTGTGGATGCTTGACAGCAGGATCATATCCAGTTTGTGAGTGAAGAATAGTTCTTGTTCATGCGTATCGCGGTTTAACCCCAGCTGGCAACCAAGCACCACACAGCCGCTCACTCACCTCTGTCACAGTGGGATGGGGGAGAGAATCAGGAGGGCAAAAGTCAGGAAAAACTCATGAGCTGAGTTTAAAGACAGTTTAATAGGTAAAGCAAAAGCTGCGCACGCAAGCAAAGCAAAACAAGGAATTCATTCACCACTTCCCATTGGCAGGCAGGTGTTTCAGCCATCTCCAGGAAAGCAGGGCTCCATCACAAGTAATGGTTACTTGGGAAGACAAATGCCATCACTCCGAACGTGTCCCCCGCCTCCTTCTTCCCCAAGCTTTATATGCTGAGCATTATGTCATATGGTCTGGAATATTCCTTTGGTCAATTGGGGTCAGTTGTCCCAGCTGTGTCGCCTCCCAAGTTCTTGTGCACCCCCAGCCTACTACTCACTGGTGGGGTGGGGGGAGAAGCAGAAGAGGCCTTGGCTCTGTGTGAGAACTGCCTAGCAATAACAAAAACATCTCTGAATTATCAACACTGTTTTCAGCACAAATCCAAAACATAGCCCCATACTAGCTACTGTGAAGAAAATTAACTCTGTCCCAGCCAAAAACAGCACAATACACACAGTAATTAACTGAGAAAAGCACATTCTTAGACTGAACGTGAATATACTCCTCAGCCTCAGCACAGTCCCCTAGTGACTGTCTTCAGGCCAGTCATCAGTCAAGCGGGAAAGTGCTGGTCTTGTCATTCACTGGAGCAGGCTGAGCATTCATTTTGCACAGCTGCTGTCATCCTTTTCTCTGCTGCTTCTGGTAGGGTTTCTATATCTTGTCACATCAATCTTTTTTTCTTCTGTGTTTTTGATGGTCTTAATTCTCTGCTGAGCTAATGCCAGATAATAACAGTTCAAAGCTATCTCACACTTGTGCTTTTCCTTTGTTTTTAGTTTACCCTGCATAGCTTAATTGCTTAAACATGCTCTCACATGTAGACAGAGGTGGTAAGGACAACCAGAGCTCATCATTGATTTATCTCTGTAAAACTGAGACCTGGGTCATACTGTAGGAAAGAGGAAGGGAAGAATGGAGAGTAAAAGTTTCATACTTGGCCCAGGAGAGGCCTTAATCCCTCCCTGGAACTGACTGCTGTTATTCTGGCAGCATACTGCTGTCCTGAGCTGGAAGACGCTTAGAAAAATTTGGACAGCTAGGTGAATTCTGTGGTCAACCATGATACAACAGCTTGTAGGTACTGTGTTAACTTAAGGTAAAATGGGTCAAGTGGTGTCAACAGAATTAGGAAGGATGTTTTGTTGATTTGAAAATGATGTGATACTTGTGCTAGATAGGATTTGGAACTGTTTCAGCAAATGAAATGGCAGATATGTATGGCAGGTGGTCAGGATTATTTGTGAAGCGGTTTTGTGCATGTTTGGATAATTGGATTAATACATAAATGCAGGATAATATAGTTCTTGTCAGTGTCACTGATTTATTCTCAAAGTTACTATCAGAAAATCAGCCTGATAATTACTGTATTTAAAGGGAAACAAATGCTACACTATTTTCTTTCTTGATCACAATTTTATGGCTCTTACTTGAAATAACAACATGGTTATTTCATCCTAGATAAAGGCAGCTGGCTTTCTCCAGACTTTCTTTAAAAACACAGTATTAGCCTGATCAGGGGGATTAAGTAAGATCTTTAAGAACTGTGTAGCTTGTGAGTCTCAGAAGAGATTGGAGAGGTTTAGAAAGCCTGGACAGAAGAGGGGAATAGGAGGATAAGCTTTTAAAGTAAAAAAACCCCTTTTAAACTGAGAGTATTAGCCAAAGGGCAAAGTAAGCTGTATACAGAAGACAGGATTTGGAGCAAGTGTCATGTGCAAAACATAGAAACATGGCTGTGGAAGACGAGCCTAGAGAATGCTTAGGAATGCTGAAAAAACTTACATAATTTATCATTCTGCCTAGAAAGTATGTTTGTTTCTAATAACCATTGTAATAAAATTTTGAAACCTTTTCAAGTAGTTTACAACTGCATCTAAAAAGTAATGAACTAATTAGTCCCAATGTCTATTCTTTAGCCCTGTAATGAACTGTCACAGATTGGCCACATCCATCCTACTAAACTCCTTTCAGCTTCCAGAACGGATTGACCATGCTCATTGCCCATGGGTGGACTAGCTTCTGGCCCACGTGGACCCTCACTCAAGCAGTGCTTGAGAAGAGAGTTCCAGCTGGGCTAGACTGGAATTGTGCTAGGGACAGGTCTGACACTTCAACAGCATAGACTATGTCTGTTTCCATTTTCAGATGACCTTAAAAATGAATAGTGTAGCCAGAATAATTGCAAGACTGAATTCTGGAAGAGCTTTTCCTATGCTTTTGTGCACAATTACTGCTGTGCAGAACAGGGGAACAGCTTGGAGGTAGTGGACATAAGCTGTGGGCTATCAGGTCCATTAAAGGCATGGCTTCAGTTTGCTTGAACAGAGTGTTTTAGAGAGTGTGAGAGCTCTTTGTGTGAGGTTCAACTTGTTAAATGGTTGGAGAGCTTTGGTGGTCATTTTTCTGACGTGCCAAAAGCATCTCAGTGTAAGCTGTTCAATGACACAATAGATATATGTGTGAGCAGAATAGATATTTTTGGTTTTTGTTGTGATACAGAATGAAGCAATAAAGGATATCACTGATAATTTCTTTAGGTTTTGTAGAGGGCATGGATAATATTTTTTTTTAATATAGGTCTTTTAAAAATTCCTTTAGCTCATAGTTATCATCCTTTTGCAGATGAGAAAAAGCTAAAAGATACTGGCTAATCTGCTTTTGTTTGCAGAACAAACAAATTGCAAAGTTTTATTTTTAGTGCTTGAATGAAGGGTTTGGATGCTGTATATTAAATAGATGCAATGGATATTAGTTGTGGGATTTTTAACAGGATATAAGATGCATAAGCCAGTGAAGCAAAACATGTATTCAGCAATTGCCAAATCCAAGATCACTTTGTTTCTGTGGCATGTAGGGAATAAGTGCAGTGTCAGTTACTCTTATACAGAAAGCTTGTCCTCTGGCCCAAGTTGAGATTTAATATTTTAAAGTTTTTTTCTGTTTTGATCTTTGATGCCATTTTGTTAATCCCAAGTTGTCTAGCATCTCTGGACTGCTGTTAGGATGATGGAATGAGTGATGAACCTGCAGAGATCTAATAGCTTCTCGGGGGGATGGTGAAGCATGGGAGTTACTAACTTTACAGAATAAGAAACCTTGTGGTAGCATATTGCAGTGATAGAGTTAGTATTCGGTTAAATAAAAGTGGAAGAGGAGCAGTAGTGCAAGGGAAGGAGTGAGAAAGATAAGTGGTATCTTTTTAGAAGTCTGCCTTATTGCTGCCTGCATTGCTCCTCTGGGATTTTTCTATTGCGTGCAAGAAAAACAACAAGCTCTTCTTGAAAAACCCAAGATGAAATTACTGCCATAATTTTTTTTTTTTCCATGGTGTAAAGCCTTAATTTAGATGGGGAGGGTTTATTGTCAGTGTTTTGCTGGCATGGCTAAGTTCAATTAATATCAAATGACAAGCTCCAGGGTTTTCTTCCTCTCCTCCCTCACAGCCCCCACTTCCCAGTGTGAGGAAAGTACAGTTTGTTACTGGTTTGCCTTGTGCTCTGGAGACCTAATTAAGGGCCCAAAACCGAGTTTCTGTCTCTGCTGTTGGATTTCTGTTGAACTAGGGCCATTTGCATTCTCAAATGGAAAGGAGTACAAGGGCTGGAGGATGAAAAAACTGTTAGGTTTATATTGCTTGCCTGTTGATAAAAATGATGATACCAGATTAAAAAACTGCTGCTCTTTAAGCTCTAGTGTTATACTAAAATTTGCAATGCAAAGGCAGATAGGCTTTGAGATGGGAATGTAAGCAGGAAATCTCAAGTCACTTCTGTTCTAACAGTTTGTATGCAGAATGTCCATTTGTTTGATGGTAAGGAAAATGCCAGCAGAATACTACATTTAGTCACAGTTCTGAGACACCATGCTAACACTTCAAATTCCTATTCTTATTAAAATACTGTAAGAGCACCTCTTGCAAGCAAGAGATTGGGCTTTTTAGTCTGCACAGTAGTTCAAGACACTATATTGGAGCAGTAAGCATATAAGAACTATCATTTATGTACAGTGTATTTTCATAGCAAAAGCCAATATGCCTGTGAGAAACTATTTGTTCCATCCTTACAGTAATTTCAAAGTTTAACATGAAATGTACACAGTCACATCTTACTTTGACTAGCAAACAAAACTGTGTGTCTTACCTATTTAACCCCACATAGGGTACTGAATTCCAATTTAAAGCCTTCTTACTGACATAAAATAAAGTAGTTCAATAAAACTGGTTTTCTTATATAAGCGGTTGATTCCCTTACTCTTTTCTCTGGTGTTGTAATAAAATAATGCATAGCAAATGTAGAATTGGTTGTGCCTTTAGTATTTTCATGGTATTTCGCAGTGTTTTCAGTGGCAGTATAAAGCACCTACACACACATGCACACCCACACTTATGTATCTATATATACATGAAGACACACAGAGAAACCTATATAGAAGGATTTTAAGACTACTCTCAGGAAGATTAAATAAAGGTCCTATACAAATATAATCAATAGTTGTTTTAAATTCACATTGTATGCTAGTGTAATACTCGGCTTACACATGTAAGCAACTTTTTGAATTATATGTTGTATTACAATTAAGATCAAACTGGGAATATTGAATGTCTAGTTAGCTAGATAACACGTGTAATAATATTTTAAAACAAATGCTTTATAATACAAGACTTCTTAAAATTGTTCTTTCTATCTAAAAGGCTATATATAAGAACTAGACTTTGTTCGTTAACTAAAATGTAATAAGAAATTCAGAATAAAGTACCGATAAATTTCCTTTCCTAAATTCTCACTTCTGAAAACAACTGCACGTTCGTTGTTATGTACTACTTCAAATTAATTCAAAGATCAAAAATGCTTCAGAAAATCTTTTAATTTAGAATAAATGTATGACAGCCTGAAATAAGAATATTTTCTGTAAAGTTTTAAAGAGGGTTAACATGGATTTTTTTTTTATAGCATTAAAAAGCCCACTTTTTTTTTTTTTTTTTTGAGGTAGGATCCTCTGGTGTGTAGTTGTTACTCTGTTAAAAATGAAAACTAAATGATACAAACTGTTCCATCAGAGACTAGATAGTAGGAAAAGTTCTTTATGAGGAAGCAGGTCATGTTTTAAACTTGCACATTGTCAAGGATCAATGTTAAAGGAATAAGCTGTACTTCAAAGCTGTCATGAGCAATGAGTTCATAAAGAAATCCTGATGCTGTGCTCAAGGTAGTTCTCTGGCATTCTGGGTACCTGTTAGAAACTGGTATGCTCCAGGTCTGGTTTTGTATCTTTGTTTTTTTACAGAAGCTGTGAAACCAAGATACTAATGTGCCAGAAGTACCTGTTTACTGCCAGGGTAGCTTTTCAAAACAATAAATATGCACCTTTACCTTCAGTAAATAAGTTTGGGAAAGGCTAACAGGAACTTCTAATAAAATCAATGAGTCTTCAGAAGGGTGTTCAGAGAACCTGTATTCCCAACAGGAGTTGCTTACTCCTAGTTAATGTAAATAGCTTTAAAAAAAAAAAATTAAGAAAAATTCTGGTTTATCAGGACTTTTCTAGCTAGTCTCTGGGTCATAACATCAGCTGGAGAGGGTTATGAGAAGTCAATAATGCTTCAGAGCTTGTACATGTACGTGGTTTAGGCATGCAAAGAAGCTAACCCTGTCGTGGCCTGAAAGGAGTCATTTAGGACAACCTCCCTCCCCTTGGGACCAACAACCAAGTTTGTGATCCCCCTGGACTGAATTAAGGTGAAACGACACCAGCCAACCAGTTTAACTATTCATTAATACAAAATGCAAGGCATGAGGTTAGATACAATAACTAAATGGCAACTACTTAACTGGACAGCTCAATTAGACAAACAAGTCCCATACCACATGTATGAAGAGAGGAGGGCAGAGGCAGAGACATCACCACCTGTGGATCCAGCAGCATCCCATTGGTCCTCTTGATTGTTGGTGTCTTGGTGGTGGGGCATCCCACCCCTAACTCCTGATGGCACCATTTTTTACCGTCCGAGTCCCAAAGTCTCCTCCTGGCCCCACCAGTCCATTGCGCATGCGGATGTGTTGCCAGGCTGTGGGTTCTTGTGCAGGTCTCTGCCCTATAAACCGGCATCTTGTGGTTTCTTCTGTGCCAAGAAATGTTTAAAACAAATGTCTGTCCCTTACAAACCCAACTGAAGGGTTTCCAGTGAGTTGTACATTCCTTCAGCACTAGGTGGTTCCTTGGATGTAAGCAAGCCTTCTGGATTGCTTTCTTGAAGCAAGATCAATTTTTAAATACGTAAGTTCTTTTTACATGCTAGAGCCTTTTGCATCTATGGCCGTTGAGTTTGCTTTCATCAGAGCCTACTCAGCCCTTGCTGTCAGCAGTTACAATACACTGCTCCTAACTGATGGAAAAAGCCTGGTGAGCCGATCTAGGGACATGCCATGCCAAACCAGCAGAGTTCTAGTTTTGTGTTTGGAGATCTGGGTATGTGTCCTGGTTTCAGCTGGGATGTAGTTAACTGTCTTCCTAGTAGCTGGTGCAGTGCTGTGTTTTGAGTTCAGTATGTGAAGAATGTTGATAACACTGATGTTTTCAGTTGTTGCTCAGTAGTGTTTAGACTATAGTCAAGGATTTTTCAGCTTCTCATGCCCAGCCAGGGCACCTGACCCAAACTGGCCAACAGGGTATTCCATACCATGTGACATCCCATCTAGTTTAGGAACTGGGAAGGGGGGGGCGGGGAATCGCGGCTCAGGGACTGGCTGGGTGTTGGTTGGCGGGTGGTGAGCAATTGCCCTGCGCACCATTTGTACATTTCAATCCTTTTATTACTGCTGTTGTCATTTTACTAGTGTTATCATTATCATTATTAGTTTCTTCTTTTCTGTTCTATTAAACCGTTCTTATCTCAACCCAGGAGTTTTACTTCTTTTCCTGATTTTCTCCCCCATCCCACTGGATGGGGGGGAGTGAGTGAGCGGCTGCATGGTGCTTAGTTGTTGGCTGGGGTTAAACCACGACAGTATGAGATAGAAAGTGGGCCCAAACATACTTAATTAAAATGCTTTTAAACTTCTTTTATTGTGTAAAATTATTGTTTAGAAAGCATAATTTTGCATGTGATGATTAATGCTTAAGAGTGGGCCCTTTAAACAATACGGGACTAACAAATGTGGTAAATTGCTGTAGCTCCTAGACTCTGACTATAATTCTAATCCTTTCTAACCTAATCCTTACATCTCGTTTAAAAAAAAAGGAAAAGAAAAAAAATCCTTGTCTGTCTTCAGGTTTTTAGTCTTGCTTTGCAGTTTCTTTTGTAACAAAGTGTATTGGAAGTCAGATGCTCATGATATTTATATTTTTAATGATTTTTTAATACAATATAACTTCACTTTCAATGGCTCAAAATTGTTATAGATAGTTATTAACAGAATATTTACAATTTTGTCATGAAAATGGATTAGCCAGTCTTACCTGCTCTTGTTCTGTTGCTAAAATGAAGCTAGTATTTTACTAATCTGCCAGAAAAGATGCTTGTTCCCAGAAAGTAAAGCTAAAATAGGTTTGAGCTGAAGTTCTAGCATAAAATGAGACTTTAGGAACCAGCATATCCTAAGTCATTAAATAATGAGGCATGGTTTGTTCCATTTCAAACACAGTTGAGTTTCAGATGAATGTATTTAATGAACATGGAAATGAGTTGATCTTGCATTTGAAAAATAATATAAAGTTTTTTGCTTGTATCACAAATATAATGGGAAATCTGCACTGTTGAGCATAAGGATGCCATTGAAAATTTGCTGTTAGAAGAGGTGGGGAGTGAGCTGATTGGAAGACCAGTAAATTCCTCTGCACTTCTTGAAGAAACCGTGTCTTTTTCCATGTTGCGTCTTTTTTCCCAGGTGACAGATGAGTAATTTTGTGTTGATATGTACAAAACTAATATTTATCTTAAAATTACTTTTAAAAATATCGCATAAAATATTATAGCTCATGTCATTTTTGTGCAGGTTAATGGAAATCTTTGGGTTTATGTACATTAGGTACAATTTATTATATAAAATACAACTTGGTTACATGTGTGGTATGCAAATCCACATTTGTAAACTGTGTGTCATCAACCTTATGGAAGTACACTTCAGAAAGAAGTATACATGCAGACTGTAGAAACTCTTTTCAAGCAGTCCAAAGTATTTTGTACTTAAGGTCTATGTTTGAAGTCAGAGAATGTAAATGGAGAGTCGTGCTTTCTGTTTTGTTGTTTGTGGAATATCCTACAAAGATATGAATTAAAAGACATAATTTAAAGAAGGTTTGAAATGTTACTAAATTCAGCGTCAGTAGTCTTCACAAAGCGATATTCGAAACATTGCCATGAGAAATGTTGCATGTGAGATACTGTGAAGTAGCTAAAAAAAACCAACCAACCACAACACGAACCATGAAACACCACAAACCCAAGCACTTTTCTGAAATAACCCTATTTTTCCTTCAAAGTAAGAAATGTAGATATCTATTAAGTCATATAAAATTATATTGTAACCTAAATGATAGATTCTTTAGTCAGATAGAATTGTTCCAAAGACGTAGTTGACTTGACCACCTTTTGCCACTAGAGAGCGCTATGCAATAACTAAAATTTTTTTCTCTCCCGAAGAAATTCTCCAGTTGCATCTTTCCTTCTTCACTTTAAATAGATAAATGATTGATATTCTTCAAATGGCATATTAATTTACAGTTAACATGCAGACTTTAACTGTAGAAATTTGTTTGAATGACAGTAATGGTTTATTGTAAGTTATTTGAATTTTTAAGGTTATAATTTACTCAAGTTCATGTAATTCAATACTTGACGAGATCAAAACAAAATGCTGCTGATGTTTTTAGTGTTAATTACATGTGTAAAAAAATTTAAAAACCCCAACCCTTCAACCAACAAAAAAACTACCCCAAACCCCTAAAATAAGACTTTCTAATTCTTATTTTGCAGTCAGGTTCATGAGAAGTTACTTGCAAAGAAAGTTTGAAGATAAACATAGTTTTGAAGATTTTCTTTGTTAAAATTAGTGTTTTCTCAATTGATCTATTCTTTTCTTTCTTCTCTTCAGTTTTATAATTCTTTATAATTCTTCCTGTGTTTCTTTTTTAGTAGATTTACAGACAAGATTTGAAGCAAGTGGTGATTCGATGTAGATGCTCTTTCTACTAAATCTTGATTTTTCAGACCAATTGTATAGGCTTTTTTAATCTATATGATTCTTCTGTTGAGTGGAAGTGAATGTTGTGTTTGCTGAAATAACACAATTGGTGTAACTGCCAAACAAGGGACTAAAATGTTGACTTACCTGACAGTGGTAATACTTGAATTCTTATCTCGTGTTGCTGAAGTTAAAACCTCAGCATTCAAGCCCAGAGATCCATCAGGAATATTTTTGCTATTTGGTATGGATTCAGCTAATAAAGGTGTACAAAAGTACTTTATTATGCAGTTTTTAAAGGTTTGAATTTACTGAAATTAGACAACTGCTAGAATGCTGTAACAGTCTTGGCTGCTTTTCTTCTTTGGAATTCAATAGCTTTCATTGTCTGAGCACTCACTAGTACAGTATTTTGTTAACAGGAGTCCATAGCTATGGCAGTTAAAAATAAAATGCTGCTCAACCTCATAATTGACAATGAAGGTACAGCCAAAAAAAAAAATTGGTCATTTGGTCATGGAGAGGGATGGGGGATGGCATGTTTAATCACTACAGTTTGGGTAGCTTTAGGATGCTTCATCTGGGGGTGTCCATGAATAAAAATGAAAACTAGTTACTTGGTTTACTGAAGTGAAAGTTTGTTACATGTTTTTAAAAATACAATATGTCAGCCCAAACTTTCTGTATTTTCCCCAGCTTAAGCATTTCCCTCAGTAATCAAATGCCTATCTAGTATCTTCAGCCAGATCATCAAATTGATCTTAATTGTTGTTACTCTGTTTTGTTTGCCATTTTTAAAATGTTGGTATAAGCCTTTACATAAGGTCTGTTATTTCGGTTTTAATTACCTTCAAAGTTGTAATCAGGATTCTTTCAAACTCACCTTTACTGAAGCTCCCTTTGGAGTCATCACTAATAATCTTTAGTCTAGGTGAGCAGCAGCAGTGATGGTACAGCCACCTTGCCCAATTTTCCAGGTGCTCAGGGCACTTCAACATGCCTCTGTTTTTCTTGTCACATACAGAGACAATATTTAAGAAAGCTCAAGACAGAGTGAGCAACCTAAGTAAGAGTGAATGTTGCCATATGTCCTCTCATAAACAGGTACATTGACGTAAAGCTCAGTACGACCTATTACAATTATGTGTTGAATGCATTTCTTACTGAACCATGCACTTCCTTAATTTTACAATCATCTCTGACAACTGAAAATATTTTACGGTGAATTTTCGTACATAATAATAGATGACATACAGGTTGTTTGATAAGAAATACAGCATTATCACAGTTTGACAGATAAGCTGTAATTTGAGGTGTAATATAGTCTTAACATTTCCTAAAGAGATTTTATATCTTAATCAGACTTGAAGTGGCATAGCATGAATAAGAACAGTTGTGTCTTGGGGAAAGAACTAATGAATGTTGCTACTGAATTTTTGGCAAAGGATAATTTTCTTAGTTAAACATCTCTTTAGTAATATATTTTAATGTTTTGTATGTGTTTCATTGCTTCAGATACATTTATGTTGCAGTTTGTCTTATATTAGCAATTTTGGAAGTCAATTCCTACTTTGTTCCCTTTTTAAGGAAAAGGAAGTAAAATATATCTGAAAAACAGTTCTTGTGTCTAGCATTCTGATGCTTACTTGGATTTTACAAGGTTGTAAATAATTTATTAAACTTCATTAGTTAGGATTATATGGGTTCAACTTTATAGGGATTTTAGAAATAGCTAGGGTAGCTTCAATATTGGAAAGCATGTAAGATGCATATGATGTTCCATCTAGCTCGCTTGCTCTGCAGCTTAGTATGACCTGGTGGCCTGAGTAAGGTGGTTTTGGAAGTACAGCTGCCTGGTTTCTGATAGCCATGTTGTTTCATCTGTCAGATCTCAGTTGATGACCCTTTGCTTTCATATTCATTATGAAGATGCCAGGTTATTCTGCTTAAAAAGTACTAAACATGGGAGTTAAGTGTCTTGGGTACAGTTCTTTGCTTTAGGTGCCTTATGTGATTTCAAGTATGTCATTTATCATTCAGGTACCTCGGTACACCAGCTTCACCATATGAATTCTGCTCGTTCCCTGGTTCAAAGCAATGCTGTGAGAAGAAGTGCTCAAAGTTGGTGATGTGAACAGTGTCTCCTTACTTAATGTCCTGAGATACTCACTGTTAGAGTAATTCTCCTCAGTAGTGAGGAAATGTTTGTTTCCTACTACTTTGAAGCAATTTAGGAGACTAATTGGTTCATAAGATAGGTTAGCTGTATGTGCAAGTATAATCCTTAGCTGGATATTAAGAAGGTTGAAAAGGATGGGAGATCTTTTTCCTCATTATTGGGTGAACATAGTCGCCTCTCCATTGTGCTGGCTCTGGTGCATGTCTGGCCTCCGCATGAACAGCTTCAACTCACTGATCCATGACAGGGTAGTTTTCTACTTCCTAATGAGTTGAGTTGATTAAGTGAATAAGCACTGTCTGATAAGCACCAGAAGCATTGCAAGTAAAGAGATGGAACTCCTTGGCTGGAAGTAGAAAAAGTGGTAGGGAAGCTTGAAATAAAATTGAAAGTGGAGTGAGACCTCCCCTTTCAGATGGTAGAGAAATTGTTAGATCAGCTCAAATGTTTTTAATAATTTTATTTTGAGGCTAGCAGATGAGAATTGGTGATGGGAATGACCAGGTTAATTCAGAATGTCAGGAGTAGAAGGTTGAGTTACCTGATTAGGAGATAACAAAAAGTCACATTATGATAATTTGAATGTAAGGAGAAGAAAATACCTATGAATCTAACATGCTTGGTTCAAAGAGTATTTGGTCTTCAGCAAGTCTGAATAAAGTCTTTGTCTGTGAAATGTTTCTGTAACACTATTCTGAAAATGAATGTATTTTGACTGTACAGTCACCTGTGGTCAGTAGAATTGAATCCACACTGCAACTGTTGGTCCCTGTCACTTTATTCAAACTGTTTGTCAGATGATTAGGCTGCTGTATTAATTCTGTCTTTGAATTGGATTTCTTTCCCCAAGCTGAAAGGTAGAGCTCTTTGTTCTTAAATTTAACAGTTGAATACCAAGAGACTTGGAGAAAATGCCAGCTTTTGCTTTTTCTGCAGTATGTGTATTACAGAAGTGGCTGAAAAGCAAAGAGTAGCGACAATTGAAATTTCCTTTTCAAGGAACTGTACCTTAATTAAATTCACTCTTTGCTTTTGTTGGTCAGGTAAACATGAATTGACCATTAGTTGTTGAAGCATTTGTTTCTGTTTGGGTTTTTTTTGTTTGTTTTGTTTTTAATTGAAATGTGAAATCTGTGTCATTGTTGGACATTGTCTAGTGTACTGTTTTCTCTGCTTTTAACTGAAAGCTTGTATTTTGAAATCCATGTTTGTGTCAGACAACTTTTCAGTTATTGCTGGCTATAAGCTAGAAGAAATAAGCAAACTTATGTTTTCACTGCTGCCTTTCTTTTCTGTTCTTGGTGTTTGAGGGCATGTAGTTTCCCAAACTTTGAAGGAAAGGATTCAGTAATAAAGGAAGGGGGGGGGGAGAAAAAAAAAATTGCAGTAACTTAAATATCAACCACCTTTATGTAGGGGAAATTAGAGGAAGAGGAAGGAAGAAGTTAGGAAAGTTAGAAAGGAGGAATCTAGCTTCCCAGGATTGTCTTAAAGAGGGAGTCAGATGAAAATCATATTATGTACATGTTAGGATTGAAGTAAAAAAGAAACCCCTGAGTCATGTGAGTTATTTTGGAGAAGCTCTGTCAATTTGTTTTATGTGATCCTGGAAAACACCAAACTCCCTGAATTTAAGGGCTTTCCACCCCAAACTTGTGGCAGCTCTACTTCATATACATTTTTCTCTCTTCTTTTTCATTAAGTGATTGGCAAGAACTACAGAAGTGTTGCATACAGGTTTTTAGAAGTTAAGCTTCCAGTGCACATCTACAAGATGTTTCCCTGGACCAGTTTCATGGGTATGACTCTGCCTGAGAGCCTACCATTAGAGCCTTTTTTTAAGAAAGTAGCAGTCCTGCCAGTTAGTTTCCATGTAATATTGTAGGTTGAGAAGTTGATAGAGGACTTTTCATTAACCATACTCTCCTCCTTATTTATCTGCTTTCTCATCTTGCAGTACAATATGACTTCATAAGAATGGCAGTAGTAAAAATTTTTCTCTAGGACAAGCTCCTGAAGCATTCAGGATAGGCAAGTCACAGGTACTTCCGTCCTGCTTATCTGGTTTTACATTTGCTGTGCTGTTTGTAAGTGAAGTGCAGCTGCTTTTGCTTTGTATAGTTTGGGTTTGTCTCATGAGCCTGCTTTATGACAACAGCATAACTGTATTCTGAGTTTGGCATTATTGTAGGTGCATTCATATGTTTACATAATAATTTAAGGGTTAACATTGCACATGCATTGCCAGAAGAAAAATTGAGTCACTTGCTGCATAATGTAATGGAAATAGTTTATGTGGGAAGTCAGTTAAAATAGAGTTTTTCTTTAAGTATACTAGAAGTGCTGGTACTTAGGTTGTATATTGCATCCTTCAACCCCCTGAAATAAAGGGGAAAACATATCAGTTTCTTGTGACTTGAGTGATTGATAATACGGGAAATTCTGCTTACTCTGTGTTACTTGGTTCAACTTGAAACTTGCTTTTCTTTCTTCATCTCCCTTCCCTGATGGTTTTTGTTGTTGTGACTAATGCCCTAAATAATAGTTGCCTGACTTCTTGTTCATCTCAAAACATTATGGCACTAGTGGATCTACTTCCTTTTTCCTAGGACGTGTTGACATCTTTAATGGATGACAAGAGAGGAAGGGACAGGAGAAAAGCTTTGGAAATGTATTTTTCCAAAAATTTTGCTTTTAGGAACAAACCTGTCCAACCAAAATGCTGTTAAACTGTATCTGTAGTGCCTGTAAGTACTTCACTTTAGTGATCCCTTTTTGCCCTCCCTTTCTTTGCTCTTTTGGCAAAACTGTGAGGAATAAGATACTTGACTTTCACAGGGTTTTGTAATTGGATTTGCAGAGCAACCTGACTAGCCAGGCAATATCCTGTCTCTGAGTGCTGGGTTAGAAATTACGTATCAGGAGGTAACAGAAAGACTATACACTGTATTTAGCTGTGCAATCATCTGCTGATAGTTTGTTGGATTTTTTTTCCTGTCATCACTTAGAGGTCAGGTTATGTTTCAATGTGTGAACAGCATTTAGACTTTTGCCTATTTTAATCAGTATTATTTAAAAGGGTATTTTATTAAGGTGTCCTGGCTAGGATAGAGTTAATTTTCTTTCTAGTAGCTGGTATACTGTTATGTTTTGGAATTAGTATGAGAATAATGTTGATAACACACTGATGTTTTCAGTTGTTGCTAAGTAGTGTTTAGACTATAGTCAGGGGTTTTTCAGCTTCTCATGCCCAGCCAGCAAGAAGGCTGGAAGGGCACGAGAAGTTGGGAGAGGACACAGCCAGGGCAGCTGACCCAAACTGGCCAAAGAGATATTCCATACCATGTGACATCATGCCTAGTGTATAAACTGGGGGATCGAATCGCCCTGGGGTGGTGGATCACTGCTCGGGAACTAACTGGGCATCGGTCGACAAGTGGTGAGCAATTGCATTGTGCATCACTTGTTTTGTATATTCCAATTCTTTTATTGCAATTTTATTATTGTTATTCTCATTATTATTTTCTTCCTTTCTGTTCTATTAAACTGTTCTTCTCTCAACCCATGAGTTTTACTTTTTTATTCCCCCCCCCGATTCTCTCCCCCATCCTACTTGGGCAGGGAGAGGGGGGAAGTGAGTGAGCAGCTGCATGGTACTTAGTTG
The DNA here is from genome assembly GCF_000737465.1 of Haliaeetus leucocephalus. Lineage (NCBI taxonomy): Eukaryota > Metazoa > Chordata > Aves > Accipitriformes > Accipitridae > Haliaeetus > Haliaeetus leucocephalus. Next base: position 1,113,393 of record NW_010973188.1, read on the forward strand.
CTGTCTGGGGTTAAACAATGACATAAGGTTTCTAGAAGTCATTATATCTTGTATTGGTAGTGCGAACAAACTTGCTGTATTTCATTTTTACTTGTCTTAAAATATTTTACCTTCCAACTGTACTGATTTCATCTTTTGTTTTCAGGTGAAGGTGCACTTTTTAATACAATTGGTCCTACCATTTATTATCATTTACTGTTTCATTTTGATTCTTAGTAATTCATAGGCCTAATAACAGAATGGGCGGATATAATGAGTTAAAATATCAGTATGTTAAGTACGAAGTTCAGATATTTGTACTTCCTGGGTGGTGGTATTTTTCAACCTTTATTTTGCAGTTTAAAATTAACGATGTAGATAATGAGTATTTTATTCGTAATTGGTTTAATGGTAAATATCTTGGTGATATCCTCCCAAGCATATATACTCATTTAAAATAACAGGAAGATTTTCAATGCAAAGGAAATTTAAAAAATCAAACTAAAAAAATCTCACCTTTCCAAATCTGGAGTGTGTATGAGCATAAGTAAATGAAATAGAAGCAAAATCAAAACTAGCACTGCTAATTGTGCTAATAAACGTTTCTGTTTGTAACTAATAGCACTGTCAGATATCTTGAACTTTAATAATCAAGTAAGGCACTGCTGGTTTGGAAAAGGCTGGGTAGGAGTAGACCCAGGAGGCATCTGACTGACTTGCTCTCTGTCTCCCTCATCCAGTTGATTTTAAAATGGCACCAAGAATTCTTGTATGTTGGTTTTCCTCTCTTGGCAGCAAATGTCTGTGAAACTTGCTGAGAGTGTCCCATTTACCTGTACTGCTGATCAGGGTGGAGGATGAGTATGTGCTGCTGCTCTTAATTGCTCTTAGTTAACTTTAGTTAACAAGCCTGCATGATGAATGTGTATGTTGATGTCACCTGTGTGGATGAAAGCGTTATACCATATGATAGACAGATGTATTGTATTGGCTTTAAAATTCAGAAATTACTATTGAATTTGCTGTGTGCATTTTCAGTGTAAATTTTCTCTGCAAAGTTGCAAATTCAATAATTGGATGTTTAGAAACGCCAAAATCAAGGTAATATATATATATATAACACCTTACTTTCGCTCTTTAAATCTGTGTTTTATAATACAGTATTGCATTTACTGTAGTTGCCATTTCATATTCTTCTCTTGATCTCAGTTTGCATTTCTGAATGTAAAGTGAAGCCACAGGCTTCAAATATTGGGGAGCCCTACTTCATGGGCACTTGAGAAAAGCCTGTTTTACTTGATGTTTTGGGCATCACATCAGAACTCTACAGCCTGTGAAGGGAATGTGCCCGGTTCAACAGTGCAGCATTCAAATGCCTGAATCATGCAAGTTTCCTCTATTATTTCCTTCACTCTTGTTCATATTTTACTCTACTTTCGTCTTCAGCAATAATGGGGCAGGTGTCCTGCAGTTAGTCTTACATGTTTTTAATGTACCAGCCTGATTTCTGAGCTCCAACTGTATGTGTACATCATTTGCTGACATGTATTATATTTTACTTTGAGGAACCAGGGAGTGTACATCACATTTTGACAAATGAATGGCCATCCTCTTGGGATAAACTTAGCAGGCTCAAAATCACATTGCAAGCATCAAATTATTCCTTCTAGCTAGGGAAATATCCTGCTTTTTGTAGCATTAAATACATTAGTCTTAACTGGTTTTAGGACTATGCAATTTTAAAAATACATTGAAGTTAAAGTGTAGTTGAGACTGTGATATTTACTGATTTTTGTGCACATGTGTATGTCTAATGTTATGACTCCCCAATGCTTTATGGATATCTTGATAAATGAAATGAATAGTACGTATAAAGGAAATTAGTTACTCTTACTAAGAGGATTCTAAATTAAATACTCTAGGCTTCATTCAGTTGTAGTTTTAACTTTAACATTTTGTTAGTACTTCAGGTATTTTTTTAGGTATTTTATTTTATGCAGATGCCTTACAAGTTTCTAAACCCCACAACTGATGTGTGATTACCTTTTTACCACATAAGGCACTTAGTAAAAGGGATAAAACCCTGCTGAAAATGTTTTGCAAGTTTCAGTAAGACTAAAAGGTGTAACTTTTTTTCTTCTTGTTGTAGAGCTCCTCTGAAGAAAAAATCAGCAGAAAAAATTGTAAACATGTTTTCTGATTTGCTGCCTTGTTCATTGCGTATTGAAGCAACAGCAATGAATCACGTAACTAAATGTGACTTTAATGTCTTTGCACTGTGGATTTCAAATTGTTGCCCACTGACATTTTAGTTGGTCTTGTTGAGCTGAAGCTTTTCAGAAGGGCTGTAAATGCTTTTCAAAAGTGCAATATGTGAGGGAGAATCATACCGGCACAGTTTGATTGCTGATATTAGCTTAGCTTTGGCTATGCTACTGGAGTGTTTTCTGGATCCTGAATCACCCATATTTCCATCTTGGATTTTTCTGTGAAAATTTGTACACATGTTAAAACAACAGTTAATACCTATTCTCTAGGCGACGGTGTAGAACATTCCTACCATCTAGCCTATACATCTAAGAGCCTAAGTTTCATACATATGTATAGACACACACAGTCTCTTACTGTTTCTAGAGAGGAATAAACATCAATAAATGTAGGGGAAAAGATGGGGATGGACTCAGAGCTCTGCCCTTTAGAGTACTGCATTACGTGTCTTAGCATAGCAGCAAATGGTTGAAGCACATGGATCATGTGTCTTAAGAAGAGGGGCATTGAGAAGAAGTGGAAGCACTTGAGGCTCCATGGAGGAAGGTGAATGAGTAACTCGGTGGGGCAGGAGTGGGAAATTGGAATGTATGTAGCCCATGGAATATAGGGAGGAAATTTAGTTAAATACGCTGAGGTGTGTGGGCATGAGATGCACAGGAATCTTTCAGGTAAGGATGCAGGACTTCCAGGATTTTTATGCACAATGCAGAGATTTAACGTGTCTGTTCACCTTTATTTGCAGACTAAGGTGGTACTAAGGATAGCAGAAGTTATATTTTCACAGCTTTAGACCAGGCCTATACATAACTTGCACAATAAAGATACTAACTGGAAATTTGTCATGGCTAAAGCTAACTTTCATAAAACATGGCACATTGGAAGAGCCCATTTGCATCTGTTGAGCCAGAAGAAACTGCAAATAAAATGACATAACATTGCTAATACCTGTAGTCTTCATTATTTAAATCTCAACATGAATGACAGGCAAATATGAGCAGTATATTAGAAATAGAAGGTTCCACTATTGCCAACACTTTTGTGCAAGAGAAGAGGAAAAGAGAGTGTAGGTCCACTGGAAAATTATCACAATTTGAGTTAAGTGACAGGTAGCTATTGCTATCAAATGTAACGGGAAAGAAAACATTTGCTTTCAAGAATCTAGCCAAATTTCTACACTTTATTGTTGGGTTTTTTTCTCTCTCCTGGTAGGAATTCAGCTGTATACCAGTCTACTGTAGTGTGTATTTTGTAAGCAGCATTTTCTCCTCCTGGCAGAGATTTTATATAGTGTAACTTGGTATACTTTGTGGGATGTGGTATAGTAAAGTAACCTTTATGAGGGGTGTAAAAAGCTCCTGCTCAGGCTGCACAGTCATGGGAATGGCCCAGGAATACTGCAGAGTAAATCAATGTAAGTGTGAGAGAGTGGTATATAGTAGTTAAAGATCTTAAATCACCATGATGATTCTGTCATGCAGAAATCAAGTAGCCTTCGTTTGCTCTTGCTTAACCCTACAAGTAAATTTTAGTGACTTCTTTGGGTGTTTAACAGTTGGCAATATAAATATACCACCATCTAACCTTTGTAAAGGAACTATTGTCTTCCTGCTATATATTATACTAATTTCCTAACAATATTTTGCTGGTGCAGTTACACCTATTCTGCAGTTCTTCCCTGGTATAGACATGTTGGTCAGAGGTGTAGTTTGGGTTTGGTTTTATTTTTTCTGTATACTGACATGGCCATACAAAAGATTTGTTCTTAAGTATTATTTTGCTGGTCAGGCTAATGTGATAGCAAACAAAGGATACTCCATTCCCTTGCAGAAGATTAATTTTAATTTTGCTAAATTCCTTGTAAATGGAAAACTTCTCCTGTACAATTTCTAGAAATATTTTTCATTGGAATTTTTTGTTAGCAATGTGAATAATGATGTATTTTTTAACACATTTTTAAGCTTTCCACTTTGAATAGTAAGAGTCTGGTTTATTGTATAGCTGACATTAAGAGAGCAGAAATGTAAATATGTATAAAACAATCTGTGATTTGGTGAATTTGGGATTTTTTTGTGTATTGCAGATTGTTGCTGTATCTGCTGTAATATCCAATTCCTTCAGAAAAAGAAATCTGTTTAACAAAGTCCTGCCTTTTTCCTATAGTTTTAAGGGGTTTTCTTTTGGGTTTCTAATTGGCATTGATACTTTCAGAATCAAATGTATTCTATGAAAAATATTCTTTCCATGTGGCATTCCTGGTTCAGAAACAATGTGGTGAATAGAGAATTTAAATTAAAATAGATTTGGTACCTATCACTTGCCAGAAGGTATCCATTTTAGCTTAAAAATAAAGCTGGTTTAAATATATTTGCTAAGTTAGGCATTTACACTTAGTGTGCAAGCTTTGTAGCTATCTTACTTCTGTGAGTCTGCTAGTGATGCTGGTGTCTTCTTTGCATCTTGGTTTTTAACCTTTATCTTCTTTCTCTGAGAAGCCGATGCATTTAAGTCATTGCCACTTCTGCTAAGTCAATAGTGTCTGAGTCCGTTATAGCATGGTCTTTTATGTCATCGCCAAAATTGACCCCCAACTGAGGATGGTATGATAATGAAAGTGACGTATTTTAGGTGATAGCTCTGGGTCCTTATCTCTTGGAGATAAAATAAACATATTGCAAGTCAAAATGATAACGTGCCATGGAGTGAGTTTGGAAACCATGTTTTGATGTGTCTGGAAGTACATCAAATGTATCAAGTGTCTTAATACTGAAGGACAAGTTTGATTGGAAAAATTTGCCCACCTGGTTTTTTCCTACTGTCTCAGACAAAAAATAATTCTATTAACTGGAAATGGTATTTGTGGAGATGAAATACTATGACCAGAAGCTGCAGAATGAGTTTTGTTAGGTCTGATTTTATTCTTGCATCCATATTATCAGTAAGATAGTATTGTAATGGGTAGAATAGATTAATCTTTGAGATAGGCAAAGGTTGAACTGATTGTTATGTGGTCTCTTATTCGAAAACCAGAGTCTGTGTTACAAACAAAAGGGCAGTATTATAACTAGCAAAACAATACTGAATCTGCTGCTGATGTCTCTTCTACCACCCTTTGAAGGTGGCGGGTGATAGGAGCAACAGCAGAGAAAGTCTTAGAAATATACCCAATAGAGTAGTAAAATAAATATAACTAATTCTTATATTGTGGACTTAAAATATTTTTGTCAAAATTGAAATTTGTTTATGTTACTTGAAATTACAAAGTGTCAAAGCTACAGCTCTAGTGTTCTTGAAGCTTCTTTTTGTCAAGCAGCTTACATGAAAATGACTCTCAGGTGTTAATTTGTTGTTCAATATTTTTCATTTCCAAATGTGCTTTCCTTGGTGTATTTTGCATGTTTTGATTGAGATATTGTCGTGGTTTAACCCTGGCCAGTAACTAAGCACCACGCAGCTGCTTGCTCGACTCCACTCAACTCCACTCCACTCCCAGTTTTCTCTACCTCCTCCTCTCCAGCGGCGCAGGTGGACAGGGAATGGGGGTCGGGGTCAGTTCATCACACTTGTCTCTGCCGCTCCTTCCTCCTTAGGGGCAGGACTTCTCACTTTTCCCCTGCTCCAGCGTGGGGTCCCTCCCACGGCAGACAGTTCTCCACGAACTTCTCCAGCATGGGTCCTTTCCACAGGCCTATCTTCAGTCACAGGCTGCTCCAGTGTGGACTTCCCATGGAGTCACGGCCATCTTCAGGGGCACCCACCTGCTCTGGTGTTGGGTCCTCCCTGGGCTGCAGGTGGATATCTGCTCCACCATGGACGTCCATGGACTGCAGGGGGACAGCCTGCCTCACCATGGTCTTTACCACGGGCTGCAGGGGGATCTCTGCTTCAGCACCTGGAGCACCTCCTCCCCCTCCTTCTTCACTGACCTTGGGGTCTGCATAGGTGTTCTTCTCACTCCCCTCTCTACTGCAGGTTTCCCCTCTTAAGTACGTTATTCCAGAGGTGCTACCACCATTGCTAATGGGCTCAGCCGGGGCCAGAGGTGGGTCCGACTTGGAGCCAGGGAAGCTTCTAGCAGCTTCTCACAGGAGCCAACCCTGTAGCCCCTCCCCCGCTACCAAAACCCCACCACACAAACCCGATACAGATGTGCGTTGCTGTTTTCATTGAATTCATAGCGAAGAGATTTCCTACAAAAGAAAGTATGATCCCAGGATGAAAATTTAACTATGGAACAGTGTCTTGACTTCCATTTCAGTGTTCTTCTCCATAATGACATGAGAAATAGATCCCATAAATTCCTCAGTGGGGTATGGCTATTTTCAGTCTTTGAAATGCTAGTACTAAACTTTATTAACAGTCTGTCTGAAATGAAGGAAGATGAAACCTTGAAGCTAGAAAACTGTTACTGTAACATTACAGTTTGAAGAGCCTGTTGGCAAAGGAAAGATGTTATGTTTAACAATGTGCAGACTTTATTTCTTACAGGGAAGTAAAGTATACTAGCACAGAGAAAGAGACATCGTTTTTTGCCTTGGGAGTTCGAATATAGCTTTACTTTGGCTTAAAATTACAGTGCAGTTATCAATTAGGAAAATGGGAGTGGCAGTAATATCATGGATAACATTCTTTAGTGCCTGGTTTTTATCTTCTTTTGCTGCAAAGTTCAATGGAGACATCTCCAAGATGTATATTTGAGAGCTGCTCAGAGGAAGAGGGGGTTATTCGCACCATCTTGGCCCCTGTTCAGGCTCAGCTTGCTTTCTGCAGACCTGCCTGGGAGCCTCTGCCCTCTGTTCCATCCCAGTCCAGCTGATCAGGTAGAGAACAACGCCCACTCCCACTGTGCAGTCAGTCACTTTTCTTTTTCTGTTTTGCTTTGTTTATAATAGGTGTACTAGTGTTATGCCTGCTCCAGTATAATAAACTTGGGTGGGAAACAGTTGAGCTGCCCTGCAGAAGTTAGCGTGGATGTGGGCTGAACAGACTTCATGGACTTTCAGTTAAATCCACGTAGAAGTACTGCTCTTCCCACGCTGTAGTTTCTCCTGGCCACAATTCCTGAATTGCAGTGCCGCTGGAGTGCAGAACTGGGTTTGAGACTTTCATTTGGGACTCAATATCAGGAAGATGCAAGTATATGCAGCAGTACAGTGGCATTTATGTGATGGGGTGCTTGAGTCTAATGTGGTTTGTTCAGCTCAATACGCTGCACATGGAAGTGGGTTAGTAGTGTTTAAGTCTGTAATATGGCTAATCTGCTTGGTGGAAGAGGGGGAACAGAAGTTACTGAGAGTTGAGTACTACTTCTGATTTTTAATCTTTTTACTTCATTTCTTTTGTTTAAAATCAAACTTGTGTCATTCTGGTAGCAATAACATTATTCAGTGTGTTCCAGTAGTAGTATTGGTTTTTGGAACAGGTTTTGCAAACAGTTGTTCTTTAGCATGACTAGTGTCTGGGCTAGGCCCAAAATATCTATTAGTCATTTTCCACTATGATGTTCTTCAGAGTGTAGTGTGTACTGCTGCTTCTGATTATAATATGTATGTTTGGAATCATGTTTTGAGATACAATAGATGCCTTTAAATTAGAAACATCGAATAGCTGCTACAAGCAAAATTTTCAAGTAAGGAGTGATTGCCTAAAAAATAAAATGGGAATGAATGTAATAAAAGATACTGATATCCTTGCTTCCTTAGCTTTTTTTATGCTGAAAAAGATATAAATTATACAACTACTTAAAGAACATGACTTTTCTGTGTAGTAAGGATACCACTGGTCTTTCAGTAAAGAAAACCATGGTTTCCAAACACTACATTCAAGTTCTGTGCCCTAGTTAGAAATACTTGTTTCTGTGCTTGTTAAAGTTTTGGCAGGGAGTTTTCCTGATCCTTCTTGACTGTGTTCATCAGGTTACTGGAGGAGTAGTTGGAGAGTAAAATGTGTATACATAGGTTGGTATTCCATATAATTAGATCATAGAATATGTATTTCATAATTTTATGTAAGCTGTGGTTTGCTGTAGTGCATTTTAGTAATAAGAGAGAAAATGTTTAGTGTTTGGCTATTTTTTTTGATACATGGGCATTGATAGCAACTTCTATCTATGACTGCTTTTGATGGATCTAATAGTCAAAAAGTAAGAACTTAAATGTGCTTAAAGATTTTTTTCTTTGAAGGCTTAGCTTAATACTTGTTCAGTATGATCCACAGTTATCAGTACATAATTTCATTTATATACAATATTTATTGAAATTTGAGGTGATGCACTTCATTTGAGTGCAATAGGAAACTATTCCTTTTCCTCCTGTTATCTTTGAAAACTTACACTCTCATTCTGTTACTGCCTCTCACCTAACATCCTTCCTTATTAGGAGGACTGGAATATTTCAAGGAAAATAATATCCAAGCAATGTCTCTGTGGCAGGCCCATCACTCAGTGCCAAGAGGAAAACTTGAGGTCTTGAGATCAGAAGATAGAAATCTCCCCACAATTTTAACTTCATGAATTTTTACATTCTATTTTTTTCAGACTGACAATTTTTGAAATACTATTTTAAAATCATGATATGTTTTGTTGATTTCTTTTAAGATTTATGTTTCCATGGAGGAAAATGGAAACAGCTTTAAAAAAGCAGAGCTGGTAATTAATCTCTTCTGTGAAGTACTGCTCATTCTTCTGTTACCTGATTATGGTCATCAAAGGATGATATAACAATTTTGAAAATTAAACTTACTAAAGTGCTCAGCTTTTCTTCTGAGGTGTATTATTGGATTTTATCTAGCCTCTTGCTATTTGTGACGCTATTCTTGTCAGGAAATATATAGTATGTTTAAAGGATCAAATATAGCTTTTTTTTACTTTACACTTAGGTTTGTTTAGTATATATGTACATTATCATCTAGTCTAACTATCTCCTGTTGTAAATCTCTCATTTTCTTATTTACTGCTTCCTCTGGTAGAGGGTTGGTGTCTCTACTGAGATGCAATGATGTGCTGCATCTCTTGTAATGCAGGTAAAAATGGCTTCATATGAAGAGCCTGTAACTTCTGGCTGGGGGGGGGCAGTAACTTCAGCTGTCCCAGCAGGATTGTAGGTATCTCTCTAATCAGAGTATAATTTTCAGGGATACTAGGATAAGAATTTATCTCACAGGTTTCTGAGTTTTGTTCTTTTACCCAAAGATTACTGCATCTAAATAATTTAAGAATGCCAACATGAAATATGCTGATCTGTTACCAACACCATAGCCTGGTGTTACTGAAGTGTAAAAAACATTTTAAAACGGACGGCCACTTATTTAAAGTGGGAAAGCAGCTCTCAGTTCTTTGTTGCAAAGCATACAAGGAGTTGTTACTGACACAGCTGAATTTCTATTTACTCACTTACCTTAGGCCCCTGAAGTTTGAAACAATAGTGTAAATAACATGCAGATATTTGTATGAAACTAACAAATACAACAGATTATTCCTCTTTGCTTCCCATTTAGCCATGTTATAAAACAGTTATTTCAAATAAATAAAAACAAACTCCACATTATTTTACTTCAACATTATTATTTTTTATGTGCAGTGGAAGAACAAGACAGAGCTAACTGCTTTCCTTCAGTTTGTTATGCCTCCCACCACTCAATTTGCATTTAGGAATAAAAATACTTTAAATAGTTCCCCTCTTAACTTTTTTTATTTATGTTATTTTAACCTCCATATACGGTACGATGTGACAGACTTTGAAAGACAGTTTTCCATAGTGCTCAAACAAAGTTTTGGGTAATCCTTACAGACACTTTGCAGATACCAGCAGATAAGATATCACATTTTTAGTGATTTCAGTCACTAAATTAAAAAATAAGGTGGGCTTGTTTTTCACAGGTATAAAACTTCTATCATGCTGTGTGTTAAGCAGTAGTTTCTGTGGTTTTCTGGTAAGGTGAGCTCACCTGCAGAGGTTTTTCTCTTGAGTGGAATCTTCTCAAGTGAGAAGTCAGAAAGCTGTGAGATTTCTTCTTGGGTTTTTTCGTAGTATAAATAGTGGGGAGACCTATATCTTTCACTTAGCGGGGAGGGAGGAGGAGAAGAAAGTTATTTAAGTTCTTTTTGTAGGAAGGTTAGATTAGAATATGACAGTCTCTCACTGAAGGTCTTTCCTCCTCCTCTGCCTTCCAGTGGAGGTTTCTGGAAGGTCCTCAGTGGTGTATCATAAGGACACTATTGCATCATATTAAAATAGAGAACAGAGCAGTTGGCATCTATGGCTTACATTCACTTTTTACCTCTAGAGCTGAATATTTTCACCAAAAGGCTTTCTTTAAAACTAAGTGTTTCCAAATGATTTTTTTTAAAAAGAAAAAATTATAAAAAGGTATTGTCACTGTGTTTACCTCTTTTCGTATATGTTCTTGATTTGCACCTCTTAGAGAATATTATTTAGTAAGACATGACTTTACTCTTCCATTTTGAAGTTTTTTTACTTTTATACTATACATAATTTCATGACGTGCAAAAGTTAATTCCAAAATTCCATATTTATTTCACCATGAAGCTGTAAGGAGCAATAATCATGTTATGGAAGGGGAAGTACTTGTTCTATCATTCATAAAATTTTATGCAAATTGGGAAATACAACTAATAAGCTAAACTTTAACTATCAGATATTGTCCTTGAAAATTTACAATATGTAAGCCCACAATTTCTTGGTGGTAATAGTTGCAGTTAACATCAGCAACTGTAGAACAAGAAATAAAGTTGTTGTGCTGGTACCTATAATTTATATTGTAATTCCCACTTTATTTATTTATATAAATATATAACTTGTTTTCTAATCCCCAGAAAGCAAAAGCTTTTGAACTAGTAGTTGTAACTTACACCTATTAGCTTGGAAAAGTTACTGATTTTATGAACTCATGGAAAACAGGTAATGGACACCAAGTTTGTTCTTTTCCCATCTTTTTTAAAGGAGCAAAAAGAGGAAGCTGAGAAATTGTCATACAGCACAGCTTCAGTTTGCAGAAAAATATTGGAGCAAGTAATTGAACCAAATTGTAGACACTAGAAGATAAAGAAATTACTGTCAGCTAAACTGGATTTGTCAGAAACAGTCAATTTAGTTTTCTTCTGAGGCAGAAGAACAGGGCGTGGTTAAGAAATAAATCAGTACATGTTATATTTTGTCTTCAGTAAAGCTTTTGACGCTAATGTGGTATTTGGTATGCAAGCAAGGGGAACGTGGTCTAAATGAAAAATGTAGTAAAGTAGATATAAAACTGGAGCAGCACCTGTTGTAGTCATAGTTATATGGAAATGGAAAGATACAAGAAGTGTGATTTTTATGGGGTCTTTCTTGTATTCCATACTACTTGGTGTACGAGTAATAATTTGGATGGTAAAAAAACCCGCCATATTTTCTTAAATTTGAGGATAGCATGAAACTGTGAGATGAGATGCAGTTATGTGAAAGGAAAAAATTAGAGTTAGAAAGGATCTTGACAAATATGAGACACAGTCTGAAATAAATAGAATGCAGTTTCCTGAGAACAAGTACAAGAATCTGTACATGTGCAGGAGAATATGATTTAAAGAATGAGGGTGAGGAGCAAATGGCTGAATAGCACTTCAGCACCACAATGATCTGCAATTTTTAGTGAATGCCAAGCTGGACATGGGACTGCAGTATCAGCTGTTGCAAAAAAAGAATAGTATTTGAATATATAAACATGAGTATAACTTGTAATATGAATCAGGATCATTCATTCGGTTCTGTCATATCTGAATTGCTAATCCTGGACCCTTGAGGAAATTACCATTTCATGCTTCAAGAAGCATGGGAAGAGTCTAGAAGGGAACAGCAAGAACCAACACAGTTTGACCTACAAGAAAAGATGGACAAACTTGTGACTGACTGGTTTAGAGAAGAGAGGTCTGAAGTGAGGCATGAAAAACCTCTCAAGAGGTAAAAAAACTTGCACGAAACAAGAGATAAACATATTCTTCATCTTCACAAAGAATAAGACAAGAAGTAATAGGCATGAATTATAGCAACAAAAAGTTGAATTTGGCACTAAGAAACACTGTCACACTCGCTAAATTCAGGTTGTCTGTCAAGGCTGTGAAAGCTTCATAAGTGGAGAATTTTAACAAGGGGTTAGATATTTATCTGCCTGGAGTGTAATAAATGTGATTTGATCTTTCTTTGTGACAGTGTGACAGGAGGGATGGGCTAAATGATATCTTAAATTCTCTTTTAAGTCTTTTTTCTGTGACTTCTGGACTCTGATTTCTATATTATGTGTGACTCAAATTGGTAGCTCGAGTAGAAGCAGTGTGGTAACCATAAGGTCAGTACAGTATTGTTTCTTAAAAGCTGATGTTTCTTTTGCATTCTGGTTGTCAGCATGTGTATCATGAGTTGGAAGTGATTCGTCGGATAATCTAGCTCCATGGTACATAAACTATGACTTATTGATTACTGTTTTGGGGGACATGGTATGGTGAAGCAAATTTCTTTTATAGTGTATGTACCATGTTCCATAAAGAAATGAAGTCTATACTGACAGACACCAAATATAGGAAAGAGATTCTGTTAATACCTTCACTGGAAAAAGGCCTAAATCTTATCGGACATTATAGGATCTTTTTTCAGAAAAGGGTAAGACAGAGGCAGCCAAAAACTTTTTAAATACCCCAGTTTTGGAGAAACCTAATTTGCATGTGTCAAAACCAATTAAGTCTATGACACACATCAGTAGAAAAACAGGCTTATTTTATTCTGATACTCATAAGATAATTTTTAAAAATATTTGACAGAGTATCCAGAGGTCTGAGAAACTTGGAGGATTGCCACTGTCATTTTGTCCAAAGAATTTGGGAACCTTTGATTTAAATGATTTTTAAATTGCCAAAGGAAAAATGGTCCTTCATTTTTTTTTATGCAGTAGTATGTCAAATTTTTAATTTTTTTTTTTTTAAATTAAGATTGTCACAAATCTACTGGAATGTATTTTTACCATTAGAAGTCAATTTCTGACTGTTCATGGGAAAGATCAGTTAAGTTCCCTCATTATACAGTCTTTAAAATAGTTGATGAGCATGCTCATACTTCTTTTTAGACATCTGTATGACTATTTATGTGTTCCCGAATAGTCAAAGCAGGTGTAATCATCCAGTTTCTGTCCAAGTTAGATACCTACTCATGAATGTGTGTGTGTGATTCAATGACAAAGGATAACCCAGCCAGACCTGGGGAGCTCGAGTCATCCTCTGGAGCTCCGGTACAATCCAAATTGCTAACTAGGTCATGTGAATAGCCTTTATATAGTGTACTGTATGGGTAAATTGATTTGCTTCACAGGAGACTGTGTTCCTGAATAGCAATATCATCTTTTCAGAAATCATGGCTTTTGAATGATACACAGGATGGTTGCTTCAAAGGTTTAAAAAGAGAAGGGGGTGGGGGAAAGAGGGTAAAAAACAACAGCAGAAAGCAAGCTGATTCTGTATGTCACTGTAGGGGAGGAAACATTTAGCAAAAGAACTAGTTAATTTATTTGTTCTTGGTAATTCCATTTTACTGTATAATTAACAATTGTTATAATTGTCTGGGATGAATAGGATATAATGGATAAAATTTTTCCCAGCTGAAATGTTTCACTGGTCACATCATATTTCTATTACAAAGAACACATATGAAACACCTGATTTTCCTTATGATGTTCTATAGATTCAGTCAATTCGTTTCCATGGATTTGTTCAAAATAAAAATTAAACCTTTTCTTTTAATTTGTAAGACAGTAGACATAACTGGTAGAGAAATGGCTCTTATGCTGATTTGCAAATGAAGGGATTACACCTCTATGTTCTGCTGCCCTCTTAAATTTTTCTTCCTATTCAGTGTACCATAAAGTGACATATTGGTTCTCTGTTTCTCTTTTCTGGCTCTTTTAGTAGAGGTAAGTGAAATTTTTTATGCAATACCTTTCACTGGAATTTTCTTTTACGTAATCAAAGCAGTGCCACTCTCCTTTGTTTCTTCACCCAGTTTGTTGTCTGCTGCCACTTCCCTTTGTTCATTTCATGTTCCCTTATGCTCTGTGTAGTTCTCTTCTTGAGGTGTTTTGTTTGCGTTTTTTTCCCTTTCTAATGTCTTGTTCCCTGTGCATATATTTATCACAGTATGTCTTTGATTTCTTCTACTGAATTGCATTGGTGGCAGTATTTTGAAGTAATAGTAATGTGAAATTACAAACTTATTTTAGTGAACAAAGCATAACGATGAGGCATATTCTGCGGAGTTTACAATCAGAGAATGAGAAGAACAATATGAATAACTGACTAGAGTAAGAGCTACTTAGTACAGATAACTTTTCAAGAAGAGTCATTTTTAAGAGTAATTTGAACAGTTGTAAGAGTTTTGGCATTGTCAAAACCAATATATTTGGCAAGTTGGAATTAACTTGCATCAAATGTTAGGTAGTTACCTACTCCATATTTTAACTTACAAATTTGAATGTGGACATTAACTGGCAGTATTGTTGATATTAAATTAAATGCCAGAATGTCCCTTCTATACCTCTTTCCTGCTTGGAAGAGGCTAATGCATTGTTTTGTAAGATTCATCCATTTTGAGTCAAGACATTTCTATTAAAAAAAAAACCAAACAAACCAACCAACCAAAACCCTGCAGGCAAACCAAAAATCTTGAAAAAATATTTTAGAAGTATGATACCAAAACAATAACATCCAAGTATGATTTATCTTTGTATCTGATATTCTGAGTTTTACTCGATTGACCCACTTTTCTCTGGAAGTTAACCTTCCCCTCTTTCTACCTCAAAAACATCCAAGAGGCTGAATATATATAAAGTTCCTTTAATCATCAATTGCATGTTGTCATTTTAACCTTCACATGAGCATCCTTTAGTTTATGCTTGCCCTTGAGCAGATGAGGTGCGTAATCCTATTCTTTCAAGCTTTTAAAGCATTTTTATTGTATCTTTGTAAAGTGTGTTGTAATGTGCTATTTTAAATCAACTTCTTATTTTGAAATCTAAAGGTCATGAGCTAATATGTCAAGAGCATTCTAGCTGTTAACTGTGGCTTTGTGCTGAATTCTTTAGTGATTTTAGGCATATGTATATATATGTACATATATGTGTTTGTATACATATGTATACACCATTTAATTTTCATTAGGGAATGTCAGTGAATATGATCATGTTTTCTATAATGGGTGGGAGGAGTGGAAATTTTTATGATGCCACTTTTTGATGTGCTGCTACTTTGACATAATTGTTCCCCTTTCAAGAGTCTCCACCAGGTAGTTTTCAGGTACAATTGTAGAAACTTTTCGTTTGAATGTGTTGACCGTGTAGTATATGTTCTACTATCAAGGGTGGGGACTTCAAAGATGGTTGTTAGAATTGGTGCATTTCTGCCCTCTGCGTAGGGAGTGTGCTAATGATGGCTAGTGCTAATGACTTCTGTCCTGACTGTATCCTCTTTTAGGATGTATCATCATTCTAATCTCCACTGATACAGAAATGTTTTCAGGTTTTTTTGCTAACTACATGCTCATATAGCATGGGACAGGTTTAATGTTAATTTTCAGACTGAATTTATTATAGAGTAAGAACATTGAGTGTAAGCCTATATTGGTTATCAATAGTATAGTGAATTCTCTGTATTGTGGAGAATACTGATGTTAAAGAGGTCTTGAACAGACAGTTTTTAAAAAAGAAGAGCCAAAGAGTACTAATCCATTGACAGTAAGGAAAATCAGGTTTGCTTATCCTGATCTACTGGTGCAGAGCTTAATTGTGATCCTATGGCACTAACAATAATATGTGTATAAATGTGGAAGAAAATTGGTAACAGAATATCTCAAGTAGTCTTTCTGTTTTAAAAGGAAAGGGGTACGTTAGCCATGTATGAACTCAGTGTCAAAAATGAGTAGTTTAAACTGTTTCTTGTGGAAGCCAGGCTGCTTTTTCCAAGCCAAAAGGGTTCACCAGGTTTTGAGTCTCAGGCTTGTATTTGAATAAAGTTTGGTCTATAGTCCAAACCTTTTATTGAAGTGCAGGTCTGGAATGCCTCTTTCTGGAAAGGAACTTCACAGCATAAAATTTATGTAATACCTCTAAAATTGTGGTTTTTATGATGATGGTTTAATATTTCAAAAGTTTTGAAGATTTAACTTTGAGTTCTAATTTAAATGTGTCGCAGGCCTTTAACATTAGTATTTATGAGAATGTGAGTCACTTTTCACTTTTTGTGCCCCTCCAGCCTTCTCACTGGCTGGGCTTTGAGAAGCTGAAAAAATCCTTGACTTAGTCTAAACATTACTTAGCAACACCTAAACACTAAAATGTGTGTTACCAACATTCTTCTCATACTAAATCCAAAACAAAACAGTATAGCAGCTACTAGAAAGAAAATTAACTCTATCCCATTCAAAAGCAGGACATCACTGCATTTTTTTCTTTTTTTTCCCTCTTCTTCTTGTTTTTCCTACTATTTCTACGCTTTCCTTAGTTATAGTCATGCTTTGGCATTCTTTGCTTGATTAAGGGTTTTGTTGTTGTTGTAGTTTTGTTTTTTCTGTTTGTCTTAAATACCTCTCCTGAAACAGAAGTAGATGTGAAATCTCTTATGCTTGTTGATCTTCTCTTAGCATTATGCATTTTGTTATCTGTTTGTTGCCCAAATTGCTTGTCATGTACAGTCATGCATCTTTACATAGTATCTAATGTAACATTTTCACACACTGGTTAATATATGGACTTGATCATTCCATATAGGAAATGGAATCAGACATTGGGCAAATGTTTTTTAGTATTCCAGCTATATGAAACTATTAGAGCTGAAATTTGTTCATGTCCAACTGCTATATTTTTGTTTTATTTATTTATTTCTGGAAAATCAGCACATATAGTAGAATCCCTGAGTATGAGATCATTTTAAATGCAGCTTGGTCACGTAGACATCCTGTTTCCATGGTTTGTGTGTATAACAAAATGAAAATGTGGTCCTAACATGAGTTAGGCAGACACATTTTTACTTTAATCTGGCTACCATGGATAATAATAGCAGGTGAATTGTAGGGATGCAGATTTCAGCTACTGAGATTCTAAGAGTTCCTTGTAAGACCTGTATGTGCTTTAATCCACAATGTAGGATGGAAAGCCAATGGTGCTGTGGCATTAAAATTACCATGACTTTGTTTCCTTATGCTTCAGTCACTTTTGTTAAGTAAGCATGCTGCTAGACTCTGTTCCCTGAAACCAGTTTAAAAGGTTTCTATAAACCAATGTTTCACTAACATTTTGGCACTATTGACTTCTTTTGGCTTATCCATCCCTTTCCTGAGTTGACATTAAGAATCTGGAATGAGATATTGAGAGTCAACTGTGTGTATTTAGGTGGAAATGCTGACCAGCGTTCTCTGGAGTAATATTTTTAAAAAAAAAAAAAAAGGCAATATAAAGTAATAAGAAAAAAGATCAGGAAGTTTGGGGTTGATATAGTTGAGCCATTGGGAGTTGTAGGAAGTCAAGAAAGCTCTGTGATCAGAATTGAAATAGATGGATAGGGTATACGTGAAAGGACATACATTACATAAATCAATACCACAATTACCTGCTAAATATAGAGGCAGTAGGGTTCTTAAACATTTTATGCTGAAAAGTACACAGTTTATTGATTTCAACTAAAATTTGGAGGCTGTATTCCAAGTATATCAAGATTCATTCTGAATGTGTCAAATATATCATCTATTTCAGGGTATGTGACCTAGTGGGAAAATGAGAAACACTAACATTAAGTGAGCTACCAAGGCGAAGGGAAGTGGGCATGAGCTGAGATGAGGAAGTATAGTAAGAGATCTGAAAATGAAGTGTGAAAATTTCACTTTGGGCATGGGTAAAGAAGGCCACAGGGGCATGTGGCAGGGGAACCTTCATTCTGAAGTTCAAAGGTTCCACTACATAAAGGACAAAAATAAGTCACAGTCCTGTATTCCCTGTAAATTTCTAGTTAATGAAAATACAGCAATAAATAGTATTGATTGCTTCTACTCCCAATCAGAGATTTATGTCTTCATACTGCAAATAATAATATTATGGAGTAAAAGATAGTATTAGCCTGATAATAGCCTCCTAGTCATAACTGACATCAATTACAGCTAGGAATAAAACATTGAAGTATAATGAAGAACTGGAACCTGAAACAGGTTTTCACTACATTAATATATTAGAATAAAATACATAAACTTCTCTCTTTAGCTGCATATCAAAATAATGCAGTACTGAGTTCAAATTATCAGCTTAATAAAGGGAAGTAGGTGGTTTAAAAGGTAATACAGCACATTCAGGTAAATTGAAATGATATGCTAATGAAAGTTATGTCTACAAAATCAACATTCACATAACTGCATGGTAAGATTCCTTTAAAAGATACCTTTTACCACAGAGCACTGCTATCGCTTCTGAGGCAAGAATCATGTTATTTAGAGGAAAAAAATCTTTTTGAAGATGATATGATAGAACCTAATGCCTTTCAATGGGAGTTGTTCCAATGTAATATTGTAATGATCTAATTGGATTTCAAATACAAGAGTTGCGTATGCTCATAGCCACTTTGGGAAGGCCAGATACAAGGTAATAACAATTGAGAGCTATCCTGAGGGTAGGTATGGTGAAACAAGCATATGAATATACCAGCTCAGCACTTTTTTTTCCAATACAAATGTGTAACTGCAGGTTTCTGATAGGCTGTACAATTGTTAGAGCTAGTATCCTAAAATCACTAATTTCATTCTCACCATCTCGCGTGCTATGCAGGATAGGGACTACTGAAAAGACTTCCCCCCACCCCTACTTCTGACTTTTTGCTTCAAGTATAGTAGTTTATTTCTTCATTGAGGAGTCACATTTTAAAGTGTTAGCTGAGTAAATTTAGCAACACTCCAAAGCAGACAGAAGTGAAAGAAAACAACTTCCCATTAAACCAAATATGGTGGTTTTGTTTTCGGAGCTCTGGTTTGTCAGTGCTAGAGATGTGCTGGATGGGCAGAATTCTTCTAGCTGCTATCAAGGTGAAAACAGATGTGGGATCCAAGTTTATAAGGTGGTATCAGGGATATTGTGGTAAGAGTTTAGGTGGATCAGAGCACTTAATCTCTTTTGCATTTTCTTTTTATATAGAGAAGAAAAATGTTATTTAGAGCTACATTTGAGTGGTTTTCATCTTGAACATAGTACCAAATGTAATGATAGAGGAAAAATATCAAGAAGATTTACTTGAATTGGGGCCTAATACAATACCTTCATAAGTAATGGAAATACTTCAGTGACAGCATTAAGCTGGGAAAAGAAGGCTTATCCTTTCTGAGTACTACATGTCTTCTGAACTGAAAAAGGGAGAGGTTTATACAGAAGTAAGTTTGTTACATTAGAGGATCCTAGGTAGATCATTATAATTATTTAAGGAGCCTTTATTTTGTCATAACTTGGCTCTAAGCCTATCAATTTGCAGCTTTCAGCATTTTTCAGTGCAATTTTTATAGGCAGTGAGTTCGTTACTTTTTTGAAACAGTTGATGAAACCTCTCTCTGGCACTCCTTAATATATTGATAGCTAAAAGGATGATGGCTTAATGCATTCTGTCTTTAAGTAGGTATCCAGACAAAGCTCTGTTTGATTCTTAAATAAAAGATTCTTTGTTTATACCAGAGGAAGTTATTACTTCAGGTTTTTTTCCATGGCCATAAAATTTATTTCACTGCAGAAGCAGTCATCCTGCAACTGTTGGAAATATTTGTGCACAAGCAGGTACTGACTTTTTTGTGTCCTTCCAATGTTCTGTGGGATCTGTTATTAAGCATTTGAAAAGTATTACAAAGGAAGATCAAGTTAGATTTGTTGTTGTTACTGATACAAATATGCATTATGATCCTCTTTTATCAGTGCTCAGTTACTTTCATAAATTCAGTCGGAGCGTTCACAATGGTAATGCCCTTCACTGCAGTGCGGTCTGAGTGTATTTTGTTGTCTTGTTACATTAAGCTGTGGTGACCTGAAAGTATTGTATAAATGACAAATTGCTGCATTCACCCTAGTGAGATATTTCTTCTACCAGTGATATAGGTGATAATGTGTGACAACCTGTAATTCCATTTTTTCTGAAAAAATCCCGTAACTGTGGAGAAACATTGTTTGAATGTAAATACATCCTAAGTTCTTAGTTTTTCAGTGGAAATAAGTTGTTTATTGTTTTGAGACAGAATGAAAGGTAATTCCTTCATTCAGGTCTCTTATAGGTACATCTGGCACCAGCTTGTCTTGTATTGTTTGAGCTGCATATATTGACAGAAATAGTGGAAGCTTTTTGGTGAATGTTTGAAGGAGTTAAATTACTATAGAATTACATGTAAAAGTTTGATTTATTGCACCTTGGCTTTACTGCATGTATTGGTAAAGGTGTTCAGTCATCTTTCATTTGAGCTGGAATTATCAGCAAACTATTCCAGTACAAAACAGGATTAGCTTAAAGATAAGGTGTGAGCCAAAGAGCACACAAAACCAAACTGATTTCCAGAAATGTAATGGTTTTTATAATTTTATTAAAAGCATAGCAACTTCAGCTGTTAGACTTAAAGTATGTTTCAACAGAATGAAAATTCATGGCCAATTTTCAGTGCTTATTTATTATGATGGATCAGTATCACCTAGAAGGAACCTATCTGCAGTTCACTCAATGTTGAGCAACTTTTGGACAGGTGAGAACTTTATTTTCTATTACACTTAAAATAAAAGAAATACTATTTAAAAGAAAGCTCTTGCTTTATTTTTCTGGTTGCCATTTATTCTCTTCTTATTCCAGTGCCTCCAAATTGATTTTAGGATTTGTGACGTTGGGTTTAAAACAGTTTATTATTTTTAGATGTTTTACCATATAGAGGGAACTATGTGACATTATTAAATCACATTGTT
Organism: Haliaeetus leucocephalus; assembly: GCF_000737465.1. Lineage (NCBI taxonomy): Eukaryota > Metazoa > Chordata > Aves > Accipitriformes > Accipitridae > Haliaeetus > Haliaeetus leucocephalus. The sequence continues at coordinate 1,134,627 of NW_010973188.1, forward strand.
CTTTGGTTAAAGAACCATTTGAAGAGCCGTGAATTCAGTAGCTCAGTAAATATTTCTGTCTTCTGCAGGTCTACTCACCTGTTCACAAGTTTTAGTGGCATAGTTCTTAGACATGTCAAACATAAATTATTTCCATATTGTAGGAGACAAAGAACTGCATTTTAACAAAATGATAAAATTTTCTTGGGACTATGGCACCCAATATACCGCTCCAGCTTGATGGTAGTCTTTCAGTGAGCTAATATCCATTGTAATCAGTTGAGTTCGTGAGATGATGTGAAGTACTGTTCTGAATTAATCAAACCGTTCTCTTGATTGCTTATTAAATCCGCAGAAGTGTGGCAAATTGTATACAATACATGTGGTTCCACTCTGCAGCTAAAACAAATCACAAAATAAAAAGAAAGTGAAGAAGAGAGAAGCAGCATGAAGAAGAAATACTTATATTAAAGTAGTTATCTGTCTTTAAAATAAATATAATTCAACTCTTCTCACAGGAACGTGAGTTTCTGGAGATTTTACTATCCATATTCAGATATTGGAAGTCATTGCCCTTCTCTTCTGCCATCTCATTGCTCCTGAGCTGTGTAGGACTGTTTGTGCAGATTAATGGAGGCCTACTTGTAATCCAAATTTATGATCTTCTTTTGCCATGTTATCTATTATTTCCAGTAAAATACAATTTGGTTTAAAAATAGCTAGATCTGTGCAGCTTATGAGATTGAACCTGCTGCACTGTCCATGTCTTCTGAACAGTCCCATAAATAACATTTCTTTTGTCCTTTATTTTATAGCTCAGTTCAGGCCTGCAGTAGTTAGCAGTTAGGTCTTGAATATGGTGGAAAGTATAAGCCATGCAGATTAGAGACACTGATTAATTGAGGTAGCAACCATATATATGTGTGGCAGGTGATACTGCTAACTGATACCATGTCAGATTTTTCTCATGAAACACAGAACTTGGTGACTTCAGAAATAATTGGTTGATACTTTCACTGATCTCTCTCGCATCAGACTTCACCAATCTGAAAAAAATGTCTTATAATTTCCAATGAAGCTTCTCTTCCATTTTGTAGTGTCTGATACATATTTCCATGTGAATTTGAGTCTTTGCTAAATAATTTCTAAAATGCATGTAAAGAATGATTATAGTTAAGAGTTTGGTTAAGCTGTGTGTTGTTAGGAGCAGAAGAGGTGTTGCACATTTTAATTATGTTAGAAAGGAACACCAAAGCAATCAGAACTGACATTCCACTAGTTTAAGTAGGGCATTACTTGTGATATTTTTTGTTATTTTTTTTTTTTAGGGGGGTTTCTCCTGCAAACATTGCTCCTACTGTTGAAGAATTTAAGTTGATGTTTCTTGTATATGACATAGCTGCTGTTGGCTTGGCATCTGTAAATCACTGGATAGTACAAGGTTTTTAGTAACTGTATGATCATAGCTTTATTTAAGGAACCCATTAACAAAGCCATCCTTGCCTCAGATCTAAACCATTTGAATATTAACACTAAATGCTTTATCATAAATGTTTTAAATGTATAAGTCAGACTCAGCTTAATGAATTACCCCACATTTCAGCATTACAAAGTTGTTTGCACAGCAAATTATAAATTGAGCCAGCAATACCTTGCATCAATTTTCTAACCACCTCCAACTACAAGGAGTTGTATCCGTAGGTACAAATTTTCAAATCATAAAAATATTGGTGAAAAAGATGTATCCAGTCATTTTTATGTTACCAACACTTAGCAGATTCCACTTGAGTATTGCTTAGCACTTTTCCAGTGTAATTTTAACATAGCAAATGGGAGGGTTCCTTGCATATATCCTTGGATATATTTCTCAGTAAGTAAAAAGTTACAGTGTTTCTGAGGGGGTGTTATTTAGTTAGTTAGTTAGTTTAACATTTCATTCTTCATGTGTTTTTATGACCCCCTTTTGAGAGCCCTGGAGGTCTTCTCTTATTCTTTTCCCCTTATGTGCTTGAATACCTAGAGTTGCTGTACTTCTGATTGGCAATGATTCATCCAAACAAACTTTATGTAAAAAGGGTTCTTTCATTAATTGCCATCCTTTTTTTTAATAATTTTCATCCTCTTTAAAAAAAAATACCCTTCTTTACCACTGTCTGTTAGATATTGAGACTCCAGAGCTAAATACAATTTTCTGTATATATCTTCACTACAGTTTTACAGGAAGAATTTCTAAATTCCTTGCTTTATTAAACGCAGTTCAAAACCACAATTATTTCTTTGTTGAGCTACCTTGATGCAGGTTGATATCTTTTTTTTTTTTTTTTTTTCGGTCCACTTGTTTCTAGATCACTTTGTTCTAATACTTTTCACATATTTCTTTGTCATATCATATATAGTCTGATTCCAGCCTAGATCTAGACAGGTCTTACCGAAGTGTCCTTGGAGCAAGAAATAATTATTGCATGTTGAATTCATAGGCTGGTGGAATATGAGAAGCTGGGGAAAATGGAAAACATTCTCGGATTTCATGGAACAGAACTTTCGGTATTCCATTTTATTCAATATGTTTTAAAATATGGAGGCTACAATGTATCTATATAATGAAGCCTAAGTTAAATTGACCCAAAGCCATGAAACCACATCAGGATATACTGTGATTCAAAGAAAACAAGTCCTGTTGAAGATTATGTGCATTTTGGAAAGAATCCGGCTCCATGTCACACCAGTCTGGAAGGTATGCAGAGCAAGCTCATGCCTGCTATCTAAATCCCATGTCCACTTTGTGCTAGAACCAGACTTCCTGAGGAACAATGCTTTCTTCTCTATTTAAAGACCTATTTTTTTCTATAAAATTTAATTTATTAGGGTCCCATTTTATGTGTTCAACAGAGATGGCATAAAGATAAATGAAGGTGATATTTAAGTTGGGTTTGGCTGCATAGTCAAATCAGGGATAGGATTTAAATACAGATTTCATGGTATCAAAATCTTATTATCTTGTCCTACCACATTTTGAATTCATGTGGTGGAATTCCATTGTGAAATCAGGTGAAATTACAGATTCCTGCCCATATCTAGACAGGTTCTGGGAGATAGAACTGTTTGGGGTTGATATCTGACCCAAAACAAAACCTGCAGAGCCAAGTTCAAATGTGAGAAATTGAATGGAACTAGAGATGCACATGATGTGAAGATTCATGTTCAAGCAAGTTTACCTCAAATTTGGGGTTTTCTGTTTAAAAAAAGAAAGAAAATAGAATAAAAATTGGAAACCAGTAATGAAAAAATTATCATTTGTGAAGTGATTAATCTTATGTATGGAATACAGAATGTATTATCACATCATGCAAATGTTAACTTATGTTGCCATGCACAACAGTTTTAATTTGGTTAAATAAGTTCAGAAACATTGGTTGCTTTGTTGATATGCTACTTATGTATAGTGCACAAACAATTACATATCCTGTGTAATTATTGTATATCAATATTTTTAGCCACTTGAATGCCACAGCATAAAATATCTGGATACACATTTTAGCAAATTACAAAGAGAAATGTGTTGTGTTTTGAAACTGCTGTGTTTGCTACTGTACAGGCTTTGCAGGTATTACGTATGCTTTTCCTGCTAGAGTTCAATGATTTTGTCTCATGTAAGTGTTTTATTTGATTTGTCACTGTTGTTTTCTATATTTGAAGCAGGGATTTCTTTTGGTATAAAATAGAGTCTATTAGACTTTCTAGTCTAAGTGCAGGAAAACTTGTCTCCTGTCAAAAGACAGAAATACTTTCCATGTTTGTTCTGGCTTAATTCTTTATTTTATGTATTTATGTCCACTGTTTTTCCACATGATTTAATTCTGGCAATGGATTTTTCCTCATTGGTTTTTTTTGTCCTCCTGCCCTGAGTCTGTTGATTCAGCTATATGAGCCTGAAGGATTATACATTTTACAGAGTTGTCAATAAATGGGGTTTAGATGGTGGTGAATAGCACTGTTTCCTTTTCCGCTAAAAGACAAACAGAATGTCTTCTAATGCCCTTGTGTGCTGGGCTGTATCTCATGCATCTCTGTGGCAGTGATCAGAATGTGAATGTTAGTGGTTTCTAAGCAGTTAGAGGAGATACGAAGTATGTAGGACTAGCACTGGTATCTCATGCCAAAGGCTCCACGAAGGAAAATGAAACTCCAAGTTCTAAAGAGCTCGATTTCTACATATTGGATTTAGTTCTTTATTTTAGTTCACTGTACCTGTTCTGGTTTGCTTTGATAGTAATTTAAAGTGGGGATCAGTGCAAAATACCAGTTAATTTCCTTTACCTCTTTACTTTAGTCTTCTCTGTCAATATTCTCAAGGATTGAAATTTGTACTTAATATATTCCAGAGTTTGTCTGTATCTTACTGGTTTTATTATAATGAGGGATTAAAATGGATCCTAGAGTATGCATATTTTTATGCTTTGACACATATGTCCTAAGTACTGTTCTGATGCAGGCAGCTGAGCTTTGGTATTAGTAGTCCTCTAGGGTATCCACAGCTGAATCAGTGATATGCTTGGCAGCAGCTGTTATCTCAATTAAATGTGTCAGCTGTACAAATGTAAAGAGCAGAAGTAAAACATAACGTAGTTGTTCAGAAATGTGAGTATTTGTAGTCACAACAGAGTTCCCAAGTCATATTTTCATGTAAAGGTGAAGAATTGCTCTGGGAAAAACAGGGGATGGATGAGGGCTATTGCCATGTGCGTGCCTAATTAATCAACCCAGGTAGTTCATTCAAATTTAGTAGTTTAAAATTCTACTAAGATCCAGTAGAACATGCTGTTTCCCTCTAGTTAAAATAATTTTCTCATTAGTGGGGAAAAACAAAAAGAAAGAATAATACAGATTTTTCTAGTATTCCTGTCATGGGAGTTTCAGGGCCAAGTGTAGCATGACTAACTGTGACTAGAGAAGTCTGTGACATGTGGATGGAACTCCTCCAGCACTTAAATACTATGAATATCCATTACTCTCAAACAGGGCCAGAAACCAAAATAAAATGTCTTCTAAGGGGGCAAAATTCTCATGCTGCAGTCCTGTTCACCTGCCAGGGAAGTACTTTTAACCCCCCCCAGAGTGATGAAGGTTTTTTCTTTAAGAATGATTCAGGGTTCTTTTTGTCTTCCCCCTGGTCTATCAGTTGAGTCTAAATTCCATTGACAGAGGAGCTAGTCTAGCCCCTTGAATTGTGATTCTTTTACTCTGCTATCACACAAAGATTTATAGATAACTTTGTGTTGTATAAAGCTGCTTTGTTCTTGACAGGAAAGCGAACAATTTCTAATTTCACTGGAAAAACTGCCTGTAGTGTTTGTAATGTCTGTCCTCCTCATTTTTTTTTGTCTGCCATGTCTCTTCCTCAGTGAGCAATATAATTAAAATTCATAGTGTGGCACTAGGATTTTGATTATAGAGTTAATTCTTCATCATTCCTATGTCTCAGATTAATCAGGTTTGCCTAGGCTTGTGTCACCCACTAACAAGGTGCTCTAAATTTTTTCTTTTCATTTAGGGTTTGGGCTTTCTGCTGCTTTTTACCCCTTCCATCTTGTCATAATCAAAGCTTTTAAATTATCTTATAATTCAGCATGCGTAAGTAAGTCTGGTCAGTGGTCCTCTTTAATTAATGACATGCTTGCCAAGCACAGGAACTTACTGAAGAATGACTCTGTGTGGCTATCAAAAATAATTAGTATACACATTTATGTTGACTTAATCAGCACAAAAGATACTTGTATTTCAGGAAATGTCTGTTAAAAATATGATATTTAGTTTGTTTCCTGTTTTTTCTGATTTAGAGGACTACAATAATTGCAAGCAGGTAGTGTTGGAGGTGGGAGAATACCACTCATCTTAGAGGTGAATGTATTTGTTCTCGCTACTTGAACAGATGAAAAGTAATTGCAAAACTATGCGAAGTTTCACCTTATTCTTAAGTATCTAAAAGAATCAAGATCAAATCAAATGTTTTATTATGCAGTTAGAGGTTTTATTTTATTTCCATATGAGTTGATATATTGTTCATAGCGTACAGATAGTGAAGAAATAATTTGCTCCAGCACTTCCAATTACGCAACTGCTTGTTTCTTTTTCCCTTAGTTGCAAGACAGAAAATATTAAGTTAACCAAGATTTATTTGTTTTCTTATGGGATATAGTTTTTGTATAAATATGTAAATAGAAAGCAAATGTTAGAACAGTTAAACTTCCAAAGTTAGACTCTGAAAGATACATGGTTACTGAAATTGTTCACTCCTGCAGTCCTAATTAAGTATCCTTTGATATTTTGATGGTGTTTTATAATATAGTGATTTCATAATAAGAGCCTTTAGAGAGGGCAGGATGTGAACTACGGTTCCTGAGTGAGGAGCTGTTGGATACTTTTCTCTGATTCACCGAGTGGTCTCACACCTTGTCTGCTGTGCATAGCACAGCAGGAGAGGACATTGTGTCACAGTCTAGCCTGGCTCCCTATGGTTAGGGAGCTCTCCTTCTGTTTGAAGTCCTGTTAAAAAAAGGAGTTGAATTTCAACCTCTTTCTGAGAAAATGCCCTATAGAACAGATCATTATATAAAGAGGGATTATCAGCACCAGTATTCACAGTGGTTCTGCAGAAAAGGGTCCCAGCTTTGGAGTCCAAGCTGACAGAAGGATCTCCCTACGCTTGATGGAGACAAAGATGGATTTTCAAATGTACGTCTGGCCTGAGCATTTTCTTCCTAGTTTGCTGTAGACAGTTGTATACAGAGCCTGCTCACTGATCTCATCTCTGTCAATGTTACCTCGTTATCTCCAAGTATGATACTCTTGCAGGTATGATGCAGATTTGCTTGTGGGAACCAGAAGGCTGTTAGCTCTTATGGTGCTTAATTCTCAATTGTCTGTACCTTAGCCCTTTTAACAAAGCTTTACCTGTTGCTGCTCTGCCATTCAGAACCACAAGCAGTATCATGGTGTTGTGGGCTAACCCTGGTGGGCCGCTCAGCCCCACACAGCTGCTTGCTCGCTCCCCCACAGTGGGATAGTGGAGAATCAGAAAGGTAAAAGTGAGAAAACTTGTGGGTTGAAATAAAGACAGTTTAACAGGTAAAGCAAAAGCTGTGCACACAAGCAAAGCAAAACAAGGGTTTCACTTGCCACTTCCCATGGGCAGGCAGGTGTTCAGCCATCTCCAGGAAAGCAGGGCTCCATCACGCATAATGGTTACTTGGAAAGGCAAACACCATCACTCTGAATGTCCCCCCATCCTTGTAGGGAATATCCCTTTTGACGGTTGGGGTCAGCTGTGTCCCCTCCTCACTTCTTGTGCACCCCCAGCCTACTCCCCTGCAGGACAGGGTGAGAAACAGAAAAGGCCTTGAACGCTGTGCAAGCACTGCTCAGCAGTAACTGAAATGTCCCAGTGTTAACGCTGTTTTCAGCACAAATACAAAATGGCACCTTACAAGCTACTGTGAAGAAATTTAACTCTATCCCAGCCAAAACCACTACAGTATTTTTTAAAAACTTAGTGAGCAATCACACAGAACACGTTCCATGCGTTTTAAGCATTTGTCAAAGTTGCATGTGCCGAATAATTGTTCATATTAATTTTGTTGCATGTACTCTTATAGTCCAGCTAACAAATCACTCCAGGAAAATGTTGAGATGGTACACATGGTCTGATTGCCTGAAGGATACTTTTATTTTTAATCATGACTCAGTTGCATTTCCATCTGGCAGAAAACTGCTTGGGAAAATTTACACATTTTCAAGTGTGCCATAAGCTATAATAGGCATTTTAAATTTCTGAAATCTGTATGCTTTGAATTAAGACTTTGTTGCTTGTATTGAAGTTGTCCACATTGCAGTTTTTCCTCACTATCATATTTCTGAACCAACTCTTTGTTTTCAGCCTGTTGTTTAGTGTTCTTCTCATTAAGATGTACTATTTCAGTATTTACAATATCTTCATCTGACTCTTCTGAAATAGGTTATGTACATTCAATATTGCTCTTCATTGGTGATATTTGAAATTCAGATACAGCTTGTTTACCTAGCAGTACTGGGAATTTCTAATAAATTCTGCCCTGTTTGAAGGAAGATTATCTTTACAGTCTTAGGCTATGGCAGCTTTAGTATCTTGCATCAACTGGAATAATAAGCTACAATTTTTATGCAAAATCTGAGAATGTGATTTTAGAAGTTAGGGTGTTTAAAGTAAGTTTGAAGATTGCATTATTTTCATTTCCACCAAGTAGAAGAATGCAAGATTCAGGCAGGAAATCATGCTGATCATTTACATTGAGAGAGATAAGGAAAGAATAAAATATTTGTATTGTACTTGGGAGAAGGAATGGGGTTTGTCATATCATTATGTTCTACCTTGCAATAACATCGCAACATTGAAATAATATACTTTAGAAGATTAACATATGCATGATTATTTTAATGGATGGGATTTTGTTTTATATTACCACAAAATTTCAGCTTTCCAGCAATGTGAAACATTGTCACCTATTGTCAAAATAACTGATAGGCTATTTAGCATACAAGAATAAGCTTTGTTTCTTTTTACCTGTTGGCAGAGAAGTCTGCTAACCAATGAGTGAGATGTTATTTAACCTAAGTGTGTGGTATGATAAAGATGCTTTTCCCATGGCAAACTATTCAAGTCTTTTGTGTCTTCTACCCTCTTGATATATTAAAAAAAACAAAAACACAACCAAAAAAAACCACCAAAAAAGCAAAAAAAATCAAGAAGTTTGCTCTAGTTTTACAATTTCATAACACAAAATCTAAATAAATTAGCTTTTAAAGCTAATTATGAAGCAGCTTCTTGTGTTCCTATTAATATTGTTACTTTGTTTATTCTCTAAACTCTTTAAAGCAAGGAAGCATAACAGAAATATGTCAAAGTATCTCCATTAGTAAGGCTCTTTTGGTTAGCCTGGAGTGTGTTTTGTCTAAGCAGCACAACTCAGTCAATACCTTTCTTGCCTGAGAGAGACGAGGGAGCCTCTATGGTGACCCAGCCTCCACGTGCACTTATAAATGTTCCAAGATTGTTCCTGTGTTTAGTCAAATTCTGTGCTTCTGATGCTGGATAGAACCAGAACACTTACTGTTGTCATTGCCTGTGTATTTAGGGTTCATACTGTGCTCGCAAATTGACAAAAAGAAAATAATCTGAGAGGAGTGGCCCAAATCTGTCTGTGCCTGTAACTTCAAGGAGGAGACATACCCTTAACTGAAGATGTCTACCAGACCTCCTAAAACTGAAAGATTCTTTCAAATTTCAGGTTAACCTTCTCTGAACAGCAAACTGTTAGTCCCCTGAATAATTTTATTATAATCTTTTCAGTGGATCTTCAGTGTCAGTTTTGCAGAGTCAGCTTTGCAAGTAGAAACGTTGGAGTCTTGCTCCTGCATGTCTGCTGTGCTTTTACTATGGCTGTACCTGACTGTGCCACTTGCAAAAGCACCACAAATTATCCTCAGCATGTTCAGAAAAACTGAGGCTGATACGGTTTTGCCTTCATAATGTGAATCCCAAAATAAGGCATTTTGTGTATCACCTTGCAGTAACTGACTGGTTCACATGGCAGGTCTGGGGAAAGAACTGCTGTTTCTCTGACTGTCAACCAAGATTCCTGCGCTGCTCTTTGCAGGCACTTGTCACAGTTGCACAATGAGGGCTAAGTTCTGCTTTACTCTTAAAATATAGGTTCACCTTCTTTATGGAAAATAAATTTTTTTCCAGTTTTGCTACTTTTACTTTTTCTACATAGAATGACTTGCAGAAAATTTGCTACTGTGAAAATTAATTGATCTGTGAGTTAATATTAATTAGGGAATAGCATATCATTCTTTTTTGTTTCAAGTCATGATAATTAAAGTAATTTTTTTTAAGTGAAATTTTGAGCATATCGTATATCAGTTTTGTAATTTTAATAAAAATTTACAGTAGTTGGGTTTTTTTTTTAAATTAAACTATTATATAAGCTAAAAGGAGCAGAGGTCAAAAACTTTGGCAATTTTAGCGATATCGTGATATTCGAGTAACTTAGTTGTCCCTTGCAGTCATTTGCATGTAATAGGTGGATTTTTTTTAATTGTTTTTTTAGAAGGTTTTTTCTATTTGTGGTAAAGACAAATGAGTATCAGTAATAACAGTCATTGAGGCTTGCTTATAAGAGCTCTTTCATAAGGCACTCAAGTCTTGAAGCGTAGGAGGAGGTTGAACAATAGTATGCTATATAGCTATGAGGCTTTTTTATTGCTTAAAAAAAAATAAATCTCAGGACTGAAAGCTCTGTATCTTTTCAACTTGGCATGATGAAGAACACAAGCCAAAATTATGCTGTTGGTGATCAGCTGTTATGTTGGAACTATAATTATACTACGTAAGTGAAAGATTGTTTTGTACTGCAGACCGAGGATATTGCTTAAGATGCATGCATTCTGATACTTCTTAATTGAATGAGTTCATTTAGTACAACCCATTTTGTGGGGTAATGGTATTTGTTTTAGGTAGTTTTCTGTGTTGCTTGTTCAACATTTATGGAGATGGTATACAATATTCCATTTAGGATTTTTCAAAATTTATAGTAAGAACTGTCAGATCTCTTCAGAAAATGCAGGAATCAGATGGAATCAAGGTTAATGGCTGTTTATAGACCGTGAAGCCTCCAGGGTAATACAGAAGGTGAATAGGTCACAGTGTTCAAGAGCAACTCTATCTGATTTTTCAAGTAGAGTCTAGAAGTATAAGTTATACAGCCAGGAATGAAATCCAGAGCTAGCTTTGTTTCATAACATTTGACTGTTCAGATATTTTTTTTGTTGTTATTATTAATAGAAGATACACAACAAAGACATCAGTGTCCTGTACACCCAGTGTTAGAATTAGAAACAGCCATATTAAAATGGAATTAATGTTTTGCTTCTGCAGAGAAGCCTCACTGATCTGTTGTGTTTGTCCTGGCTGTATGAAATCTTTCATTGTGGTGAAAAGTAGTTAGTAAAGGGATTTTTTTAAATTATTATTTAAAGCTTCCATGAGCACACACTTGCACTAACAGGCTATTTCTCCATTTCTGAACCAGAAGGTCCTTCATTTTGCTTTTCTTGGCAAATTAGTCCAGAAAGATTTTTTTGATAGATTTCACAGCTCTTTAATTTTTTTTTTTTTTTTTTTTTAAATTGTACTGGAGCCAGCATCCTGAATAGATGCAAGCTTTCTGTGAAATTTATACTCTTTTTACTCCTTTTCTTATTTTATTTTTTTAACAGTTGCTTGGTTCTTACAGGTCTGCACAATATAGTCCAACTGAATTATTTATATTTTAGTGCATAGAATTTTGTCATGCTTAACTTGTGCTACTTACCTTTTTTTTTTCTTTTTCCCTATAGGTATATTCGAATTGTTGGGACCCACAACACAGTGAACAAAGTTTTCCATATTGTGGCGTTTGAATGCATGTTCACAAACAAAACCTTTACTCTTGAGAAAGGCCTGATAGGTAAGAGATAAAACTGTTTTCCTTTCACATGAACTATTGCGAAAACGTGCCTTTTAAGACTGGCCGTCACTGCACTCTTACTCTATTTCTGTTTTCACACTGAAATCTCTAACTTGAGTTAAATGATGCTGTAAGCATAGAATTAGTTGGCTAGTCCTTGCGACTCCTTTGATATTCCAGTTCTGTGGATTAATTAGTGATGTTACAGGAATCCTAAAGTTCAAATTAAATCAACTGCTGCTGATACCAGTAATTGAGTAACTCAGTGCTGCTAATCCAATTCTTCTTCGCATGTCATAGTATGGTTGCACTTGCCTCCCAGCAGGTTAGCCTGAATTCTGTAATGAGGATGGAGTAACCAGAGCTATTTATTGCAGTGAAGATGGATTTGGGCATTTAGGGCCTATTACACAGCCTAGTTCCAACTGCTCAAGGTAAACTCTCGTGTGTTGATTTTCCCCCAAAGAGCCATAGACACGTTTAGCCATGGCAGAACACTATATTGGCTACCCTTATTCTCAGAGCACCGCACTGATGGAGCTCTGTTACCTCTGGAGCTCCCAATAGCTTGTATAATACTGATTTAAGTTCTTCTACATAGTACTGAATTACTTAAGGTAGAAATCCCCAAGAGACCACCAATACTGAATGATAAAATATGTCAAAGTAAGATTTAGTATTGATTTTTTTAATAGTTCAAACAGGGTGATTTCTGTGCTTTCTTCCATATAAACTCAAGTGAGTGAGATCCTGAAATTCATTGGGAATACTTTTGTGCAGCTTTCAGTAGTTGTCTAGGTGGGATTTCCCACAGTTTGTTACTTCTGGCATGAAAATTGAGTATTTCAGCAAAATTCTTCATGAATTCATGCTGGTTTTAAACATATCTTTAAATTTTAAGAATGCACCTATGATAGATGGAAGGGTAAACAGATTTCAAGAAAGAATGAGAGGGAAGATTTTAGTAAGACATATTTCTTTTAAATTTTTTTCTGAGAAAACTATAATATTTAGCTGTGAAAAAGTGAGACCAAACTCCTTCAGCCCATTCCCCATGCGTTACACAAAGGCATCACATGGTTACACCTGATCTCATGAGGTTTGCTGTGTAATTTCATGATGTTTTTTTAGAAGCATAGAATAAGTGGCCTGACAAATCACACTTTACTAATTTTTATGTTATATAGCCCCAAAATGTACAAGGTCTTCCATAATGCAAATAGAAAGTTTACCCTTTGTTTTAGGGAGTTTGCAAGTAGTATTGCAATTGCAGTTGACAAGAAAATAGAATAAGGAAGAACTGTGGTTAAAGAAAACATCCACCTTCAGTAATCTAGTGTCCTGGTTTCAGCTGGGATAGAGTTAACTGTCTTCCTAGTAGCTGGTACAGTGCTGTGTTTTGAGTTCAGTATGCAAAGGATATTGATAACACTGATGTTGTCAGTTGTTGCTAAGTAGTGTTTAGAATAAAGTCAAGGATTTTTCAGCTTCTCAAAGCCCAGCCAGCAAGAAGGCTGGAGGGGCGCAAGAAGTTGGCACAGGACACAGCCAGGGCACCTGACCCAAACTGGCCAACGGTGTATTCCATACCATGGGACGTCACTGGCCAACGGTGTATTCCATACCATGGGATGTCACATCTAGTATATAAACTGGGGGAGTGGGGGCGGGGGGAATTGCCGCTCGGGGACTAGCTGGGTGTTGATCAGCAGGTGGTGAGCAATTGCATTGTGCGTCATTTGTGTATTCCAATCCTTTTATCATTACTGTTGTCATTTTATTAGTGTTATCATTATCATTATTAGTTTCTTCTTTTCTGTTCTATTAAACCGTTCTTATCTCAACCCATGAGTTTTACTTCTTTTCCCAATTTTCTCTCCCATCCCGCTGGGTGGGGGGGAGTGAGTGAGCGGCTGCATGGTGCTTAGCTGCAGGCTGGGGTTAAACCACAACATCTAGTTAGCAGAGAAACAAAATATTTCAAGTTTGATTATAACCTTTGAGCTAAGTTTCGTATTTAGCACTGCCAGCTATGAATTTTTAAAAACTTTATACAAAATCAGAGTTACTGTGTGCAAACAAATGGTGTATATATCTGTATGTATTTGACTGAAGATTATCAGTCATTTAGCAAATATTCAATTTAGGACTTAAATAACATATTATCTTTTTGTGTGTGTGTGTTAACTCAGAGATTCTTTGGTCGAAACAGCAGGCAAGGTAGTGAATCCGTGTTTGTTAGTGGAAGTGTATTTGTACCATAATTGACTTGTCTTTCAGATGCTCAATGATGTTTTGTGGTTTAGTGAGCATTTTGGTGAGGCAAACTATTAGATCTGTTTCAGCATTTCATGAGTTTCAAAGATAATCTAGGGGATGGAGACTTTATATGGCTCGATTAAAATTTATCCATTTATGAAATTTTTCTTTGTAGTTACAGAATCTTACAGGCAAACAGGGTTTGGACTACATAATAGTAAGTGTCCATTGTTGTTCAGGGTGATCAGTGGAATGATGCTGTCATTCAGTGTGGGTCAATCAAACTGTTGTACGTGTAAGTCATTTGAAGTGATCTACAATAAGCAAAGAGAGGCCTGCAGGGCTCTACAGCTTTTCATATTGAAGGGATGGTAGTCAATACAATTAATAGAAAATTAAAAGAGTAGGAATTCAGGGAGTAGTTAATTGAAAGAGGGATGTGGACTAACTTCCAGTTGTAAATGAGGCAGCAAAAGTCGGATACATGACCCTGCAGAATTTATGGTGAGAAAGGGACAAATGGAAAGATTTTGGGACTAGTTGACGGCAGTCCAGTTGTGAAATGGAGCAGGGGCACAATGGCTGTTCCACCAGAATTTATGGTCATCAAATTACTTATTCAAAAATATTCTCAACAGTCGTGCCCCAGGAAAGTGACCTTATATCCATTTAGTACTTTGTTTTACATACCTGTGATAGTCACTGTAAGGTAGCAAGTTGTCTAGCTCCCTTGATCAAGCAGTTCCACTCCTGTAAAAAAAAAAAATCTATATGACTACCAATGGATTAGTTGGCACAGATTTATTTATTGCTCTGATGAGTATTTGTGATGTTTGTTTCTATTCCAGCAGTGACTGGATAGGGTAAAGTGAACTGAAAGCAGTTAGGAAAGCTCCACAAAATATATGAAAGTACGGTAATCAGAGTAGATTGCTTTTCAGCTTGACCGAGTACAGAAGCTTTCATCCTCAACCCTTGAAAAGCAGTATTAGGTAATACTATTGGGTTCATTGTTTATCTCGTATGGTATTAAATTAGGTTAGAACAAACACAACTGCTGTTTCTATATCCTGTTTTATTAAGAAAATGTTGGTCAGCCCTTGAAGGCCATATGGTCCTTTCAGAAAGACTTTGTGACCCTTACTTCTACCAAAACAACACTGAAGATAATAGGCAAAGGGTTTGTCATCTGAAGCGTCATTCCAAAGATATAAGGTCACTGAGGTATTTGTTTAGGGATCTTATACGGAGATTTAAGAGTAATTATTTATTTAATTTTCTTGAGACCTATTCAACTTGATCAGAAAGCTGTATATACAAAGAGGGTAATTTATCAGATATATTACTACTGATACATAGTATCTATGTAATGGCTGTCACTGTGAAGTGTAGAGTAGAAGGCTGGTAAACAAATAATAAAAATGAAGCACTGTTTCATGATAACGGCAATTTTATGTTGCTGTGTTTATACTTACAACGTTTTCATGACAAATTATTAACTTGACATACTACATTAAAAGTTAATATGAAATATGATTTATACAGTTACTTTATACAATACAGAATGCAGTACTGACACAACGCATTGGTAGCAGTTTTGAAGTAAAAGTAGCAGGAAATGCTCTTTCTAGCACTGTCTGGTGTTTTAGTGTTGGTTTGCACTTTGTTGTCTTGTGAAATGAGGTAAGTGACAGAAATTAACACAGGTGTTAGATTTGAGATGTAGTTTTCCTTTTGGCATAGTATTATCTCTCAATGTGTAAGTAAATTAACACTTCTACATATTATATTCGCAAGATTGACATAACTGTTTCATTTAACAGGGATGTAAATATTTTTTCATCTCAAAAGCATAGTGTTTGCTTTTAATGCACTTCGCTTCTGAAATTTTGGATGGTCTTTAGTCATTAATATTTAATCTAGAATCCAAAACAAATGAAATTTTTCACAAGCAAGAGACGTACTCCTTTGGAGGCAGAAGTGGTACCTGGTGTGATGTGATGTTTTGTAAAAGCTTCTAATCTGCCCGGTGGCAAGAAGGTACAACAGTGGGTAAGGAGCTGCTTCTATGCAATGCCTCTTTTGGTGTTGGGGTTTTTTTCCCACCTAAATATAGGAAATAATTCCTCTTTTCTGCCTCAAAGGGAAAAAATTTATAACCTCACTTAGTCCTTTAATCAGTACTCAGTGCTGAGGGGCAGTCAAGGACTATGCAGGCAGGTGGCTTTGACCAGCCTACTGTTCTATTTTGAGCCTGGTTAAGGTCATAGGGAGTGCAGTGTAGAAGGCTTTTATATGAAGTTGTGTTTATCTGTAGTCTGTCTCAGTCTGTCAGACTATCTTGTAACTTGTACATTACACACAGAAGGGAGAACGGTGAATAATGACAGAAGAGCAGGAGATGGACGTAAAACACTGGAATGTCCTTGGTCACCCTCTGGGGAATGCTGTTCAGTACCTATGAATCATTGTGAATCTTCATTTGGGTGCTCTTCAATGCCTTGAGAGAATTTGTTTTAAAGGGGAAAAAATGAAATGAATAAATAATCATTCAATTGTCTTTTACTCTCAGATACTTATTTAAAAAAAAAAAAATTAAATGTATAACAGAGAGAAACCAGTCATATCAGTTTCCTAGTAGAAGATTGCCCTATCTCTGTCCAAGGAAGCAGTGAGAGATGCTATTTTGTGTCTAGTTTAATGTTGACTTCACACAAAGCTATCATATTTTGTTTGTTCTCGTTTTAAAAGGTTAGCCTTCTTTCAAAACCATGCAGGTTTACCCAGCAATGTAAGTCAGCTCTGCTGCAAGCATAGCCTTTGGGAAATTTGGAAATTTTAAAATTATTTAAAATCCTCGGGGGTTTCCCCCCCCCCCCCCTTCTACAGGAAAGGACAGCCACGTGGTCAGTTTAGTTACTGGTACACATTCTTCAACAGAGATCTGTTCATACAGTTCCAGTTACTTTTTGTCATAGTTTAACCCCAGTCAGCAACTAAGCACCATGCAGCCGCTCACTCACTCCCCCCCCACCCAGCGGGATGGGGGAAAAAATTGGGAAAAGAAGTACAACTCGTGGGTTGAGATAAGAACTGTTTAATAGAACAGAAAAGAAGAAACTAATAATGATAACACTAATAAAATGACAACAGCAATAATAAAAGGATTGGCATTTACAAGTGATGCACAAAGCAATTGCTCGCCCCCTGCCGATTGACGCCCAGCTAGTCCCCGAGCGGCGATTCCCCCCGCCCCCACTCCCCCAGTTTATATACTAGATGTGACATCCCATGGTATGGAATACCCTGTTGGCTAGTTTGGGTCAGGTGCCCTGGCTGTGTCCTGTGCCAACTTGTTGTGCCCCTCCAGCTTTCTTGCTGGCTGGGCTTTGAGAAGCTGAAAAATCCTTGACTTTATTCTAAACACTACTTAGCAACAACTGACAACATCAGTGTTATCAATATCCTTTGCATACTGAACTCAAAACACAGCACTGTACCAGCTACTAGGAAGACAGTTAACTCTATCCCAGCTGAAACCAGGACACTTTTTTTTTTTTCTTGTTCTTTTCTTCCCATTTCCAGTGCCACAATGAAGGACGCATACTTCCTAGGGCTCTTTTGAAACAATTGCTATTTCTGAAAGCCTTCTTCAGGCATAATGTTTAATGAAAGAGCCCGATAGTGAGCCGATTGATTGGCAATTAAAAGTATGGCCAGTTCTAATGACTTGAATACTTTTATTCTAATTTTTGGATCAGAAATCACAAGCTCTAGCAGATATCAACTGAAAAATCAGCCTTCTCTGAAGTTATTCTAATCCAAACTGAGAGGTGGACATAGACAAATATTAGTGGGGTTTTCTTTTCTAGCTAAATATGGCTTGCAGAAAGCTTTTCACTGAAACAAGTGGAAATGCTGTTTATATCTGTTTGAAGTTGATATTTCTTGAGTTCTTGATTGATTTCTTGATTGAAGATTCAAATGAAATGTAGCAATGTCATCAGCAAGTTTCAGCTCAAGACAATAAGAAAGAGTATGTGGAAGGCGAGACAGGACTTTGTGACTGTACTTCTAATTAACTGAAAAGTCTGTAGACTTAATATTTTCTACCATGTAGCAAGTGAACAAGTGCTAATTCATATACTGAATAAAGACTAGACTTAACAAATCTTTTGGCATGTGGAAAATAATGAAAGCAAAATGCCCAACATGCTTTTAATTAATTTAATACAATAAAATCAAACCCTGGAATAATAGTGACATCCCTAATTCTTTTTTTTTTTTTTTTCCCTTCCTTTGCTCTCAGCTTTCTTTTTTCTAACTGTCACTTTGTAGTGAGGAAACTTTTGTCAGCTCAGTAGATGTTCAGGTAGAGAAGGAGTGCAATTTTACCATTAAAAATGGAGTAATTGAAAGCTGAGCAGTTAATGGATGTTAACATGACAAAAAAACGACTTATTCATATTAACTAAAACAAAAATTTATTTCTTCTAGTATAATGTCTTGTTTATAGTTTCTTCACAAAGTGATGGTTTTGTGTCTTAAGAGAATTCAGTAAAATGAACAGTTGTATTGCAATGATGACACTTAGCTGAGAACCTTTGACTTGACTGTTGCCTAGACTGCAGTATAAATATATTCAACAGTCCATAATTCTGTAAATTACTGCTTGCCAATAAAATAAGGCTGCTTAGTAGATCTGCACTTTCTCTGTATGTTTATTTTAGTAACTAAATAAAGGTTTGTTAATGGCTGGTTTTGTGGGCTGGTGCAGGAGCCCACTCCGTTCTGTTTCTTCCTGTGTTGCAGAGAGTTATTTGAGGATTTTTCTGTCTTTTCTTTTCCCCATGTTAGCCTATCGATTGCAGTGAAGTTACAGTGGATGGGCAGAAAGCAAAATCTGACCTGTCCAGACTGGGAGATGAAAGAAAGTACTTTACACTTGGATATGGAAGCCAGTTAATAATGGCTGTATTAATTTTTTCCTGAGTACTTCAGGGAAAAAACAATTCCTATGGAAAGTCAAGTATGCTAAAGATTAAGGGAGGGCAGGAAAACCAAAACCAAACAAAAAACCAACCAAAACCTTAAGGAATAATAAACAAATGTGACTGAGGCTACCACAGACTCCTGGTATGTTTTTGTCCTGGGGGAATCTCTAAGAACAGTTGAATAACATATCTGTCTCATCTTTAAGTATAGCCAGAATAGATAGCCTTTAGGCCATGCCTTGAAAATTACAAAGTCTTCTAAAAATACTATTACTAGAATTAAATATACTGCTAAGCTGCTCGTCGCTCCATACTGCAGCATAAGACCAGGAGACAAGAAAGTACATTTTAATGAATGTTTTGATACAGCTGTCCTGTGCCCTCGACCATCTTCTTTTGTCTGCTTACAGAATGTGTATGCTTTCCTGACGCACAACTTTTCTGTTCCATAAAAGCAAATCAGATTTGTCAGAGCAAAACTGCTGTACGAACAGTGGAAAAAAAGAATTTCTGTATTTGTAATCCCCTCTTTTGTTTTCTCTTACAACATGGGTTACTGTAAAAGCTGGATAGCTGGCAGATTTAAAAAAAAAAAAAGAAATAGAAACAAGACTGTTGGTTTTGGCAGTATCTTTTTGTTAACAAGTGACCTAAATTGCAGCAGAAATTCTAACAAGAAAAAGGAAGAGACCCAGAAGACTTGAAAATACAGCGCAGAGCAGAGTCCCCACCAGATGGTATTTTTAATAAATTTATCAAGCTGATATAAAAGATGATAACGTTCAAAATAGGGAGTGGCAGACCTTCCTAGAGAGAAGGAACAGAATGGTACCTTCTGCACACTGCAATTAGTTAGAATCACTTTCTAATTAACCATTGTAGGGAAGACCAGAATGGTATTAAAAACACACTAAGACAGTTCCCGTGCGGTTGTTAAGGAGTTTGACTAATCAAGGTAACATCTTCTTAGGAGGTCACAATTAGTGCAGAAATTTAAATGTGAGAAGGAGTGGGATGATGCTCAGAGGGCATGCAGATAAAATATTGGATGAACTGAGCTGTACTGTGTTCAATTAAGGCCTTTACATAGCTCAGAGGGTGTCCAGAGCATGCGATAGAACCTCAACTTGAACACTGATTTTGACACTTCATCTTTTTTTTTTTTTTAACCAAGATTTCAGTAGCTTCCTCTTCCTACAAAAAGCAGCAATATATAGAAGATGCTTTAATGCCTATATAAAATGGATACTCAGAGAAGTTTCCTTACTGCCAGGGAAGAGGGGAAGAAAAGGAAGCCAAGGCAAACTTTATTTTGATGCCAGTACTTTTAGTTTGCATTGTTAGTCTTTGCTTTATTCAGATTGTTCCCGGTGAAGTACTTCTAATGTCTACCACCTGCTCCTCCATAAGAATCTGGAGAGGAGGAGGCTGAGGGGAGACCTTATCGCACTCTGCAACTACCTGAAAGAAGGTTGTAGTGAGGTGGGTGCTGGTCTCTTCTGTCAAGTAACTAGTGATAGGACAAGAGGAAATGGCCTCGAGTTGTGCCAGGGAAGGTTTAGATTGGGTATTAGAAAAAATTTCTTTACTGAAAGGGTTGTCAGGCATTGGAACAGGCTGCCCAGGGAAGTGGTGGAGTCACCATCCCTGGAGGTGTTAAAAAAACCGTGTAGACAAGGCACTTCAAGATGTGGTTTAGTGGGCATGGTTGATGGTTGGACTCAATGATCTTAAAGGTCTTTTCCAACCTAAACGATTCTATGATTCTAATCTGGGTATTTCTGAATGTCTCTTCAGTAATAGGGAATCAAGAGGTTTCTAGAATAATAATATGGTGGTTTTAGCAGCTGTTTTTGAGCAGAGGTGATACTACATTTGATAGTGCGGTAGATTTTTCAGAAACCATTGCTTTTCCACTGCCTTGGACTATTACTTAGCAACAAGCTTACACTTTTTTCCTTCTGTGTGTCTTATGGTGTTTTGGTTGGTTGGTGGTTTTCTTAAGATTATGCTCCTGACACCACTAGCACACTTAAAACACAGAATCTTAGCTCTTCATGGAAAATTATCTCTTTTTTGGGTGCTGGAGACTCTTACAATTAGCTCTGAAATTTCACATAGCTATATTTCAACCATTTTCAGATGTTGTAGTATTTTAAATACATATTTGACAGACAACTATTAAAAGCATGTAATTAAGTTATCAGTGTGCCGAGGGCTTAAAATGGTACATTTACATCTGTACTATACGTGATTTGTTTTTTCGTGAAAATTCTAATAGTGTTGGGTTTACGTCTTCTGTATTTCCAATTTTTTTGTGCCATTTTTGTTTTGGCTTGTTTTTTGTTCTTCTGATTTTCAAAAATTTTTGGTATGAGATATTGTGAATTTGGAAACTTTATTAAGGTAATCATTGTTATTCAGATAATTTTTGGTAACTTATTTTTCCTCTTTCTTTTAAATTGAATTACCACACAGATTGGTTGTCTTTTATCAGAGGCTGACACACAAAATCTTAACTTTTTTTTTAATACAGCCTGTGCTGAAAGAATTTTTGTTATCATTTAGATAAAACGATCAGTGCTTTCAACACATTCCCCCAAAAAACAAAGGCTCAACAGACAACCTTGATTTTTACATGTTCAGAGAGCATCATTTTTCAGCCTTGTTAATATTCTTTTTTTTTATTGAAAGAGAGAATAGGGAGAGTTTGAAAGGTGGAGGATGTTAGTTAAAAACTGAGCTTTTTAGGGAAGTGCTGGACATGACTAGGGTGTCTTAAATAGCTTTTTTTTTTTTCCCGTCCATTATCTTGCTGGAAGGTGGCGTTCAAAAAGCTTGGGGTTCTCTCTGAATTACAAACAGAAAGAAAGTACCATACTTGATTAAACGTTCACAAAGGGAAATAATAGGTAATTCCAAAAACAAGTGTTGATACACTTGTAAAACAGTGCTGGAAAAGTACTATATGCACAAGAAAATACACCTCCTTATTACAGCTTGCTCCCGGAGGAGCTGCTGTTGTTGATTTTTGATGAAATTGCTGAAATTATGTCAAATTCTAGCTATAATATGAATTGTGTTTGATTTGAAAGGAAGGGGGAAACTACTTAGCATTGGATTTAAATCACATTAAGCAGGACTAAGTAAGTACAAGAAGAGCATTCTTCTCCTTAGAAAGTTTTCTGGAAGCCAACACTAAAGTTATGTCCTTTGCTAAAGAATAACAACTCCCAAAGCTACTTTTTCGGGGGTCCCGTCCCCGTCCCCCCCCCGAGTATGTAATGTTCCCCTGCTTGTAAAAATGCCTACTAAAAGGTTATATTATGCTTTACCTAATTTGGTTTATAACAGCAGTTTCCAAGCTAGGGCGTTCAGTTTTGGATGTACCAGGGAGAAGGAAGAACTGAATTTCAAGAGGATGGGTTTTAGGTAGTATCTTTTCTTTTGCTGTTGGGATTTTATAATTTCTTTTTTGTGGCAGTCAGTCATACCTTTTTCCTGTCTCTGGACGGAATGAGAAGTACTTCTGCGCTTGCTGTTCCATTTGTATGGCAGACCTATTGGTGTCTCCTTCCATCTTGTAGTCCAATACTTGTGTTGAAGGGGTTTGCAAGTATTAAAAAGCATTTTCACTTTCTAAATTCTGGGGTGCAATTTCTCATCACAGTCAGAGAGACTGTCAGAAGTACCATCAGGTATGTGTAGAGAATAGCCTCCTGAGCTGTAAGACTTCAAGCCCTGGTCCTGACTTCCTACAGTCCAGATCAGTGCTTTAAACTATCTCCCACTTATTTCTCTCTCTTCTCTCTCTCTCTTTTTTTTTTTTTTTTTTTTGGGGGGGGGAGGGGTGTAGGGGAGTGGCGGGGTGGAGGGTTTATCATGAAAACAGGAAGAAATTGTTTGAAAATTTGGGAAGTTTTGCTGGACAAGCTCTTTTTCCCCAATTGTATTAAAAGAGTGCTTTCACCAAGACAGAAATCCATCTGTTAATTTACCAAGCTATTCTGGGATCAATGCTATAAAAATTATCTGTACCTCTTGATTCTGCTTCATAGTTCATGTTCTATAAGAGTTATATTTCCATATTTGATCATACTTTCATCCTTTTTTTTTTTTCTTTTTCCTAATTCTTTGCCAGAATTAAAGACCATTGGTATCTGAACTGTTTTCTGACTGTCTGTTGTCTTTGTGTTTTTAATTCACAGTTCCCACTGAAAACATTGCAACAATTGCAGACTGTGCCAGTGTGATTGAGGGTGTAAGTCGCAGTCGCAATGCCTTATTGAATGGAGACACAAAAAACTATGATTGGGATTCTGGGTACACATGCCATCAGCTTGGGAGCGGAGCTATTGTAGTACAGCTAGCACAGCCCTACATGATTGGATCAATAAGGTAAGAGGGTTTATTTTTCTCTAAATTAAGGGCAACAGTGAAACTTTTGCTGAGCACAGTTATTTTCTTTAGAGTATATGACATTTGGAAATGATGGTAATTAGGGGGCTAGTTTAGTAGTTGTCATTTGGATTCTTACTTCAGTATAACTGGCATGTTAAAAATTAAATGTGTGAATTATATGTCAAGATACAGCAGTGCAATTCCAGAAGATGCTACATTTCAGATGCATAATAATAGTAATAGTCAAATTGTAAGATTAAAGATATATACTTATATTAAAATAGAAATCTAATTGCAGCCTCACTTGTGGTCAAAGTAGGTGCAGTTCCTCATATCCACCTCATTGTGAAAACAGAAACATTTATTGAAGAAAGCCATCATCTCGAGTAAGCCAGGTTTCCTTTTCACTATACAATTAATACCAGTTCTTACTTGAACATGGAGTGTATAATAACGGTACAGTAACCTGAATATTACTTTACAGTGTTGGATTAATGAATGTGTTCAGATCTGGATTTGAGTTCATTGAGCTATTTCTACAGTGAATGTCTGTATACATATGAAGAACAAACTTTTGGCTAATGTAGAAACTTTGGAAATAGATTGGAGAGTGGGATTGTTCACAGGTGAAGATTATTCTTGCCAATTTCAGATTCTCTGACTGTAAATTGTTTTTTTGGTTTCATAAAATCAGACATACAAAACCTTGTCTAAGTGGCTTCCTATTCTTTGTAAATTTAGAATATGTTGTCAGAGACTTAATTTGTATTCTCTGTGACAATGGAAAAAAAGAGAAAGGTTTCTGAAGTTAGAGTACCAGTGAGCAAAGGTTGAAACCTCAGGTGAGGTACTGGCTTGCAACAGAGATGGTGTACATATGTACATATTGCTAGGAACTAGCTTGGTGCCATCTGCCTGTTAAGAGTTGCCTCTTCAAACTGACTGATGAGCAAGTGAGACTTGAAAGGTCTTTTATAACTGCCAATTTCTGTTTGGTGTACTTTGGTTTTGGCTTATGGCATTGTTAATATGGTTATAAAACTTTGAAGATAAAGTTTAAAATCAGACATGCAGGCAAATCTCTAACCTAACAAAAGTACTGTTTTGTCTGTATACTAGCTATAAATGTTATGCATAGTGCAAGTCCAGCATTGTTCTCACTGTGTGAAGCAAGTTGAATAAGTATAGTTGGCAGCTTTCCATGCTCAATGTTTTATGCTTTTGAGTTTGGTGTTTTTAATGTTCAATTAAGTATTGCATCTCAAGTAGAAAACCAGGAACACAGAGTACTCAGATTTCTTAAGAGGTAATTGAAAATGTAATTGCATCATTTTCATGCCACTTTAAACTTAAATTTAGGTAGCAGCAGAAGCTTTGGCCACATGAAGGAGTAAGAGAAGAATATATAAAACTGAAATGCATAGTTTCTCAGTTCATAGTCTCTGTCTTCCTATCTTATGATTTTCTGCTGTCTTTCAATTGGTGAATCATACTATCTTTTGAAGTCAGTGCAAAAAAAATTACTTTTCTATATTAAATACTATGGTAGTGTTTATTCTTGAGCAGAAGATTTTTAATAAGTCTCATTATTAAAGAGTGTGTTAGGTGAACTAGATTTCTGGTTGCAAAGAAATGATAATTGTATAATTAGCAAGTGTGTAGAGCAAATTAAAAAAAGCCCCAAACATTACATAATTTAAAACTAAGAGGCATTTAGTGATTTATGTGGTATTTCATTGTACAGGTATAGGATCAGAATCTCATCTTTCCTTGTCAGCTTTCCTGCATGTATAGTACAAACAAGATGAACAACTTGCCTTAAAATACAACAATAATAAACACCATTGTCTAGGGTATATTCTGACAGAGGAGACTACCTGCATTACCTAGAGACAGAAATTCTAGCACTATGTCATCTTTCCCTTTTTGCATTCTGCCTAGAAAAACAAGTGTTTTGAGTTGCAGCCATGTCTGTTGCAGATCATAGGCGGCCAAGGGAAAGATGCCCTTTTGAGTGAGGAAGTGAGGTTTCACTATGTGGCAGCTACAGCTTTGGCTGTAGGGTCTAGAATATGTCCTGTACTGTGCGATGCTAAAGATGGTGACAATGGTCTCTTTATTTAGCACTAGGAAATCTGTGACCGGTACAGAAATCAAACCGCATATAAACATAGATTAGAGTAAAAAGCCTTAATATTGCATCTTAATGAAAGCAAGAGATTTTTTTGAACAGAATGTTTTCCACAACTGATTGAACTGTATTCATTGCCTGTTTTCCTGCTGTTTCCTTGGTTGAAAACTGCCTTGACTTCACCCTCCCATCTAATAGAAAAAAATTTTCCGGAGCATTTTCTTTAGGCTGGCTGTACACTGTGACTGCAGAACAACATGAATTGCTCTACCCCAGAAACTGAGTCATTAGACCTGTGGGTTTGGATTCTAAATGAATAATTGGGAATTAAAGTACACATCTTCTAAGTTCAGAGGCATGAATGTGCCATTGAATATATTTGTATCAGAGAGAGTAAATACATAAGCCTTTGAAAAAAAGGTAGTAGCTGCTTTCAGTGTATAGAAATCAGAATACCACTGGAGAGAGCCTCCCAAGTCAGAATGTGTTACCATGGCAACTAAATTCTGAGTATGAAAAAGGCAGAAGAACTCTTGGTACTCAAGTATGCATTAGAAATGCATAGAGAATTTAATGTTTCAGGAGTATATCTTATATGCATGCGTTCTGCAAAAGTCACCCTGTTGTCTTAGAATCTTAGCACCATTTGGGTTGGAAGGGACTTGAGGAAGACATCTAGCCCAGCCTGTTCATCAAAGGAGGGTAAGCTATGAAGAAAGACCATCCTACTGAAGGCTTTGTGCACTCAGGTCTTGAAAACCTCCAAGGAAGGAAATTCCACAACTTCTCTGGGTAGTCTGTTCCAATGTTTAATTATTCACACAGTGTACTTTTTTTTTTTCATGGTTCCTGTTTTCCTATGCCTCTAGTCCATCTGGAACGTCCTGTTTCAATTTTTGCCTGTTGTCTTTTGTTTTTCCCATTGTGCATCTCGATGGAGAGCCTGGCTTAGTCTTTTTGATAACTTGCTCTCATGTATTGAGAAGTGCTGTTAGGTTCCTCTCCAACCCCAAGCCTTCTTAGGCTAAACAAGCCAATTTCCTCAGCCTCTTGGACAGTGTGTGTGCTCTAACCTCCCAATCATCTTGATAGTCCTATGCTGGACTTGCTCAGATCTGTCAGTGTTGTAGTTGGGTCCAAAATGGGATGTAGTATTCCTGATGTGATCTAACAAGTGTCAAGTAAAGGAGAATAATCTCTTTCCCTTGTTCTGCTGGCTCAGTTCCTGTTGCTATAGCTCCATGTGTTGCTAGCCTTCATTGCTGAGAAGGCACACAGGCAACTAATGGCATCTTCTGTTCTAGTATGACTCCCATGTCCTTTTTAGCACAGCCAGACTGTAGCATTTACTGCTGCAGTGGATTAGTCTGAGGTACAGGATTTTGCTTTTGATTTTACTGAATTTCATGACGTTCTTTTTTGCCCATGTCCTTAGTCTTTCTAGAGGCTGGCAATCAGTCCTCCTGAATGGCAGCCATACTCTTGAGTGTATCAATTGCATCACACAGTTTGCTGTCATCTGAAAGCTTGATGTGGGCTCATTCCATCTCCTTGTCCAGGTTGTTGATAAAGATATTAAACAGGAAAGGTCCCAGAATAGACTCTAGAGGAACTCCTCTTGCATCCAGTCTCTGGGTGGATGATGAACTGTTAACTGCTACCTGTTGAGCTAAACAATCTAGCTAATTTTTACCTGTGTTGTAGTCTATCCATCTAAACTGTAACATCCCAACTTGGGTACAGGGATGCTGTGGGAGACCATGTTGAAACCTTGTTAATATCAAATACTTCTTCAGGTATTTGTATATAAATTTGGAGCTCTTGACTTCCACATCAAAATTTACTCAGAAATTCTGAAACAGATGTAATGATAGTCTCTGCTCTCAGTAGTATTTTCTAGTAGAAAAGACCTCAAAACATGGGGATTGGACTAGATGACTTTTAAAGGTCCCTTCCAACCCAAACTATTCTATGATTCTATGATTTTGTTTTAAAATAATTGTAACTAAATATTGTCTTCTAGATTAAAGAAATTAAAGCATTTTTTTTATTTAAGAGGTTTGTTCTTTTATCAAGACTCCTACTTGGAACAGCTTACAAGATACTTGGAACTGTTTACAGAGGAAATGTTACTTTAGACACTTTTTCAACATTGTTGCCTGTCTGGACAGAAAATAACCTTGCTATTTTTCCTCTCTGAAAGGGCCCTTATCAATGAGAGAAAAACTATTACATTTAATTAGGAACAGAAAGACAGCAATTGGTGTGTTTAACATAATAAACATTATTTAACTTTAAATGGCTAAAAGTTTAATATTGAAAAGGTTGCCATATCATAATAGCGGTCTAACTCTCCCTGCATTTATCTGGAATAGAAATGTAATACTATGATGCTACGGTCTCTGGCTGATAACTTCCTAGGGTTTGGGTTTTTTTTCCTATGCACTTCCAAAAAAAGAAAGAAAGGAAAAAAAAAATAAACAAAAAAAAAGAAAGAACAGGAATTGTTACAGTGTATGTGGTGGAGGGAGACAGAATTCTTCTTTACCATAGTGGTTTTCATGTTAAATAAAGAGAAATATTTTGCATCTTTGTAAAAGTAAATTAACCACTTATCCCAGTTTAATCTATTCAAAGACTTTTTTTACTAATATGAATATGTGATAGCCAACTGCTTTGCTTTTTCATATTCAGAGTAATTCTTAAATTAACAAATTAAATCAATTAGCTTTAATGTGTTTTGTATTTGCTTACCATCATCATATACATCTCTTACGCTTTCTCATTTTCCATACTGCTTCTGCTTATGAAGTTTTTTTCTTTCTTTGCTGCTTATTTTCTATGCTTGCCTGACTTGAGAGTGAAATCGTAACTCAGAATAAATGATCATATAAGCACATAGCAAATATGCAGGAATTCTGTCTCCTTTGTAGGATCCTGAAGAAAGATTGGTTTCCTGCAAGATATCTACTGAAAATATCTGCAGAAAATGAAAGGGGATTATAGACAACCAGAGGCAAAAATGCAAAGACAATTGTATAAAAAAACCTTTCCGTATTATTTTCTGTCTTTTTCCCCACCTTTCAGCAACTGTCGCTACCTCATGTTTTAATTTCTGTCTTATGGGTTTCTGTAAGAATGCAAGTAGTTTATTAATACAGTACTATCAAATGCTTATACTATATGTGGTAACTACTGACTTAAAGTATTCAGGAGGCAGGTATCATCCTGTCAGGTGCATGACTATTATTGTTTAATATTCTGCTAAAACCTTGAGTATATGTAGCTATATAGCAGTCTGAACTAAACAGTGAGAATCTCTTTTACAGAAATCTAAGAATGAAAAGCAAGCAGAGACAGCACAAAATGCCTATATAATGCAGAACAATCAATCATAGGGCAACACATGACATTTAGGGAAATACTGTTAAAAAAAATACTGCAACATCTTTTGATGTAACAGGTAGCCAACATAATTACTTTCCCACACCTGTAATATGAAATTTTATTTATATTTGAGAAGCTTTTATTTTAGAAAATGGGGCATTGTCAGCATGTGATGTAAATAACAGTACCATATTAAATGATTAACAGGCTTAGACTTTAGATACCCAAAGAAGTGGCATATGAGAAATATGTTTAAATCTCACAATGTTGCAGGGAGAGAGCTGGATAAAGCTTCATTCCTCTTTTCCTTCTCAATCCTAAGGGCAAGATTTACTAACAAGAGCCAGTTTAGCTTTTTATTCTAATATGGAAAGTCGTAGGAACATGGGCAATTTTGCTATAAACAGATGCATTTCCAAGGAGAATAGTTCTGACTTTTTAAGTGGAATATTCTTCTTCCTGTCATTTAATATCCATCTTATCAAAACATAGCTTCTCTACAAAAGTTTAGCCTGGTAGTTTGCCTAGAACATGTTTCAAAGATTACTGTACCTGGCATTAAAAGTGGCCCTTGTGCTCAGTGTGCACTGGTGAATATTCATGTAATCACCTGAAAGTTTTTCACTGCTTATCCAGAAAGGCATTTCATGCAGACTAAATTCCAAATAGATTCTGTCATCAGTCTCCTTCCCCAGTCTTTCCTAAAAAAGCTACTGCAGGGAGGTGAAGAAAGAACTTTTTATTTTCTTTCACAAGTCCCAAAGAAACAAAAATCTACATTTAGCATTCATGCTAAGTCACTTTGGGAAAGATTGTGCCAACTTTCATTCATTCATTATTTAGTTTGTAATAATTCTAAGCCATGTGTCTTTTTAAACCTATTTAACTTGGGCTACATTGTTTTGGGAGAGAGCAATTATACACATTCTTAAAAGGAACACATATGTCCTGTTAGCTTTCTGCTCTAAAGCCAAGTCAGTTGTGTTTTAATTAGAGTATTGTTAGTTGAAATTACAGTCACCAGTGTGCTTCTGATATTCAAACTCTTGATCATAGCTTTGAAAACATGGACCAAGGAAACAACACTGAGCACCCATGATGAAAAGGATCCTATTGAAAAGCATAATTAGCTACTTTTTAATAGCCTTTTTAAAAGAAAGGAAATTTATGTATGTTTTTGCTTTACCCTCTTTTTATCACTTAGAAGGCTTCGTTTAAATACAGATCTTAAATCAGTTCAGGTTCTGTTGATTACTAGTAGTTACCAAATCCAGGATTTTAATCCATAAACTTTTTTATTGTTTTTTTTTTTCTTACAAAAAAAATGCACTTCAGTCTCTTCAGCGTTTGGAGACCTTCAGGCTATAGAAAAGTAGAATGAGGAGGATCTGATGAACCAGAGGGAGAGCAGTTGGGGTTGGGTGGTTTTCTTCTAGGGTGTGGGGTTTGGGTTTTGGTTTTTTTTGTTTTGGGGTTTTGTTTTGTTTTGTTTTGGGTTTTTTTTAAGTCTTTCATGATGCCACAGGCAACTTTTTTTTTTTTTTTTTAACTAGGTCAGCTCTGAATTTTTTAATTTGCAAATAGACAGTATTAATATGTGCTAAAAGGCTTCTGCTAAAAGTGTTTTATTTTGGCATCTTAAAGCTATTTTTGATAGCTTATTATTTTTGATAATATTAATGAGCTGGGTTCACTTGAGAGCATCTAGGGAGTTTATTTTAAATCTGCTTGTCCAGTAGACCCAATTCCACTTTGAATGCTGCGATTCCAAAACCTAAAAAACAGAGCTAAACAAGATTGTTTTGAAGAGAAGGTAATAGCACTGGTTTTTAGGGCAAAGATACAGACACATGTGTCCTTAATAACCAAATTCCGAAGATGGTCCCGCTTCTGCTTGTGACAGCATCTCTCTGTAAGAGGAAGGATTCTGCATTCAGCAACTGGCTAGGTCATTTTCCCCCTCTAGCAGTGTTGGTTTTTAAATGTTGAAAGTGAGCAATAATTTTTGCAGTTACGTTCCTCCTAGAAGAGGTAGCAGCTGAAAGCAAGAAAGACTTTCTCAACTGGAAGAAAGGAATTTATAATATAAAACTTGGGCACTCTTCTGAAAGGCAATTAAAGAGAGACAGCTTGAAACTCTGTGTCTGGGAAAGTCTGTACTGGGGCACAAGTTCCTTTTCTTTTTGTGCGTGTCTCAGCTATTTTCATTGATAATCAATGGATCCTTATCTATTGCACTTTAAAAAATGCGGATCTGTGGAAGTTCTTCCTCACAGCTTGAGAAAGAAGCCAGGTTAGCCGTATTACCTGGCTTTTGCACTTCTCTGTCTCTGTGTGTGGCTATAGTTATTCTCATTTAGGTAATCATTGCAGTTACAGCTATTTTGGGTAGCTAGCTGTGCTTTGGTTATCTGACTACAGCAGGTTCATTTGCTTCTGTAACAAATAGCCAGACTTAAGCAGTAATCCTAGTAAGTGTTGACAAGAACCTGAGGATCGAGGGACAACAGCAGTTGGTAACAGCCAATATATTGCAGTATTTATTTTCCATTGCTGTATTGATTAAGGGCTCAGGGAATAAGAGCTTTAACAAAAATAAAATCAGCAAAACATGATTTTCCATGAAGACATAATGTGGATTGTTCACTTAGAATATTACAATTCAAAAACTTGGGGTGGGTTGACAAGAGATCATTATTTCAGAGAATGGTAAATGCAGCATGTGGTTTTTGCTTTCAGTCACCTCTAACTCAAATAGAAAAGATTTTTTAAATTTTGGTTTTGATGTCATGTTTGCCATTGAATTTATATCAAAATATGGACAACATTTAACTGCTTCTAAAGAAGAAATTGCAGAAGTGTCTGCCTCTGTTCTGGCCAGTCTATTGCCCCTTTAAGTTGTTTAAATACCCTCTTGTCATTTGTAGATGCTTCACTGGAAAAAAGAATGCTCCATATTGGTTTGCAAACATGCTGGATAGAATTTTTCATAGTTTTGGGGAAAGAAGGCATTCTGTGCTGGATATCTTTCCTAAGTACACATATCTCAATCCATCCACTGAGAGGGAGAGGAGAGGCAAGGTTCTTGGTTTTGCTTTAATTCATATCCTTAGAAATAAAATGAAATTGAGGAATGATGGTGAGGTTTCAAATATCTCTTACAACAGGGAGATAATCTCCATATAAAGAGAAGAAGTAGAGAAGACACAATATTTGCAGATGTGTTTTTTGAGAATGATATACTTAAGTTAAATCACATCACTGATGCTTTAGATCTTCCTCTCTGAGAGAAAAGTATGGAAATTGAAGGCTGTTCAATATGTTATTTAGTGCCCTTCCTCAAGAGCTGCATGTTTGTTAGAATGAGTGTGGAATGAGTCCTTGAGACCTCTATTTTATTCCTTTTTCTTCTGTCTTTTTAACAATTTGGTCAACAATTCATTGCCTTTTTTCTCATATTATGATGAACCAGGACTGGGAATTCCCATTTTCCTACTTGCTTTTTTTTTTTTTTAATATTTCTGATGGATTTACCAAAAAAAAAAAAAAAGAGAATACATTTAAGAAGACAGTGTAATCTTTTTAGTCACCAGAATCTTTTTTCCCCTCTTAAACTGACCTTTCCAAACAGATCTTTGATTCAGGTTTACAGCAGGCAATGCCACATGCCAAATAAATTAGTTCATTTATTGACTTTGAAATAAATTAAAAGTAATTGGTTGAATGTAATAGATTAATGTTAGTAAGATGGTTATTATAGGCCTGTAAGTCTATTACTGGCCTTAGGATAGTAAAAATAGAGATAGTCAAGTTTGAGATGACAGAAACAGTAAAGACCTTGTTGAGTGTTAGAGGGATGTTCCAAAAGAAACAGCTAAATTTATAAAGGATTAAGAGGAGGAAATAAAGGACTGGAAGACTTAAGCAGCTTGGTTTAAAGTTTATTTTACTTATCACCCAACAACTTCTTTGTACTTAGGTTGCTACTTTGGGACTGTGATGATCGGAGCTACAGCTACTACATTGAGGTTTCAACGAATCAGCAGCAGTGGACTATGGTGGCCGATCGCACAAAAATTTCCTGCAAGTGAGTTTATTTTTTTTCCACTTATTTGCACAAAGTCAGAACTAGAAACTGGTTTTTTTTGGTTTGGGGGTTTTTTTTAATCCTTTTGTTCAGCACTTACATAGGTGACTATTTGACTATGAAAAGAATGATCATGACATAACTTGTAGTTTACTACCTGTAGACCCTTGTAAATACAACTTCAGGAGGTAATAGCTTCTAGTGTGGCTGAGTACCTAGACTTTCAAACCAGAATCAAGTTCTGAAGATCCAAATCAGTACTGGATCTTCAAACAATCAGTTTGATTGCTTATTCTCAGTCTGCCTACCATACCCTTGGTTTTGTGATCACTGGAAGTTAAACTATGTTTCTCCAGAGTTGATGTGTTTATTGTTACCTTGGTGTCACGTCACCCTGCATTGAGAAACATGGTAGGAGAAGAAAGAGGGCAGGCTTGGTAAAGGATTTTCTTAATCAAATGCCTTTCTCTCATATCAAAGCACATAAATGTAATGTATGATATTTGAAGGGGGCAGGGAGAGTGAGGCTAAGGATGAAACCATAACAGATCAGTTACCTACGCTTGACCTTGTCTCTGTTCAAAAGCAGAGTACCTGTCTTACATGCACTGACCACTCTGTCTTTGAACAGGACCCTTCCACAGAAAAAACATTCTTCTAAAAAGAGAGAGAAAAACTCTTTAATTTTCATTTGTATACTTAAATCAGGAGAAATTGGGCATGAATACTCTCCATATGTATACTCTTGTCACAGCCCAGACTGGACAGACCAGGGAGTCGTGTTTAATTCAAAATTCCCCTGGGCTAAATTAAGGTGAAACACCACCAAATGATCAGTTAAAGATTTTATTCATGACAGAAGCAAACTGAACTGGGGAGGCATGGTAGTAGGTGGCAGGGTTTCTCACAACAGGAATTGGCGTAAGACTGCTTCTGTAAACTGTGTAACCCAGGGTAACCATACACATCAGTTCAGGGAATAAGGAGATCTCTCCTGTCAAGTCATGAAGTTCAGAGCAGACCGCCTTGCTTTCTAGACTCCTCCTCAGAGAAGGGCCCAGGGCGGCTGGATGCCCTCTTAGTCCCAGACTTGGTCAGTGGCCTTATGTCTTAAAGGGATGAGGTGTAGGGATTGTGGAAAAGGAAAGAGAGAAGAAGGCAGAGAGAGAAAAAGGAAGAGAGAAAGATTTCACTGGTCCTGGGTCCGGCGTTGGTTCAGTCAGCCAAGGGGTCCAATTCCGGTGGGGTTGCGCACCTGGGGCCTCAGTTAGTGTCCTTTTATCATCCTTGCCCCTCCTTCAGGCAGGCACTCAAACATATTAGGCTAATGAGCAGTTTGTGAGCCTTTGGGCTTGAGGGTTGTTTGTGGAGTAACTTCTCCTTCCCTGCAGACATGGCCATTGTTTGATCTTTGTATCAGAACAGGGAGCTGGGCACCCTCCAGCACACCCTCCCCCTCCTGTTGCTGATGTCTGAACTGATGGGCTTTTGACCTTGGTTCCTTGCCATGCTGGGTTTGTCTTTAAGCAGAACTTGCCCCACCACAATGTTTGAGACATTAACTCTTTCAGTCTCTCACAACTCTCCATTAGCTTTTCTGCAATTATTTGGTCTGCTGATAAAACCCATTCTTCTAGTATGGAAGAATAATTCAGTGTTGATAGCCTTCTTAAACCATTTGATTGTTCTAATTCCAAATAAAGAATGACCCAGATCCTTGTCAGTCATGGGACTGAAAAGACAGGCTGCAAATTTATACGTTACATATCCAGAAGACAGGTATGCTCAGTATTAAGTGGATGTTGATAGGGTATGATCTCCTGGCTGATCCCCAGGGAAGCTCAGACTTACAAAAATCTTATTTCCCTCCTTTTCCCTGAGTCAGCTTTCCATAAGGTATGTTTTCTTTCCTGGGACAAAATTGAAGTCATCAGCTCGTATGGGGTGTCCTGGCTTCAGCTGGGATGTAGTTAGCTGTCTTCCTAGTAGCTGGTACAGTGCTATGTTTTGAGTTCAGTATGTGAAGAATGTTGATAACACTGATGTTTTCAGTTGTTGCTCAGTAGTGTTTAG
>NW_010973188.1:1169511-1176940 GCF_000737465.1 Haliaeetus leucocephalus
GGCCCCTGACCCAACCTGGCCAACAGTGTATTCCATACCATGGGACGTCCCATCTAGTTTAGGAACTGGGAAGTGGGGGGGGGCAGGGATTTGCCGCTCGGGGACTGGCTGGGTGTCGGTCGGCGGGTGGTGAGCAATTGCCCTGCGCATCATGAGCAATTGCCCTGCGCATCATTTGTACATTTCAATCCTTTTATTACTACTGTTGTCATTTTATTAGTGTTATCATTATCATTATTAGTCTCTTCTGTTCTATTAAATCGTTCTTATCTCAACCCAGGAGTTTTACTTCTTTTCCTGATTTTCTCCCCCATCCCACTGGATGGGGGGGGAGTGAGTGAGCGGCTGCGTGGTGCTTAGTTGCTGGCTGGGGTTAAACCACGACATGGGGACAGACCCCACCCATTCTGTATTTGTGCCAACCAAAACAAAATTGATTTTACAAATTCAGAGGTGTATCTCAGTTTGTCACATCAAGCAAGAGAGTTATTCAGTCCTTCCTAGCAACACTGTTGATACACATTTTTCTAAAGTTTATATTCTATGTCTTAACAAATAGTGCAATTCAAACGTGTTACAGTGTGGTCTAGATGTGTTGGTGAAGGAGAACTTGACATGTCCTTTCACTGTCTGTAAAGGACAGGGTATGGATGAGCAGAAAACCTGGGTTCTGCCTGCAAGTCTGGAGAAAGAGTAAAGGAGATTTAATCATTCTCAAAGGTATCTCAGTGTAACAGATAAAATTCATCTTTTTGTCTACCTCCAGCAGTGGGAGCACTAGAAACCTGAAACCACATAAGGTAGAGGGACTCAGAATCAGAATCTTTTTGTACTTTTTCCTTGTACATTTTGATACTAATAGCCTCTAACAGTCAAAAGGAGCACTTGCTGAAGTATGCACAGTGCAGGTGGAATTGCTGATTGACTGCCCAGTTCAAGTATCTACTCACCATGTGCAAAACACACTTTTTTTTTTTTTTTAAAGCCTTAACCTTGGACAAGTATAGGTGCATTGGTCTCTTCTGTCAGGTGGATGGAGATAGGACGAGAGGAAATGGCCTCAAGTTGAGGCAAGGGAGATTTAGGTTAGATATTAGGAAAAATTTTTTTACTGAGAGGGTTGTCAAACATTGGAATAGGCTGCCCAGGGAAGTGGTTGGGTCACCATCCCTGGAGTTATTAAAAAAGCGAGTGGACAGGGTACTTCAGGACCTGGTTTAGTGGGCATGGTTAATGGTTGGACTTGATGATCTTGAAGGTCTTTTCCAACCTAAATGATTCTATGATCCCTGATGTAAAGATAGCTGCCTTCTCATGGTATACTTCAAGATCTTGATTCAAAATGTAGGTGCTCTGGAAGTTCTCAAAGCTGTGGCTGCAGGAACTATTTTCATGTGGATTACAGAATTGCATTTTGCCTACCTTCTTGCTCTGACAGACAGGCATCCAGCTGGCAAAATGCCAGTCTTTAACCTTGAAGTCTACAGACTTAGTGTCCTAGTACTGTCTGTAACTATCTGCTCTGAACAAAGACAAAGACCTGGTCCTGAAACTTACACTTACAAAAGCTCAGTGGACTCCAGAACAATTCAATTTAACAAGGACTAGAAAAAAAAGAAAAATAAAGAAAAGCATCAATTTGAAAAAATTTTACTTCTCTTTGAAAGTTTTCTATCCTCTGCAGTTACTCTTAAAAACTGTATCATCTGTATCTGAGTTAAATTGAAAGGTTTGTCCCCTCAACACCCCCTTCAATTTTCAGGTGATTTCTTCGCATTTGACAGCACTTTTTCATGTTCAATTTAAATCTCTTGCCCTTTATGATCAGCAAATTGGATTTTTTTTTTTACAGTCACACCACCACAGAAAAGAAAACCCTTTAAATATGTTAAATTTTCTTTTCAAATAGGATTTGCAGAAATGCTGAAATTACTTCAGCTCAAAAATTATTTTGATTGTAATGGCAGGTTGATAACTCTAAATACTATATAAATAAGAACATGTATCATATAGAAAAATAAACATATACAATAATATATGTATATTTATATATATTAAATATGTAAAATAAATATATAAAATACTATATAACTGCCAAATGCTACAAATGTTAGGACAGGTCTGTAAAGTACAGAGAAGCATAACTGCATACTGTCAGAGCTGGACCACTTTTATGTTACTGAAAAATACTGAAACATGGTACTGTGACCTAACAAGCCATACTCTTAGTACTCAAGACCAGTTGAATGTAGAACAGAAGAGACATCGTCATCCAGTGACTCAGGAACTGGATGAAGGCCCTTATTTAAAATTATTGGGTACGGTTTCGATATTGTGATGGAGACATCTTAATGAAGAAAATTGAACCAGTCACTGGTAGGAATATGTGAAGAACTGACTTTTTGGTTTAGTTCTATAAGTTTAAAAAAAAAAAAAAGGCATCTCAAAACAAATTGAAAATGTGTATCTTTTACCCTGAAAACAAACAAGTTATTTTCACTCTGTGTAATTTGAACAACAACAAACAGATGAGATGAAGAGTTGAATTTTACCCAAAATTAACAGATGTTGTAGTAAGGCAGAGGTGGTACAGTTTGTCTGGCTTACTGTCATAGTGTAATGGTAAAGATATTCCTGCTGGATGCAAAAGATTGTTGGTTTGTTTTTTCTGTCTCTGTCTTTCCTCTTACCATGGTTACATTGGTAATTTATGCAAACAGCACAGCTCCAACAGAGAGAAATCTGCCTCTGACTGCCTTTTAGTCAAGTGATTCAGGCACTCTCCAAGGAAAAGCAAGAATCAAACTCGGGCACTGTGCCTGGGTTTGACTCATCACCAGGTTTAGGCAGACAGTTAAAGATTCCTGCATTCAGCAATTTGCCTTAACCACACTACAGCGTAACAGGGTGGAAGCAACAGCACCCTCATCTCTTTGTTCTCTGTATGCTTATGAATGCCGCACTCCTCTCTGACCTGAAAGAAATGGATCAAATCTTTTGTTAATGTGGTCAAATTTTGAAACTATTTTTTGTCTCAGCCAAATCCTAATTTTTTAGATGAATACTTGGCCAGCCCAGCCCAAAAAGGACTAATCCTGCATTGGTATAAAAATTGTCATGACTTAGGCTTAAAGAAAATGAGTAGATATGTCCCTGCATGGGACTATGATTGCCTGTTTGACTACAAGTACCTCCCAGAGCAACAGTCAACTAAGAATCATTATACATGTATTTGTGTCAGGCTAAAATATGAATTCTTTCCAAAAAGTATACTCCAGATTACATCTGTTTCTCTTACAAATTTCGGAGATGTGAGTGCAGTCTAAGTGGTTGATAAGGTTTTGAAATCCTGGGTTTACCCTTTCTGACTTTAGTTTGGTGTTTAATATACAGCAGTAGACTCCAGAAAAATAACTCACTTGCTTTTCTGTGTAGGATATGCTGCAGTAGCAAATGGAAGTGGATGGAGTTAAAACATGGGAGAATTTCACAGCGGCCCACATTTGAAGAGACAGAATACTTGCAATGAGAAAATTTACTTTGCTAGTAATATTCTCTATTCACTTTCCTGTCTTCAAAGACATGTTGATGAGAGTTGTTTCCTTTGTTGTTTGCTGCCTGACTTACTGTCTACCCGGACTTTCAGTGGACTTACAGTCCTTTGTGAAAGTCATTAGCGTGCTGTCTCCCAAGTGTCCTGTGTAGTCGCCAAATCATTTTGCTGAATCTGTGGCACAAGGGGTAGGATGAACCATAAACATAGCAAACAGAGACTTCAACAGACACCTTTGATGATCAGTAAGTGGCAAACAAAACCATGAGAAAGAAAAGTAGATTATGTTTAAATATTGATTTTGTCTACTGAAGCATGAACTTCCCCTTTAAACTATCAGTATGCTGCTTTGGGTTGTATTAATGTTATTTTTAATGTAGTATTTTCTGACAGTTAATAATTCAATGCTCAACACCAGGAACTGATGGGCTACTCCTAACCTCCTCTTCTCCCAGTTTTAAAAGGCTGAAAACAGAAACTGGATGTCTGTTATCTTCACAGGGGAAGCTTGCATACCTTATCTAAGTGAGAGCCAATTAATGCATACTAGTTGTGTAATTGTCAATTTTCAAATGCTTTATGGAGGCTGGTTTTTTTTCTTTTCCACAATAAGCTGTTTTTCTCTACACAGTATGACAGTAATGAAAAACAGTCATGTTCCATCCTATTTTTTTAAATATTTATGATAAGTGGGCTTGAGTGCATTAGTGTCAAACAATAGAGACCTGCACTTGTTAGAAGAACTTGCTGACAAGGAGTCTGAAAGTCAAACAAAAAACAGAAGATAGCAAAGGCCAGTAGAAGTCAGACTTCAGAGTTAATGACACTTTTGATAAAATAAGCCCTGTAAAGACAAATACGAAACAGGCTATCACAACAGTTATCAACTATTGTTCTTTAAAGTTCTCTTGTGTAGTTATTATGAAATGGATCTAATCCATTGGCAGCAAACATACCATGTTCAATTCCCCAATAGGAGAAAAGGGTCTTGCTAGAATTTGGGAGACAATGAATATTGTTTATTGATGGGCAGTTCTAAGGCAGCTGGTATCAAGTGTCTATATGGCTGATTTGGGACAGTTTTATGATTTTCTTGTGGAGGGCATGACTTCATTTTCAGAAGGTTTGTAACATATTGCGTATATCTTTTTTTTTTTTCTCCCCTGCTGGACTAATTAAGAGTATACTACTGTTATGATAAATGTTTAAAAACTTCCAAACTTAATTTCACATTTCCATTGCTTATTATCTTTTTATTATATAATAACTATTTCAAATCCTAAATTCTCAGTTCAGTTCCCCTCATTTTTTTTCTATAGTTTTTTTATGAATGTAATTAGTCCTTTCACATGAAAGGCCCTTTGGGATGTGGATGCAAGATTCATTAACAAAACTTATTAACTGTCTTCTGAATGATTATTCAAGAATAAATTTCAACTTTGAGGTTTACTGCTCTTGTCCAGGGTTTCTATATTTCTATCCTATGATGTACTATGTGCATTTCCAGTTTTCAGGCACTGCTGTATTTCCTTTCATAATAAATCACAGGTAAAGAACACCTAGAGAGATCTAGGTCATGCACTTAAAAGTTCTAAACCAATTTTCAGATGTAAAGAAGAGTGTTTTGCGTGTTGTCTAAGGACTTCAAGTGAGAAAATACTTGTGCTTTATACAATGTTAGTGACAAACTCAATTTTGGATTTTTTTTTCTGGGTGTACTTTTGTGAAACCAGGCTAATCTCTATCATGATGTGATTATTTCTTTTGCTGTAGAGATATTTGAAGTGTGTGAATACCTTTCCTTGTAACTGCATGTGGCACGTTAACGTACTTATATATGTAGTTCCTTATGTTTAGCCACAAACAAAGCAGCTTTTCCCTCCTCTCCTCCTCTAGTTCCTCCACTTCACTCTGTGATCCCATCTCTAGAATTTCCTCACATCCATTTTCATCCATCATTCTTCTCCTTAACCACTTCATAGGACTGTTTTCTCTCATAATAAAACAACTTGAACATTTCTCAGCTGGCTTGCCTTTCCAACTGCCTGTACGCTCACATCACTTTTTGTGTTGCTTCCTGTCAGCATTGCTTGCATCTACTGTCCTGTCATACCTAGAATGAGAAAAGAAGATTTTTCATAATTTTTGTATAATTCTTAATTCTGTCTCACACCTGAGCTCCCAAGTGCAGGGTGGAACAGAATAAAAGGAACTGCTCTTGTACCTGCATTGTCAAACAGAGTATTTTGACCACACTTCATCCTATTTTACATTAAGTTAATTTCACAGCGAAACTGTTGTTGTACCTCTTCTGTCAAACAGAGTCTGTTTCCACCATGGTTCATCCTATTTTACATGTAGCAAATTTCACAGCAATTGTGTGAAATCCAAATGCCTCTTCCAGAGTTGCTGAACTCAGTGTAGGTAGTCATACAATACAAAGATGAAATATACCCGAGCAAGATGTCTGGGAAATTGCTACATTGTTAAGCTCAATTTCAAGTCTCGCTTCACAAAAATAAACTGAGTGTTCTCATTAATCTGTTCATTATGCCGCTAGTAATGCCTACTGGAGCAAGTCAGACAGATGTAAAGGGTCATTTTGTGTAATTATTGAGCTTAAAAGCCCTGAATGATGGAGGCATTGAAGTACATATTTTTCCTTGTGTTTATATGCTCACATTTTGAAATATTCTAATAAAGCAAAAGAAGAAAGAGGCTCCAGCTTCACAGACCTACCTTATTAAGCACAAAGAATTAAGATTTCACAGAGAGAAACCAGATTTGTATTCCATTTCAGAGCATCAGGAGCCTCTCAGAAATAGGAAAACCCTGCATCTAACATTTCATTTGCTAGCTTTTATTTTAGCTGAGTTTAGTTTGATTGAAAAAAGATCTAGCTTCTTTTAAGTTATGTTTCTTAGTGGTGATTCAGGATTACAAGAAGGTTTTAAAATTGTTCATTTGTCTTTTCTTTTTGCCACTTCTACCTTCAGTTCCTTATGGTTGCTTTTCAGCCACAAATATGCATGGATCTTTTGAATGAGCCTTGAACAGAGTAGCAAGGAGTTGCGAACTGCAGTGTCTTAGTCTCCCTTGAATGTTTTGCCATACACTTATTGCAGCTCTGCATGTGCCATATGCATTGAAGTTTTGCTTTGCTCTTCTTTGCCTTGTGACTGGCCTGTTCTCAGCTCCTCTTCAGGCACGTTACTGTGAGGAGAATGAAGAAAACATCACAGTAACTCTGACATCAATTTGGATGTTAGCTCAGTTCTGCTTAGAGAAAATAAGCAATGCCAAATAAAACCCATAGTATCAGTACTTGTTTCTTAATCATAGAATCATTTAAGTTGGAAAAGACCTTCAAGATCATCAAGTCCAACCATCATCCATGCCCACTAAACCATGTCCTGAAGTACCCCGTCTACTCGCTTTTTGAATACCTCCAGGGATGGT
Source organism: Haliaeetus leucocephalus (assembly GCF_000737465.1). Lineage (NCBI taxonomy): Eukaryota > Metazoa > Chordata > Aves > Accipitriformes > Accipitridae > Haliaeetus > Haliaeetus leucocephalus. Next base: position 1,176,524 of record NW_010973188.1, read on the forward strand.
GACTCAACCACTTCTCTGGGCAGCCTATTCCAATGTCTGACAACCCTCTCAGTAAAAAAATTTTTCCTAATATCCAACCTAAACCTCTCCTGCTGCAACTTGAGGCCATTTCCTCTCATCCTATTCCAGCCACCTCACTACAACCTCCTTTCAGGTAGTTGTAGAGAGCAATAAGGTCTCCCCTCAGCCTCCTCTTCTCTAGACTAAACAACCCCAGTTCCCTCAGCCGCTCCTCATAAGACTTAGTGCTCCAGGCCCCTCACCAACTTGGTTGCCCTTCTCTGGACACACTCCAGCACCTCAATGTCTTTCCTGTAGTGAGGGGCCCAAAACTGAACACAGTACTCGAGGTGCGGCCTCACTAGTGCCAAGTACAGGGGAACAACCACCTCCCTGCTCCTGCTGGCCACACTATTT
>NW_010973188.1:1177083-1296134 GCF_000737465.1 Haliaeetus leucocephalus
GCAAGGACCTCTGCCAGTTCCCTCAGTACTCTTGGAAGGATCCCATCTGGTCCCATAGACTTGTGAGTGTCCAGATGGCGTAGGAGGTCACTAACTATTTCCTCCTGGATTAAGGGGGCTATGTTCTGCTCTTCATCCTTGCCTTCCAGCTAAGGGGGCGGAGTACCCTGAGGATAACTGGTCTCCCTATTAAAGACTGAGGCAAAGAAGGCATTAAGTACCTCGGCCTTTTCATCATCTCTGGTTGCTACATTCCCTTCTGTATCCATTAAAGGATAGATATTCTCCTTGGGATTCTTTTTACTGTTCACATATTTTAAAAACATTTTTTTCTTGTCCCTTACAATAGTAGCCAGATTGAGTTCTAGCTGAGCTTTTGCCTTTCTAATTTTCTCTCTGTATGACCTAACAAGATTCCTGTACTCTTCCTGAGTTGCCCACCCTTTCCTCCAGAGATGATGAACTCTCCTTTTTTTCTTGACTCCTAGCAAAAGCTCCCCGTTCAGCCAGGCTAGTCGTTTTCCTCGGCGCTTCGACTTGCGGCACATGGGAATAGCCTGGTCCTGAGGCATTAATATTTCCTTCTTAAAGAATGTCCATTCCTCCTGGACCCCTTTGCTCTTCAGGACCATCTCCCAAGGGACTCTCTCAACCAGTGCCTCGAAGAGGCCAAAGTTTGCCCTCTGGAAGTCCATAGTGATGGTTTTGCTGACCACCTTCCTTGCCTCACCAAGAATTGAAAATTCTATCGTTTCATGGTCACTAAACCCAAGACAGCCTCCGACCATCACACCTCCCACCAGTGCCTTCCCTGTTCATAAACAACAGATCTAGCAAGGCTCCTCCCCTGGTTGGCTCACCTACCAGCTGTGTCAGGAAGTTATCTTCCACACACTCCAGGAACCTCCTGGATAGTTTACTCTCTGCTGTGTTGTATTTCTAGCAGATATCTGGAAAGTTAAAGTCCCCCACGAGGACAAAGGCACACGATTCTGAGACTACTGCCAGCCGCTTGTAGAATGATTCATCCGTCTCTTCAACCTGGTCAGGTGGTCTCTAACAGACTCCCAACACAATATCTGCCTTATCGGCCTTCCCTCTCATCCTCACCCATAAGCACTCCACCTTGTCATCAGAATCGTGTAGCTCCGTCAAAACATTCCCTAACATAGAATATTCTACTGGGTATTGAATTTTCCTCCCATGCCATCAAAGACTTGAATGTGTCTTTGGAGGCCTGTAAAAATTGTCAAGCTAAGAATATAAATAGATGTTTGGTTTATTACTTTGTAATATATCAACTAGAAAAAATACATTTGGGAGGGAGGAAGCTTGAAATAAGAATTATCCCAAAGTCTGTCTATTAATATACACAAATATCTTTATAAAACTCTGCAAAGGGCCAAGCTGTGCTGGTGAGGCTGAATTACATTGCTCTTTTCTGGGTTGGAGGGAATAAGCAGAGAGGACTTTAAACCCCTAGCCCACAGAAGTGAAATCCTAGGGAATTCTCCAAACCCACAGTGTTCTCTAGGAATGGGTAACTTGATTACTGTGTTGCTGAATTCCTGTTTACTTCAGCTGGTTTTTGGTGGTGGTGTTTTTGGGTTTGGGGTTTTTTTTTTTAAATATTTCAAACAGTAATATAAATCCTGAAGAAAATAATATGCCTTACTCTTCCAGGAGTGCATAATATACTTATGCTATTCTATTGATCATGCTTTACAATAAGCCCTGGTTTTCTCCTTCTCTTGGATGAATAGCAGGAAGTTTATATTGAATTTCATGGTAATAAATTCAGATTGAATGGATCTGTGAGCACTTTTGCTTTTGAATTTTTTTCAAAATAAACAGTGGTAATTAAGTATGTGTAAAATATCTGTTGCATAGTCTTCTATTTAAAATAAAAATGAAAGAATTAACTTCCTTTAATTATTATCCATTTTATAATTATTATTATTTATTATTACATTGACATTTTAGTAGAAATTAAACTTCCCAATGGCTTTGCCTTTTTGATTCTTGCCAGGTGACTTTCTAAAGCTTCTGTGATAAAACAGCAAACTTTCAAGTTATTCTTATTACAAGAGATTACATTTTAAGTATAAGCTAGTTCTCACTCTTTACAGGTAACCACTGCTTCTACTGTAAGCGCTAGATACAGGAGGGGGGGTTAATACAGGTATTTTCATTCTGCTTTGAAGAGAGGAAAAGGCAGTACTGAAGGAGAGAGAGGCTGCCTTAATTGTTTTATCAACCCCTAAATATGTTTCTGATATCTAGACATTTGTTTATTTATTTATTTATTTATTGTTTTTCTGATTATCTTGTTTTCTGGGTTGATATTCATAAAGCATCTTTGGTTTGACCAGGTAGGGATTTGTTTTCCGTATTGTGAAAGTGGATGGGATTTCGTCTGATTGTTGCACTCATTCTTGCGTATTCTGCACTAGCCATCTTCTTTCATCTATATATTCATCTTTGCAACTACTTATCCCAGCTGAATCTGAGCAAGGCCACCTGTTGCCAGAATCACTGATTTAGTGCTACCTTGTGAGTTGTGTAAATCACCATGATGATGTGCCATGGTGCTTTCATCACAAGCTGTTGCTGTCATTTATCTGTCTGAGACGTGGTGTTCCTGTAGATTTCTTGCCTCCTGTTTTGATGCCTGTGACTTTTAAAAACATATTAATCCAACATACAGTTACACTTGATTTGTCATATTTGCATACATTGACCACATTTACTTTAGAAGTTACCAATGTAAAGTCCTGGGTTGGATAATCAGACTTGTCCTTTGCGTTATCTCCATGCATAGTGCTCAGCATTGCCTTCCCTTTTGACACAGCGACTTTTCTCATTCGCTGTCCACTAAGCAATAGAGTGAAGACTTCTTGCATGCATATTTGTTTGAGATTTTGTTTAGCACCCATTTTCTAGAGCTTTTCAACAGGAGTTTTTGTTGTGGTTTTACTTCTTTTTCTTAAAGACAGTATGAATTCACTTTAACTATTTCACCAATTACCTGCACTTTGACATTTTATGGTAAATCTGTCATTCTGAGACATTAATCATTTCATAGGCTTTTTGTTGCATATTTCACATACACATTGGGTAGATTCACATAGACTTCAATGTCCGTTGACTTTCTCAGTCCATTTTCTTTTTTTTTGTCTTTTTTAATATGCCAGAGAGACAGCATTGCTTAGTGGGCAGAGTATTTGTTGGGGGGTGGAGGGAAGAACACACCAGAATCTGAGATAATATTACTTATTCTATATATTGTCTTTACTGCTTGTTGTTAGGATAGATTTATACAAACACTGAAATTCAAATCAGACTTGTGTTTCCCTGAGCCCAGGGACCAGGTTATGGAAGCATTCAGACTTGTTGGTTCTGAGAACATGTTCCCTACGTTCCATTTTAAAACATCCTTATTCTCAATTTCACTTGATTGCCTTCTGCATTTACTTGAACACGGTACCATGCCTGTGTTCCAGCACATGCCACCAAAACAGCTAAAAATACTTGATGAGTGTTGATGAATTAGGTTCTGTAGAACCAATATTAAGTTGATATATATGGTGTGTATATTGTACATAGGGGACAATCCTGGATACTGAAGCTCCAAGACCTGATCTACACATTATTCCTGAGATCAGTCACAAAATTTTGTCCTCTCCTCTTTGTACCCTTTCTTCTTGACTTAATCAGTCATCTCTGCCAGGCTAAAAAGGAAATCAGATGATATAAACACTGTGGTTTTTAGTGAAAGGTGAAACCTTTATGCCTTTGAAAAGCTTAAGGGTGCTGACAAAAATTCTGAAAAGAAGATAATTAATTATAAGGAAATGCTTGCTGAGATTGAAGAATGTAAGGTTTTTAGATGGATACCCGAGTAGCCCATTTCTGCAGCAACATACTAGGTTTGTAAGTGTTCCTTATAGTGTAGAGGTACAAGAAATACATGTATTCCTTGAGAGTTACAGCATGACTATGTTACTGTATTTTGCTTGATTGTACTGTGGTCACTTTTTAATGCTAAAGATGATCAGTAAAATGGCGAGTTACACATTGCATATTTTATTAGTAGCTAACCCTACCTAGGAGATGCAGGCTAAATGTGAATATGATGGGAAATGATCACTATGTCTGTTAAACCTTATAGATAAGGCCTTGCCAGAATTAAATTTTGCTTTATGAGTAAACGTTAATTTTGTCTTACAAAATAAATTGTAGTCAGAATCTTGCCTGTTGCTCTGCCTTACAACAAACACCATTGTTTTCAGTGGTCAGCCTCACTTAAATATACAACCTGTTTGACCTTCTGTTATTTGCCATGAAGAAGCTCTTTGATAGTGTAAGAAAACTTGCTCTTAGTAGGTTTATTCCTCTTAACTTTATTCTGTTGTTCAGCTTTACCTCAGTCTATCTTGCCCATCTCAGATATTTGTAAATTCTATTGTCCTCCTTCTGTGATTAATTGTTCATACAGGCTAAGAATACTTAAATATTCCCCACCCTAAACATTTGGGTCCCAGTTTGTCCTACAACATTACGCAATTCTGGAAAAGCCTGTCATCTTAAGAGGTCTTTGCCAACTATTGCGAGCTCTGCTCAATGTAACAGAAATTCTAATTTTCTGATTAGGAGGAGAATACTATTCCTCTCTTGCATCCTGTTAAGCAAGGGGTTTTTTTCCAGTCAGCACAGGAACAAATTTGCAGCTTCTGGTAAGGACTCAACAGTGTGGATTACTGCTTTTATGTTATGGAAAGATCCTATGGCAGTACATTGCCTTCTCTGAGTCATAATAGTCTCTCTTTTGAAAATAGCTCTGCATGCAGGCACCCACACGCATGCGCACTCTCAGCACCTTTATAAATAAATATTACTACAAAAATGTTGTCCAGATTATAGATGTCTCCTGTGAAACTGGCCCATTTATCTGCCTGAGGTAAGAAAGGAATGCCTAATACTTGAACTGTTGTTTTGCGGTTATGGTTGTTTACTTTCAAATTCATTGTTGCTTAAGATCATCTAATAACTCATTGAATAGGAGATGGCCAGGTGTTCATGAACTAGGGGTTAAGTTACTATTTTGTCTGTAGCTGTTTCTTACACGCAAAGTCATTAAATACAGGAACTGTTGACATCTCCTTTTACAGTCAGGAGGCCAGTCAGATGTTAACCCATCCAATCTAGAGATTTGTCATAATTAGATTGTTGATATTCAGGATCTAATTTCATTAAAATTCTGAAAAGTACACATTTGCTTATGCTGGCCAAAACAGGTGTGGTCTTCAGTGTTACAAATGTCCTGTGTTGAGATATATGCAGTATTAAGCAATTGATTTATTCACAGTAATGTTTTTACCAGGACAGATTATATCTATGAATCACAAAATGGAAGAATTATTATATCTTTAGGTTCATCCTTTGGGGATTTCTGCACTATGTGCTATGTGGTGTATTTTTTTAGAAGAATGCTCCATCCATTTGTTTCATATACTTGAAGGGATTCTGCTCTTTGCTTTTCTATCACACTGAGTTCCCACAGTAAGAATTGTTTTTTCTCGATACCAGTACTGAACATCATATTACCTCATTACATTCCATTATTTTTCTTGTATCCCTATAAACCAATTTTTCTTTCTTAATGGATTTCATGTACTTCAGCTACATATTTATAAAGTCATTCTGCCTTTTTCCTTTTACCTTGGTTGCTACTTAAACAAGATTTGCCTGACTTTTTGTGCTCTTTCATCATGAGTCAAGTTTCCTGTGTTTTTAAAATTATATCTCTGAATTTTACCCAGCTCTTTGCCTATAAATTTTTAAGGTACAGAGTTACAAATTAAATACTAAAATTTAGTTTATCAGAAACTATTGGAGGGGAGCTACATTTTTTCTGTTCTATAACATGGTAACAGAAGCAAAACTTGTATTTGTTATTTTTGTCTGTCTTGATTCTCTTCAGCCTCATGTGTAAAATTACTGCAGTCACGGATGTGGGTTCAGGTTTTTTCTAGGTGAGTTTCAGTCTGAGGTCACAAGGCTTTGTTTTCTGACCTTGAGGTTAATAGGTAATTCAGTGTAGTAGTAGAAAGGGTTACAGTTTTCCTCCCTTCCATTAGCAAACCTTAGTATGCTTGTATTGCTGTTACAAGGAGGCACATGCTGATTTACTTTTTTCACTGTTTTATTCTTCTCAGAGGCTGTGGTTCAATTTACTGCATTCCTTGGAGGTTTGACATGTCAATTAGATGTTATCAACAGTAATAGAAGGGCGGTTGCTGTAAATGTGAAGTTTTTACAAGTGGGCCATGAAATCATACCCAAGGGAATGTGAGAGAGAAGTGCAATAAATACAGTGTTAGTCTACATGCTACAAAGGAACTGATTAATAGGGAGCATGATTCTGTCTTATATCTCTAAAAATATTGTTTATCTATTTGCTGTTAATCAGCTATTCCGTTTGTATGAAAATTTATGTAATAAAAATAGCTTACAGTCTGTTGTAGGATTATGGAGGGAAGAAGTCTTCAAAGTTAAAAGCAGCCTGCTAGTTGTATTAGTGGATATGTTAATGTGTTGGATGGTTTTTCATATCTTTGCTATCTACATGAACATCAGGAACAATAACTATTTCTAATAGTAAGCACAACAAAAATAATTCAACCTCTAGGATTGTGCAAGCTTGTCTTCTGCATGTGTGCTCTGGTGTACACAAAAGTACATAAGATGAACTCATAGGTCAGGTTACTCAAGTTCACAGCCTCTGTCCACCACCACTGCCATCCCCCAAGGACATATGTGTAGATACTACATGCACAGTTCTTGACACGGCATAGAAATTTGGCTCATGGCATTCTGCCAGCCGGTTACCAGAAAATTGCTAATAATTTCATTTTGTTTAAGATCTTTAAATATAAACTTTCTGTCTGGAAGTACAGGAAGACAACCTGTTGAAATTGAAAAAATGTGTGAGGAAGGTAAATTATATGAGTACATGGCTTATGCAGTACAAAAATGCTACTGGATGTCTACATTGGCATGTGAATATATTTGAAAATTGGTTACTACATTTAGTTAGAAAAATAATTACTACATTCAGTTTTACTATTGCTCAATTTGACTATATTTTAACATTTTCTTTATGCAATATTTTTTTCTAAAACAGCAAGTATGTCAGCACTGAAGCTGTGAAAGCAGGGGTTGCTATAAGGAATCTATTATGCTAGAAGCTTTATAAAGATGTCAGAAAGTCAATATAGATTTCATTAGATCTATTTTATGTCAGAATTTTTATTCTAATAGATCTGCTTTATCAAGCCCATGTTTGGTTTCTACAATAAATCGTATACAATAAAACATTTATAGCAGTTCAGTAAAGTGTTCTTATTTGTTTGGATTAGTGGGAGGGACCAATCATAGGGCAGAAATAACTACCAATTTTGTTCACATGCTTTCAAAATTAGGTGTTCCTTATGGGATGTATATATAGAATAAAAACTTCTGAGGGGAGTTTTCCCAGAAGGTGGGAATACATTTTTTTACATGTCAATATATAAAGCTGTTATGTAACAAATACTGCGACAGGTGATTTTTAGTATTTAGTATTCTCATTTATTCTAGATACTCATTATATTTCTCTTAGCCATTTTTATTACCTCTGCCATTAGTACTTCAAGTCCTTTTTGGTTTTTTTTTTCTCCTTATTAGACTGGATAAAGTATATTTTCTATCTCATCAATGGACTTACAGCATAAGCATAAATATAACCAAGATGTATCATTAGGTGAGTTTTGCCTCTGCCGCTGAGAGCAAGCTGTTACTTCTAGCTTGCACCTTCCTTGCTTCCTTAGAAGTACTATGTTTGATGGGCCACCTTTTGAGAGAGTGCTATCATGGTGACAGCAGAATAGATGGAAACTCATTTTTAGGTCTCAGGTTTTGGTTGAGGCTGGCGGGGCTAGAACCACACTTAATTTGACTTTAATTTAAAAACCAAAATGTAGATCACCTTTGATTCCTCATGATATTTTCTTTCTCATGCTTTGTCTTCCCCCTCAGTGGCTTGGGAGGCTGGATGGAAAGGGGGTGGCTGAGCCAGCTACCCAGTTTGATTTCTGTGCTTTATGAGTGTGACTCTGAATTAGTACGTTAAATTACAGCTTTAACAGGAGAGGGAGTATTACTTCGCTTTATTGTCTAGTACTGTTGCGGTGGAAAATGTGTCTTTTATAGGCAATTTATAAGGTAGCTGTAGACCTTTTTAGTATTTTATAAAGAAAAATGTCTGTATAGCAGTAACTGTTATAGCATTTTTAGTGCGCTTCTGTGTTTATTTTGTTCGTACTCCATAGTAGAGGTTAGTATGGTATTCATTAATAAAGCAAGGGGTGTAACACATCATGCAGAACATACTACGGTACTTCTCGAGTTTCAGTTGGCTTGCTTTTGCGTGCATGCAATTTTTTATTTGGCAGCATCACATGCTAGTTACTTGCTGTGTTGTTTACATCAGTACAGTCATCAGACTGATATATGGAAAGACAACACAACTCTTCTTTTATTTTCCTGTCATCTGCTTTTACAAATATCTCCTCACTATTCCATCATACTGAATGCTGTATTTCATTAAAACAATATGTAGTCACAGTTGAAAAAGTCCACATTCAAATAAGCTAAGAAGTGTTTTGTTACTTAATATATAGAACAAGGCATATGTGGAGAAGTGTTAGAAAGGAAAATGGAGGTTACTTGCTGGTAATTGACATTTTTCAGGGTCTGTTGTTAATTTCTACATTTGCTTCCAACTCTGTTTTGCTTTTCTTCTTAGAGTGAGGAACAAAAGATGGAGGTTGTATGTCACCTTGGAAAGTGAGGAGACACAATGTGCACAGACAAAATATACATGCTTAGCCTAAAGCAAGCCATGATATGAATATGTTATGGTTATTACAGCTTGATGAATGTTAGTTACATGTAACAGCTTTCCCTTTTATCTTACATCTTTGGCAGAACTTGGTTTCAGCTATAATCCATGTTGCTCTGGTGATCCCACAGTGTGGTAGTACTCTGTAGTGCCAGTGGCTCATTAGAAAACTTCAATAAAAGATAAGCTTCCACTTCTTTCTTAATTTGTTCTTTCTGGAAGAGAAGGAAATAACGGGAAAGTGTCACTATTTATATCCTATTATATTTAATAAATGTTTAGAAAGATAGCAGCTTTTCATAGAAATAACTAGGGAAGGGTTCCAAATGCTGAGAAAAGCTATTAAATTCTTTAAGAGGTGAATTCCTATTTTGGAGCTACAGACAGCTTAAGCAATAGCAAGCTATTGCTATCATTTACCTGGACATCAGTATTTCTTGCATTCTTCTTGCAATAGTCTAATAAAGAAAAAGGCAGGAAGAAACATGAAAGTGGAGGGGTTTCTAATGATTTTCTTCTTCCTCTGAATAGAATATGTTGAAGAGATTGTGGGATGCACAAAGCCATTGAGTTTTCAGTGACAGCTGTTGCTGTTGGAGAGATGAAAGCACTTGGCCCAAGAGTGTTTATATATTTGAGCAGAGAAAGTGATTTTCATTGCAAGGAGCTCTAAGTGACACCGGCAGAGTCAGAGAATAAGAGAGCAAAAGATAATTATCTAAATTATGTTCAGACTATTATAGAAGACGAATATAGTTAAAATGTAATTAAATATGACAGGCTTCCAGGATGCAAGCATGGCTTTGGAATGCTAATCATCAATTACTGGATCTCCTTAGGGGAGCCAGGCAGAACAAGAGAGTTAGAAGTCGGGTGGCTGAGGCGAGATGTAGAGTGTTAAATAAAACACTGGAGGACTGTAACAAGGCTAATTTCTTTTGGAAAATGGAGCTGTAGTGTCAGGGGACCTTTGCTAGCCGAACAACTTGTAGTGCTGCATTTCAGCTTGAGGACCCTGGTATAAATCTAAGTAGGCTGCTAGTCCTGAGTCTTCTCTTAGAGATGTAAACCTCAGCTTGAGGTAGTGATTATTTCTGTTGTGAAAGTAATGACCAGGACTGCTGCAGATTGAGCAGCAAATCTAAAATGAATCAACCAGCAAGACAGGTGTGAAAGCAGAAAAGAAGATCAACACTTCCTGAATACTTAAAAGCTAAACCCTGAAAAATCAATTTGTTATAGGGCCACTAATAAGGAGTACAGGGATACAGAAAGTCCAAATACGAAAATGCCAGTTTATGGGAGAAGTAAGTTCTGATAGCTTCTTTATGACCATGTCCGAGGTAAAGAAGGTGAAAGTATTACCACCAGCTTGAAAGGTTTGTTTGCTTGGCATATGGGGAGTGAAGGTGAAGAAATGGTATCTATTACCCAGAAGTATCTAATCCCAGACCAAAAATGAGGTGCTTTTGATATGTTTTAATGCTGCTGTTCACGGAATACAGTGACTTATGTATCAGTCAATACCAGAGCTATGTATAAAGTTTGGAGGAAATTTTTGTAAAGATCGCCGAAAGTGATTTTGAGGATAGAAAGACTAGCTTTTGTGAGGTAAATATAAAATAAGCACATACACATGGCATGACTACAAAACAATTTGCAAAATAAAATTTCTACAGAGGAACTGAAATTATTACAATAGTACCGGAAGAGATAACTAGTAGTAAAAGAAGAAGATTAAAAAGAAACTTAAGGGTTACCTGTGATGCCTTTAATTTAGTCAAGAAACAGCACTGAACAGTTGTTATGGCTTGATACATAAATAGAAGTCTTACTGAATTTGTTATATCAGAAAAAAATGCAAAAAGAGGGCAGATATGCCTTGATAATATTCTGTCACTAATCTCTCTTCTCATATGGGTATAGTTACACTGCATAAATTATCTCTTTGCTGCATAATTATATCTGTACTGGAGAGGTATTGCTTTGGTATATATTGATGTTCTCAAATGTACTGTTACAGTCAAAATCAGTGCAGCTTTCTAGTGAAGAAGGTTTGCCTTGCTTATTTCAAAAGAGACTTTTTCCAAATCTATTTGGGTTGTTTTCTACTTTGTTTTTTCCTTTTTGCTAAGGAAATAAACTAAGAGACCTAATTTTCTCATTATCCCATCAAGTACTAATTCTCTAGTGGCAATATTCTTGAATTTTAATAACTTGAATTTTAATAACTGTTCTACAAATTGTTTATAATTTTGACTTTCTTTTTCCAATGGAAAAGGAATAAAATGGACACATACCAAAACAGTAAATATTCTCAGGACCAAATTTATTGAAAAACCTATCACCCTTCAAGTCTCAGGTCCTCAAGAAATTTTAGTATTTTCTATCATGTTTTAATATTATTAAAAGCGTAATATAATCCTATCCTAATAACAGCATTGTAGCAGAAAGTAAGGACTTGTAATGCAGTGGGAAGTGGAAGAACCTGGGAGCTTCCTGGAAGAGCTGATCTAGAAGTGTGTTGTCAAAAGGATCTTCAGAGGTCTTTTTCTCAACCTCTCTTAATATCTGTCATGCTTTTCAGTTTGTATTCCCAAATAGATGCGTCAGCTTCCTTGTTGTCACTTCATATGACAGACAATGGCATTTAGTGCCATCTTTGGAAAATTTGCACTGAACTCTTGCAGTGTGTATTTGACCAGTGCTCAGAAGTACTATAAATAAATACAGACCCATTTATGTTCTAATCTATGATCCCTAATTAACCTATTTTCTTGTCACAGAACACAAGCTCTATCTCAGAGGCTAGGAAGGCATGGGCTGTTCTTAATGACTTCTTTAGGATCTTAAACTCTTTTATTTAGAATAGCTTCAGAATATTTTCCAAATCACTATATAGGGAAATCTGATTTTTACATCATCACTCTCCCTGCATAAAGTGTGTGCGTGTGTAATTGTGAAAGCATGTACATAATGCAAACTATGGCAATACTTTGTTATGAGAAGTAGTAGTGTTGCAATCATCTGATTGTCTCAGCCACTCATCTTTGGGACTCTATACTTCAAGGTAACAAAGTTACATTAGGCCATGAAGATTGACTGACTGGCTGTACTAGAATAATATGAGAAGGAAACTCAAGAAGAATTGTTCTCCTGTTTAGGGAAAAAAATGTTTAAATCATAGCAGTCTTTCAGATCTTGAGACAGATCAAGGAAATAGTCCATTCTCATTTTATATTTTATTTAGAGCTTGAAGAAACAGCCTGAGCTTTAAGATAAGGAGGACATAGCCATATAAGGGGTATAAATAAACCATGCTGTGAGATAGATAACTGCTGTATCTCTGAGGCCTGACACAGACCACGACTTTATATTATGATGAGTAACTGTAATTACATCCATTGCTTCGTGCAGTAATACCAGTAAACTACTTGAAATTAGGTCTTGATTGGGCTCATAATCTTCTTTAAGCAAATGTAACCTGACAGCAGTAATAAAAGTAATAGTCAACTAAATTAAACCCAGAAATGCTATGTTTGTGACAAAGAGGTTTTCCTACTAAGGGAAAATTCAAGTGCCTGACAAGTAGTCAGCAACCAAGCTGTTCACACTGCCAGGCTTTGTGGTAGTCTTCTGGTGGCGAGTGGTGTTTTATTCCAGTTTTGCTTCCGTCCCTTATTTCTTATACGAACACTTCTGAAGGTATTCTGAACACATTCAGGAAAACTATCCAACGTTTTTCTTCTGTAGTGAGTTAAACAAGTTATACTTAACTACATTTTATTTCTGAAGTCATCTGTGATAGAGTCTAGTTTTGCTAAGAAGTTAAATTCTGTATATAGCTTCCATGTTTTATGAATATAAAAATTTAAATTCTAATGTGTTCAAGTACTAATCTAGTGTAGTGGAAGAGTGGCATCAAACTGAAACCTCTAGTTCCTATTATTCTTTTTGTTTCTTCTGTTTTACTGTCAGTGTGTTCTGTAAGCACAGAAGTATGGTAGGAATAAGTGTCCTTTTCTGGCTGTGTGTTAGGCTACCTGAGGTGTTGTACCTTGCCCAAATCAAAAGAGTATGAATGAGGAAGGAAGATTTAGTGGTCCGAATCTGCCTATAGTGTTCTCAGTGTAGCCCAAAAAGTTACCCTCCAGCTCTGGGGGTGGTCTATTCTCCCCACTATCTCTGTGTCAGCATAAGGAAATCCTCACAACCTGAACTGTGAAGAATGTTTTATGTCACTCGTAATTTATTGGAAGGACCTTGGCCCACACAAGGGAAGCTTGGCTCCTCTGCCTCCACTGCTTCACTTAGAGTCAGAAGAGTTTGTCTGAGGTTTTGGGTGGTGTTTTTCCCCTAGAGTTGTAATTTTCTGTAACCAAGCTCTGATGATTTCTTATGGGTAGTTAACAGATAGATGCATTTCCTTTTATTTACCTGATCTTTTGTTTATCTAATACAGTCAATATTAGTCAAGTATTTTAGACTTTGATTCAGGTTTTTTATATGCAAATTATAGTAGTATAAGGTATGTATGGGAAACATATAAGCAGACTCAAGGCACGTAAATATAAAAATGAACAAGGAGTGCTGGAAATTCAGGTGATGAAAAGTGTTTCTCTATTTGCCCTGTTAAGTGATAATAGTATGTACTGTCACTTGAGTGGATTCTCTGTATATTTTACTGCAAGCTGTTGTGACAGTGTTTAATATTTGTATGTCTTTCTGGACTTTTTTGTAGATCCTGGCAAACAATCAGTTTTGATAAACAGCCTGCATCTTTTATCAGAATAGTTGGAACTCACAACACAGCTAATGAGGTAAGGAACTTTTAAGAAAATCTATATTCTTCATGAATATACAACAGTACAGTTGCCTTCTAAAATGTATGTATTTGCATAAGATTGTCTTATAATTAATTTTCATACCTGGTAAATCAGTTAACCAATAGTGGCCAAACCAAGAGATTTTTTTCAATTCATTTTATACAGAAAAAATATATTTTGCCCTAACCGATCAAGTGCAATACCATCCTCTTTTTGTTTACTTGTGCTTCTGTCTTTCATAATTGTGTATTGTCTCAGAGGAAGTCCAGATTTTATAGCTGACTTCAGTGAAACAATTTACAATATGTGAATTTAGGAATACATGAAAGTCTTTGTGAGATTAGGACCTTATATGATGAGATTGTAAGAGGCACTAAAAGCTGCTGCTCCTGTATGTATGCGTGCATGTCTACGTCCCACACATGTAGTTCACCACAAAACATTGTATTTTCACACTTTCCAATTTATTTTGGTTAGCACTACTACATTTGTAGTAATTAGTTTGTCAACTCTAACAGTATTAGGAGTCAGGATTTCTGATCATATTTAGTATGTGGGGTTGCTGGTTCTTAAGCATTGGAAGAATTGTCAAATAGCATTGTTCATGTCCAATTTCAGAGCAATTATTGCAAACATATGCACCACCAGATGTCAACAATGTCTCAGCAGACAGTTGGAAAGAAGCTGACCAATCAACTGAACTGGGAATATAATTTTCTTTGTTTCTTTTTTCTAAGCACTCTCTCTTGCAGTGTACAGTTCAGTCTTAATCAGTGAGTTCTTAGAAATACAGAGTCAGAAACTGACTCCAGAGTTGTTGTACATGAGTTAAGAAGGCCTTTTCCATTACTGATCCATACAGTCAGTCTCATTTGTTGTCATGCCAGGCTTTCTAAATTCTCATCTCTTTATTAATAAAGAATGAGTTACATTGCATAAACTTGGCAAATCAGCCTACCTGAAACATTGCCTCCAACTTTTAATTCTTAAAGTTAGCTTTAAGCCCTGAAGAGTAAGGGGCTTTTAAACATAATTCTAATTTCAAATTGGTTACTATGTCCAAGGAATTTAATATCCTGTGTAGTTCTTTATATGGAGCACTGCATAACTATAGTGAAGATCAGCATATGCAAATTGAGGTTACAGCTATTCATGTAGTGGCTCAATGGAACTATAAACACATGCTGCTGTTCTAGGTCTTTTCCTCTTTTGTCTTTAAAATCTGTACCCAACATTAACTTTTTTTTAAAAACTATTTCTCCTAAAGCTTGTAGAGGAGGAACATTATCAACATGCACATACTGACGTGCAGAAAACAGACTCCGCAATCAGTGAGATTGTAAAGTAGGTATGTTCATTCAGTGCTGGGCGGCACGGGGGGTAGTCCCACCAAAGTCGTGTGCGCCTGACTCGGCAGTTCACTTCAAGTTTATACAGTCAGGTGTCACATATTCACCATACAGCTATACATATGCATGACCTATCCCGGCTTCATATTAAAATTAGCTCCAAGAAGTCATTTCCATAGTCTCCTCTCAACTGTGCTTGCGCAGTGCCTCCTTATGGTGGTCGTCTGGTGGTCGCAGAGATGAAGATAGACGACTCCTCTTCATCTCCACTAGTAACCTCTTTTCTTGCGCAGGCTCAGTGGTTTCTTGGTATTCACCCAAGCCACAAGACCAGTCTTGGCTGGTTCTTGGGACCAGCTCCTGCTTCTTATCAGGAACTGTCTCTGCCTCGCTGGCTGGTTCTTGGGACCAGCTCTTCTTATCAAGGACTGTCTCTGCCTCAGCTAATTTCAACAATGTAAGCGCTAAACTTTATCTTTCATCCCCCTTTATTGTATCTACTGAGATTCTTTTGACTCCCCTTGTCTCAATACTGCTAAATTACATTGGTTTGATATATATTAAACAGATGGTCTGTAACATTTTGTCATAAATTTTCATTTTCCAAAGAAGGCAGCAAAGTATTTTTCATACTTCCAGTTTAAATAATAACAGTGTAACCAAAGTCTTGGTTTGTTCTGGAGTCTTGGTAGTCTTTTCAGTAAGAACACAAGCAGTTTCCAGAATTATTTGCCCACAGCTGGTTGTATTTTATGTCAAACCATTCCCATTTTAAACAGAAGATGCTAATGGCAGCATATTCTTATCAAGGAGTTTTACTGTCCTAGGTACAAAAATACTCCCTACTTGTTCTACCAACACATACCTTTGAACTTTGAAGCGCAATCTGTACTTTCCAAAGGGAAGAGTTGATTTTTGGAATTGTAAAAAATCCCATAAAATTTCTCCATTTTGTGAATGATTTCATCTTCCAAACTCATCTTTGCCTTTGCCATGTTTTCCATGTTTTGGAAGGCATGATGTTCACAGATTTTTTGACCTGGCATTTGAGTACTTTTGGTATGTTAGAACGTGATAAAGGGTAATTTTTTTTTTTTCTCTACCTTCCAGACATCTTACTTTTATAACGAAAAGGATTATTTTTCCTTAGCCCTTCTTATCATTTATTTGTCAGACAGGTCACCTGATACTTTGCCTGTGTAAGTTTGATTTTGTTATTCCTCTTCAGTATTGCTGACCTGGAAAGGACACCTAGTTGCTTATGTGAGAGCTTTATCTTACAAATTACTGCACCAGTGTATATGTACTTGGCCTTCCTGCTTTGTATGTTGGACCTTTCTTAAAATATCCATGAGAAGTATAATATGCTGTTGATAAGAGAATAATGCTGAACTGTCATCTCTGCCTCTTTAGAGAAACACATGCAAGATTATTTGTTTTAGTAATACTGTTCTGGAATACATAATTCTGATATTGGATGAAGCAGATGAGCTCAATTGTATTTCTCTGTCCTCTGCTTCTTTCACAAGCTGTGTTCTCTGTACTTTGAAGTGGCAGAGTAACTGAAAGTAATGTTGTAAATTCACAGGCTTGTTAATGTGCAGATGCTGAGTTGAGCATTATTAATTTAGTATGAAAGAATCGGTAAAAATGAAAGTTATAATTTAGGAATTGGGTACTTCAGACTTTATAGACTAGTATTACCTAAATTTCAGTGGTATCCATACTATATTTAAAAAAGCATGCATCGCTATGTAAAGTGAAGTTTTAAATGAGAAACACTATTGGTGTACGATACAGTAGAAATATGGAATCTTCTGACTTGGAGACCTCCACCCCATTCTTTAGACTGTGCTGCCTTTCAAGGAAAGTAGCATATTACAGAGGTGCACTGATGAGATAATGTTTGTTCCCACAAATCCTGATGCTGATAAGTGTGGCTGGAAAAATGAAAATAGCTGTTACTTTAAAAACATGGGAGCGGGATGAGTATAAAAGGGGCTTCTCAAGCGTAGCTGAATGCAAAAATTGGCTTCTCAAGAATTGTAACAGATGGAGAGAATTCATGCCACTGTAGAAATTAATTCAGCTTTAGAAAAAAATCTCACCAGAAGAAATGCAGAGAAAAAACATTTTGTGCATGTGTGTATGTGTGTGGGTACAGGTGTAGATTTGTAATCTGTTCATATGTGTATATATAAAGGCATAGCGATACATCTTTATATGAGCATGTGTGTATATATAGAAATATAAACATGCATCGCTATGTATCTGTATAAAAAACTGCAAGAAATCTTACACTGAGAGGCACAAGAAAATATAATGGGGTTAAAAAAAACAGTGACTGAGAATATTTTTTTATTCGTTTCATGTATGCTGTCAGAATTTGAATTAACTAGCAACTTCCTCAGAAAAGACTCAGGGGCTATTGCAGACATGTCATTGCAGACGTCTGCTCAATGTGCACTGGAGCAGGGGTTGTCAAAAAGAGTAATAGGATTTTCAGTAATATTGAAGAAAGGCTAGAAAATATAATATTCTGTAGTCTTGTATGAATATGTAGTATACCCATGTCTTGTTTATGGTATTTGATTTTGCCCACATTAACTTGAAAGGGTCTGGGAAAAGGCCGTTAAGATTATAAGAGATTACCTTTGCTTGTGAGAGGAGCTTTAAAGACATGATCTACGTGCAAGAAGAATGATAGAAGATGTCATAAAAGCACACAAAATTAAGTTAAAACAATAATTTTAAAATTCAGTTTTTAATATTCTCAAGCTTTAGATATAAAACTACAATGCATGAGAAAATAGCAAATTTTAAATCAGTATAGGAAAAGATGTATGTAGTATGTGGCAAATCTGTGCAATTTGTAGCAATGAGAAATCACGTAGAAAGAAGTTTTGCAACAATTTTAAGGACTTCGTCCCCCTTCTTCTCCCAGGCACTTCAAGAACAAGTAGAAGTAAGGGTAAGTAAAGTAGAAAATAAATTGGAAAAAACACTTAAACAGATGGTCCTCTTGCTCTAAGATACCGTCACCTGTACAGTGGTCCCTGGTATTGTTTGAAACATCAGAAAATGATCACTGGTTGAAATGGAATATTTCATCTGATGAAGCAGTGGCCTCCTTGGACACTCTGACTGCCTTTCTACATACTCCAGGATATGTCTGTGGAGCTACCATTCCTATTACAGCTGAGGGAAATCTTGAAATCAATTCATATTGATAATGATTTAAATTTCATTTCCAGTGTGTATGAACGTTCAGTCTTTTGAGGAAGTAATTAGATCATAAGATATGTTTAAGACAATTAATATAATTGTTGTTGTCATCTGATAGCATGTAGTAGGTATTTATGATGCTTGGTAAAGAAAAAAAATCATTTACAAATATCTCTATCCACTTTGGAACCATATTTCTGATCTTAGTGCCATACGTAAAGCTTGGTATAATTTGAAGGCCTTCTCTTGCTCCACTTGTTTCGCTTTATGTTTATATGGCCCATGGATACATGTTTTTGACCTCATGGTGAAACATTCTAATTTGACTAAGTACCTTGGCATTGATCTGGCCTGCATACTTCCATATAGTCTTCATCTTAATTTGATCATGCTTTTGCCAGCATTTAAGTGTTTTCTTTATCTTCATTTTCTGTTCTCTCCAGGTGTTTCACTGTGTGCATTTTGAGTGCCCAGCACAAAACAGTACCCACAAGGATGAGAGTAGTAAGGAAGTGGCAACAACAGAGGTGGGGACTGGTGGACAACAGCTTGTTTCTCTCCCTGTTCGAGCTGCAAGCACTAATTCCTTGCATTCCCCTCCTGGATCCACCTCGCGTTCACATGCTCACCAACCGTAAAGGAGATTGAAAGGGAGCTTTTGTAGCCCCGCTGACTTTATATGAAATTATTTGGAACCTTCTTGTGCTGGCACCTTTTCTTTCTTTTTCTCTGTGAACAAAGGGGACCATGTCTGAAAGCTGGAAATGCTGAAATGGAAAAGGCTTTTCCCAAGGACATGAAGAGACTGCTTCACTCTCTTCAATTTGTTCAAATCAGACTGGTCTCCGAGAAGGGAGAAAATAGGTCTTCAATCTTCATCAAGTACCCCATTAACACCCTACCTCTCTAATCTAACCAAGGCAAGGAGAACAGAAGGAAATAAAAGGCAGAGCCACAGTGGAAATCTAAAATTACTCGGGCAGAATGGAACACGTATGAAATAAGTATTTGTTCTCTGAAGGCTTCCATTAGCAAAGAAAATGTTTATGGAACACATCAGTCCAGAATATATGTTATTTTTAAAAGTTATTCTTCATTCATATTCCTTTGTAGCTAGTAATCTGTTTTCTAAATTGTTTTGACTCTGTATTCCACTTTGTCTCTTATTTTTGACTGTAGCAAGTGCTGTGCAGTAGATTAAGGAAGTATCAAACATGTTTACCTACTGAGGTGCAAATTCCCTCATTCATCAGTGAAATGACAAGAAAAACCTTCATGATATCAACAAACTAATTAGTGGATGCTATATTAATCTTGACCTTAGTTGACTTTTCAAAGTACAAAATTTTCATTTCTTACACTCAAAAAGGATATTCCTAAATTAAGCATCCATCTTGAAGAAAAACATATTTTTCACTCTTGAAGATGATTACTTAAATTTTACTTGTATTTGTAAGAAAACTTGCAACAGATCATAAAAAATGTTTGGTTTAGAAAAGTGGAACTGCATCTGGTCTCTGACAAGCAGTTGTTCAGAATACAAAAAGAAGAATTTGCAGATACTTTTTTTTTTCCCAAGAAAAAATATTTTACAGTCTGGACCTAAAAATTCAAAGGCTCTGTATGCATAAACTTTTTTCATAATCTTCATAAAATATGATGCTTTTACACTGTATATAAAAGATATGTCTCTTACTATACAATCACAGAATGTGTTATTCATCTCGGTCTGGGTTACATTGCATGCTACTTTGCTTATTCTAAGTATTTCCACACTGATGATGATGCAGTCTCTTACCCTCCTGATCTACGTGACTTTTAGGAAGAGCTCCATGTTGGTCTTTCAGTATGGTATAAAGTGATTTTGTATTAAGACAAACGCTGATGTAATTGACAAAATTGATTAGGAGGGTTGTTACTCCTCACAAAGTATATCGTATTGGAAATGTCAGCTATCCAGTTTTATGAACTTGGAATTTCCTGTGGTGACAGATAGCCTTGTCAGAAGAAAAACAAGCTAGTGTAGGATAAATAGGGTTTTCCTTTGCATAACCATAGTGATAAAATGAGTTATATCACCACAGCAAATAGTATGTTCATTTATCACACTACTTAATTTGAAAGAATTTCCCTGTTGCATACTGGTTGTGCTAAAAACAGGAAGAAATATAGCAAGTGGTAGCAATGAATCAGTAGAAACTTTGAAGGAGAAAAGCTTCCTTTTTTTTGTTTCAAATAAAATTGATTAGGCTTTATCAATAATATTATAATATTTTTCATTGCCAGATTGCAGTTGAGTTCTGACATTTACATACAGCCCTATCCCTTCCCACTGCTGTCTTCTGACTCATGAATGTCTGTCAGTGAAGATGCATGCCCATTGTGTTATATATAGCTTATAATATGTGCCACAGCTGCCTCAGATGGTCTGGAATTCTGAGGCAGGATACTGCTTGTGCTGGCGACCACCTAGCCTGGGGTGCTGATTACCTTCTGACTTAGCAACCTTTGGAGCATGAAAGAATTGAGACCAGCTACTGGGGACACAACTCTCTTGTTTAAGTATAGGTCCAAAAAGTTGGATTCCCCCCCCCCCCGCCCCCTTTGAAAAGTAAAACCAGAAAACTTTTCTATTCTGGTTGTAATCCATGCTGGAACTACTGAGACACATGGAGCATGTCTTGTCTTTGGTAGAGAAGTCCTTCCATGTCAGTGGTGGTATTTCTTTGCAGTTTGATCAAACAAGTTTGCTTTTCTCAAGTTCTGGATGAGCAAAGGGCATAACTTCCTAGCTGTTACTCTTTAGTAGTCAGCATTGTAGAGAATGTTTAAAAAAAATTTTTTGCCAGCTGTTCTGAGTCTAGGCTCTCAGAGAAAGAATAGGATTTTCAGTTTGTAATCTTTGATGTGCACAGTTAATTTTTATGATACAAATAAGTCTTGTAGACTATAACCTACTGCAAATCTTTTTGGTTTTGTCCTATGACTCACTGTTGAACAGAAATGTCGTATTTATTTCCCATGACCTATGCTCTCTGCCAGGAATCTGAATGAACAAGTCTGAGAGATTCACGAAGCGAAAACTATCAGGTCCTATAGACTCTTCAGTACCCCACCCCCAAAAATCAATCGAAACAAAAAACAACTTTGCATTGTCCCTTCATAGAGGTGAATAGAAATTTTTAGTATTAGACTGATTCTCAGTCACACATGGCCTTTCTCACAGTCTTTATTTTCTTCTGTTAGAGTTGCTCTTAGAACCTGTCACTGAGGTGAGTCCAATGTGATCACAGAGCTCCCTAGCTTTTAAGATAAGCCTTGCCACAACTTCACTTTTTCTAGTGGGAATCCTTTACTTTTTTGTACAAAGAAATAATGTTGAAATGTTTAAGGGACCTGAAATCTGCTTGGTCTTCTGACACTAGCCGCCAACAAACACCCCTAATATCTGTATTGCCTAGCATAGGTCTCTGTCTTAAACATTGTGTCAGCAACATATTACTAGTGACAAAGGAAGATACCTCACAGAACTGATTTGTGGTTCGGTGTGAATGTTCTCATTCATTCTAATTATTGTCTGTATTTATTGACTCCAAATTTCAGATGTAGTTCTTGTATATTCTTCTGAAATCTTCTTCTTCTTTTTTCTTTTTTTTCTTTTTTCTTGTTTTTTGCCTTTCAGTGGAAGTAAGTTGTGCTGTTATGGCTTAATATCAGGGCTTATGAGAGTGATGAAATACTATCATTCTTCAGAACTATGCTATCACTTACTCATATTTTATTTGCAACAGGGGTAGAGCAGAACTGACCAGGTATTCATTGCTTACTTGTCAGAAACTATAAAATAGACCTGTTGTTAGATTTCTACATAATGGAACTAACTATATTGTCACTATTGAGCCATTCTTTTTATTTAGTACTTTAGTATCTTTAAATTCCCCAGGCCTTATTTTCTCAGGTTTTCTTCCATAGGCTAAATTCAGACTTAAGCTCGACTCATATGAGCTTAAGCTCTTTCTAAAGTCTCTTTTATTTAATTAACTTATTCCAAGTTCATTTAAAAGATTGTTATTCACAGAAATGTACAGCCAAATATCAACTCCTTAATTTTCCCAGCTAAATCAGTTTTAATTTCTGAAGTGAGCAAAAATTGTGCAGCTGTTTTCAAGCCATTGCCAAGCAGCTCTAAAACAAGTTCAAATGGCATGTTAAATGGAATTAAAATGAGAGAAGTTAATCCCAGTCTAATGTAAAAGACAATACAGAGGAGGAATCACCAATTTTGTTGGAGAATGAACTGTTCTTCATTGCCGTTTCTGTCCTTTAGAGCTCCATTTCTTTTTTTCCCCCGATGAAAATTGTTTTTTCTTGTTTATTATGACAACTCATGAGAGAGCTCAGTACTTCTCAGTATTGCTGAAAAATTCAAATGAACTTAATGCATCTTCATCTTTACTAATGATAATATTAAATTAGAGAATTTTCAGTTTAGTATCTGACTTGATGAGAGTTGGTTTCCATGAATAAAAGCAAAAGATGTCTATAATTGTTCCACTCTAAGTAAATCAAGTTTTCCAGCCAAATGCATGCCAGCATCTACTCATTATTCAGCAATGTTTTGTACATCTAGAGTCGGTGCGAAAATTAGAAAACAAAGTTAATGCCATTCTTGGCTGATTGTTGTGTGTTAGTAGTTCTGGTTATACAGTGATGCCCACTCAGAGACACTCAATAAGGAATTAGAACTTACATGTGATTTCACAGAAAGTAGGCATGCTATACATTGCATTTCTCTGTGGAAGTATTAATGGGCTTATATTCTGACAGGTGTTAATATACTGTCAAATGGACAAGTGAATGCATTGGGAATTTTGTTGTTGTGGCTGGAGTAGTCAGCAAATAATCGGAGCCAGTTAGGGGTTAATGTATTTAAGAGTAAACGTTTAGGCTTGTATGTCATGATATCAGTTGCCAGAGGACTAAACCATGCTTCAGAAATAATAATTTGTAGATCCCAGAGGATGTTTGAGGCCTGATTCCCATCCCCATCTTTAAGTTAGTGGTGTATTTTGGTTAGAATCCTTAGTTCTCTCTGAACTGATTGTTGTTATTGTCACTTGTACTAGTTAACTCAGAGAGAGAGAGAGAGAGATAAGCTCCACAAATCTTTGTTCAGGATACAGAAATAAAAGTCCTGGCTCCAGTTTTAGGAGTACCTAAATATTTATATACATATATATATATGTTAAATTGAGCTAGTAGCTAATTTTTTAGCTTAAATTTAGAACAGGTTCTAAAGCTCCAAAACTAAAAAAAAAAAAATCATCTGTGCAAGCAGGTGTGAAATGCTACCATTGTGGTATGGCAGGA
This sequence comes from Haliaeetus leucocephalus, assembly GCF_000737465.1. Taxonomy (NCBI): domain Eukaryota; kingdom Metazoa; phylum Chordata; class Aves; order Accipitriformes; family Accipitridae; genus Haliaeetus; species Haliaeetus leucocephalus. The sequence goes on from NW_010973188.1 coordinate 1,200,798, forward strand.
TGCTGACTATTTTATGGTTGCTTAAAAAGTGCAAATGTCTAAACAAGGTATGGGGGAGCAGGTCCAAAACTGTTTTTTGCCCAGTTGTTAAGTATTGGCAATTTGACTGCAGTGAGGTGTATAAAATAGAGCAAGTTAAATGCTCATCTCAAAGACAGGGGTGCAGTCCAAAGAACACACCTGTATTCCTCCTAGCTATCTTGTATGCTATGGCTTGCAGTGTTTACAGTGAGTCTTCATATGACTTCCGTTAACTGCTCAAAAAAACTCTGCAGACTTTTCTTTGGCCCTTCACAAGCTTTCATTGCAAAGCTTTGGCCGAGGTAATGTCAAAGTCCCACCCATATTCCACAACAGAATCTGGGTCTGTGTTTGATTTTGAAAATGCTTACTAGAAAAATAGCATTAAAGTCACCCTGCAACTTTTCTTAGGTAAAGAAAGCCCAAATTAAAAACTGTAGTATAATATGAGGAAACTGCAGGTATCTGTCATTTACCAATAGACTGACGGCTGGTACAGCTACATATCAGTTTTATAACACTGTATGTGTTTAATTACTATGGTATATACAAATGGTGGAAGGAAGTGAAGAATCGGCTCCGCACACTCTTTGCATTAGATGACATTATCCAACTGGACATCAGAGAATTACTTCTTTTCCCATTCCTGCCAGCCTAATAGAATAATACAACTCAGTGTTCTGAAAAAAATTATAATTTATTTATTACATAAATGTCATGGGAATTGAAGTTCAGGTTACTTTGGCTAAAAATCTGATTGAGTGGTGACTTTACCCAGCACGGGTGTAAACATGCCTCTCCAGTGTCTCCTGCTAGGGCCTGGCCTGTCGTAGAGGAGAGCTGCACTGTTGGTGCAATATAAGTACTTTTCCTCATTAGAACTTCAACTCGCCTCTTTCATATTTATCATCTTGGCACATCTGTTATCTTTGTGCAGATACTCATCCCTCAGTTAAACGAAGGTAACGTAGTTTCTCATGATTTTCAGAATTATCCAGTGACTCCTGAAAACTGGCAGATATACATTAACAACCTTAGTCTATATTAAGTAGTCTTGAGGAATCTACAAAACTTACCTGTATGGTCTTTTACAGCAAATGCTGTGTCCAAAAAGTACCAGGTGACTCCTGAAATATCAAGTAAGTTGGTCAGTATTACTGTTCAGATGAGGGTTTGTGCATCTAAAACTTATGTGCCATGTAATTCCAGTGAATAATAGTTATCACAGTTTCTTTCTGTAGAGGAAGCAGGGAACTTGCACACCTACCAGAAATCACTCATTTCCTTTGTATCATTTTTGGTCTACGTCACCTATCTGTTGTCTCTCTACTCCTGAGCTCTCATTGCTAGGTGATTTATGGTTAATACCTAGAATCCAATAAATGAGTTTAACAATAGATTTTAAGAAGTTTTTGTCTTTACATGAAAGTTATAGATTGTGCTTTTGAAGCATGGTCAGGCCACAGAACTGTTTTTTTGGCATCTGCTATAGCTGTCTTTTGGGGTTTTTAGGTTATTTTCAGCTGCTAAAAGATAGTAGAATTCTTCACAGGATTTTCTCATAGAGATTTGTGATGCTGAGAAACAGCTTTTGAAACAGTCACAGCGGGTTCATTGCTGGAGAACAGGGGCAGGTTTCTTCCGCTTTCTACAGGCCAGGATCCCATTTGGGTCTTTCTGTAAGTTTGTTTATGCCTTTTTTAATAACAAGGGCTGCATGGTGCTTAGTTGCTGGCTGGAGTTAAACCACGACAGTGTTGCATGATTTGGATCTATTTCAGGAATTTTGTCACTTATTCATTTTGAGAGGTAAATACTTTGAGTAAATGTTTTTATGCAGTAATACAAAGTTCATGGGACTTAGATGATTACAGGAGAAACATACGACTTACAACAAGAGCTGAAGTTGCAAGGAGCAGTTTGGGGGAAAGACTGGTATGGACTTAGAGGTGTGCGTCTGTGCATATATAGCTAAGAAAAAATGTACGTGTTACCCAAGTTGAAGTGACTATTTGCAAAGATGTGTTTTTACATGGCCTTTTTTTTTTAATGTAGGGAATTTTGTTAAGGAATCTGTCACTCATCTGAATGTGAGCACTGAAAAAAAAAAAAAAAGAGGAGAATGTAGGGAGCAAGGCTTTAGTAGTTTTTATGGGAAGAGCAACATGAAGATACGATTCTTGTGGTCCGAGCTAGTTCTGTTTGTCTGCAGTCCTCACAGCTCTTATTTTTTCATACATGCTTCCCCCAATCTGCTTGTTACTTCTTTACTTTTCCTCCCTACCTAGCATCATGTCACTGTTGCTGTGGCATTCCCTGGATTTTTCCTCCAAATTGTGATATATTAAGGATTTTTTAAAAATTATTTATTTTTACCTCTTTGTCATACACTGAATAAAATATCCTCATCCCCATTCTTTCACATCAGACTTTAAAGGCAACTACCACTAGGCTGTGTAAGTGCTAGTGAGCAAAATTTAAATTTGGCTGTCTATGGATGTGGGAAAAAACTAGCCCTTTTGGAGCTTGTACTTCCATAATCTGTTTGCAATCTGTTTGTTACCCTGAAGAGAAAAATCAGTAAGAGGTTTTCTGTTGACTTTAGTAGTAGGTCAGGCTTTGTGCAGGCTTATCTAAGTTAAGTTTAAATATAAATTTAAATATTTCTCTCTCACCATGATGCACCAGATATGCGCTCAATTTGTTAGTTGTGCATTGCTCAGTGTGTTAGTTGTACATAAGTGTTGTTTTCTAAATAAACTGCATCATTGGAAGTGAACCTCAAAAGAATTTGTAACTTTTCAGTGTTGCTGTATGAAGGTATTTCAGCTGCCTGGAGACTCAAACATCACACGGAGCACATGGACTCATTTTGGGAAGTGCAGCATTACTTCACAATTCAGTGGCCCTGTCTATTAACCTTGTTGAATATCTTGTAAAATTTTCTTTCTTTTCTGCTTTGCTCAATTTCATTATTATTATTGGTTTTCTTTCTGAAATGAATGTTAATGTTGTTTCTTCAAAGATCATAAATTAAATGTAAGGAGCCAGGCTAAGCAGAAGTTCAGTTTTTAATGAACTTTTTCACTCATTTCTGTCATTGCTTCTCTTTCCTGACAGACAGTAATTTAAAACTATATGGTTACAGTCCCCTTCTCTGTAGCAATTATCATTGTATCTTGAAAGTTTTGTGCATTAGATCCCTTTCCTTCTTTCTCATATTTCCTAGACGTAGAGTGGTTCTAAACTACCTCAGACCTTGTTGTGAACAGGTACACGTTTCAGCTAAAGTTTTCAGAGTTTATCATAGTCTTCGAATGTTCTTTAAGTGCATGTATATGTAGCGAAATCAGCCTGCCCAGACCCTGATCGGGAGCACAACTTCTGATATGGCAAGTACTTCAACTTTCTGATCTCAGCTCTTTGAAGGAACATGGTATTGCCTGCGCTGGACTACTTTCACCTCTCTTCTACTGTGACAACCATCATAACAGTTGTATCGTCAGACCTCCATTCCTGGCTGTTAGCAGGAGCTATGCTGTTGCATTGGAGTGTGCTCATCATATGAGAATAAACCCCACATGGCATGTTCCAATGATGTTGGTAACATTTTATACCGCAAGGGATACACATTGACAACCATTTGGGCTAATTAGGTTTCAGGTAACATGATGGTTGCAGGTTGTGATGCAGTGATCCAGTCAATAACTTTGGGAATTGTCTGGTTTTGTAAGTTATCCATTGAACAACCTGGCAAACCTTGTTAGTACTGATTTCCTTTTCACCAGCAGATGTGCACATCATCAAACAAGCATTTTGTAATGTGGAATTTTCTATGAGCATCTAGAAGCAGCAGCATCACAATTATATCCTTAGTAACAATGTGTGTATTTGTAATGAAAGTTATAGAATTATTAAATGGCTGTAAGCTATTCTGTGCATGCTCTACCACTGTATTAACAGTTTGTATTAACAGCTGGTAAGCAAAGGGTTCTGGAGAACAAGGAAGGCTGGCTCTGGATTTCTTTTTTAAGAGTTTCAAAGAGCAGCAAAACTCACCAGAGTGGATGCAGGACCAGACAATGCTCAAAGCAAATCATAAAGTGAAACTGTTGTGCTTTGTATTTATTTCTTTGGGGATTTTTCTTTAAAGTATTTAACTTCACAGGAAAATATAGAATATATTAAAACAGTAACAATTAGAAATGCACCTTTTCAAGAATGAGAGGGGTGTGATTTGAGAAATAAAGTGATCTTTTGTGTTTAACTGCTTGTCTGTAGTTTTGTTAAAATAATGGCAGAGCCTGTCTGGCACTATTCCTGTACTGCATGTATAAATAGAAGAGTTTTGGCAGAACTGGACTGATTTCCCAGCATGACAAGGAAATTAATATCATTGTCCTTGATGTATTAACTCATAATGACGCAGGTTTAATATCAACGTAGAAAACGCTGGTGATTTTCACAATGACTTCAGGCCATTGGGCATCCACGAAGCTACTGTGAATGTTGAGAAAAACAGCTGCCGGATGTTGCTACCAGGATGTGCTAGTACTCTCTGAAAGAAGTGTATGAATGAGTATTTCACTTTATTTCACGAAAAAGGGAGAAAATATTTAGAGACTTGGGAATCTGTTTTCAAACAAACAAAAAATTACTTGAATTTTCAGAGGTATTTAGCTCTTTATTTCCTTTGGACTACCATGAAAGGTGGGAGCACTGAGTGTTTGATTCATTAAAATTAGACCTGTATCTACCTGGCTTATCAGCCTCACATATTGAACAGAATTTTTGTAAGCCTTGCCCAGATTTCAGAACTCCATGCCCTAACACAGTGACTGTTCTCCAGTAACAACAATACATTCCTCTAATCTTTTAAGCAGTTGTAGGTATGTCATGCTATTCCTTTCATAAATGTATATAACCTTTGTTACCTAAAAAGCAGAAAGGTCAGACTCAAAAGATGGAAGTACAATACCAAGTTGTGGGATCAAGCTGAGGTACCACAGCAAACAATACAATGCCATAATATCATTAGGTCTAATTTCTTTTGTGTGTTGATTAGTCATACAATAGTTAGTAAGTTTGACAGTTGTTACTAGATTTTGAGAGTAAAAATGGGATTTTCAAGTGTCAGATCCTGCTGTTCGTTTTAAAAAATGGATGCGTGGATTTTGGAGCATAAGCTGCCACTCGCCTCAGTTACTAAATTGTGACACTTATAACATGAGGGAATACTGATGTGAGGAAGCCTTACTTTTGAAATGGTGTTTGCCTAATAGAGTACAGGCTGAATGGAAGCCAGAAAGTTGTATAATCCAGTCAATGAGAAGTAACATGTGCTGAAGCCAACTGCATTCCCAGGCCATGTGTCCAAGTTAAAAAGAAGGTAAATGCTTTTTGCTCTATCTTGGCAAATCAGGGGCCTCTTGAGGGCTTTGGGAAGTTTCCGTTGCAGCCCTCAGGCAAAATTTTGATTGTGTTCAAGATAATGCAATTCGTAGCAAGTGTTGGATATATTATACTAAAAGAAAAAATACACTTACAAAGCATAGAGAGGAGAAAAAAAAGAAGTTGGATGAGCGCAAGGCTAAGAAGAAATACTCTTTCTCCTTGCTTTGGTAAGGGTCCAGTTTATCTTTGTGCTTAGGCTTGTAAAATCATCATCAACAGGTGGGGATCATGAAGAGAGTGCAGACTGAACTTTGAAATACAGGTACCTTTCCAAAAACAGTAGCAGACTGCAGAGTCAGTTTGGGTGCTACAGCCTGAAGATTCATTTCAAAGTTGTTTCTAATTCTAAGTGATGGACTCACTTGTTAATGAGCAGTGGCAAAGGAAGCTTAAAACACTGTGACACATCATTTGAGTATGAGTTGGAAAGACCAGATACGTATCAAATCAATCATTTTATCTTCACTATATGGAGCAAAATGCACATAAACAGGACATTTTTCTTTCTTACTCATTTTGTAATTTATCCTCTATTAACTGCTGCTTAAACATCCTCATAGGCTGTGCTAAGCAATTTAAATCTCCTAGAAAGTAGGCAATGGTTGCCTTATAGCTTTAAGGCAAAAAAGAAATAATCTGCTAAGATCTTATTTGAGTCTCTGTATTTCTATGCTTTGCCATTCTCTTTCCTTTTTGCTCCCCCAATAATATGCTGACCTTCTATAGGTGGAAAAGTATGTGGGTTTTGTCTCAAAAGCGTAAGAAGCAAGGTGTGTAGAAAAAAAGCATATCCCATTTAATAAGAGTGGATGCATGACAAAAATATCCCTTAATGCAGCTGAGTCATTGGGAAGTTACATGTGCCTAGTTTGTGCAGTGCCAACTTTAGTCCCATTTATGAATGACTGTTCTTTGTTGTCTGCTTTTTAAGATGTTACATTTAAGGTTGAAGTTTAAATTGTTAAGCTTTTTTCTTTAAGACTGCATGACTTGGAGAAACTGGAATATTCGCAAATCTTAACTCCCCTCAGCAGCAAACTGTTTGATGGCTGCACAGGTTCCCTTCTGGCTTGCAGCGAAGATGCGGGCTGGTTGTTATCGAAGTGTTTGCGGAAATGCTTGCTTCTGTAGCTCTGTTTGATCAAACATCTCCCTGGGTTTTTTGAATGTGAAGATACACAGCATGTGTATAAGGGAAATAGTGGTATTGCTTAGCACTGAAATATCACCATCTCTGGAATAAAATTAAATTGAAAAGAGGAGGTATTATTAGATTATAAAAGGTATATTTGGTTTCCTATCATTTGAACAGTTATTTTTTTATGAGAGGACATTCTGTATCCTATGACAGCTTAGTTTCATGGAGCCTTTGGTGAGCGATACAGTCTCCCTGCTCTGGTGTCCTGTCTGATGGTAGCCCATAGCAGAGTGACATTCTGTGAAGAACCTTATCAAAAGCTTTTTGGAAACCTAAATATAATATACCAACTAGATCACTGGTATCCTTGTGCTCATTGACTTCTTCAAGACACCAAGTGTATTTGTGAGGTAATTATTTCCTCTACAAAAGCAATCCTGAGTTTTCCCATTGTGTGTTTATTGAGGAGGAAACCCATGCTTCTGTGGACTGTGGAATAGCTTTTACATTTTCAGATATGTCAGGTCATACACATGCTTTTACCTGAGACTTGCTTGTGTGTCCCCAGTTTCATTCATAGTCCTTTACTACTGCTTGTGGTGTGGTTTTTGGAAGACGAGCTGCTGCTCAGGGCTTGCACGTGCTGCACACAGGTCATTAACCTGCCCCCCAGCCAGGGGAGCACAGCTATGGAATAGCCAAGGCGTTTTGTCATCCTCATGGAGAGCTAACTGATCTCCAGTGTGTCTGCTCCCCTGTCTAGCCTTAGCTGCTGCCTCGTGCCTCGGTTATTCTCAAATTGTGTGACTTACTGCCTGGAGCTCATGCACAGGACAGCAATGTAGGTTGAGACACAGCTGTGCTTATTTAACATAAAGACTTCTTTGCCTGTAGGTCATGCATACTTGCATATATTTCTGTATACCTGAGGTACGAAAATGGCTACAAGCAAATCAGCTGTGTTCATGCACACGCTTCGCTAAAGAGAGATTCCTAATTTGATTCAGAGAGTTTGTGAGCTTTGAAAACGTGGACTGTTGTATGCTGAGGTAGTAAGCTTTGTTGCAGATTCCATGATTGCTGCTTCAAATTCATATAAAAGTAAAAGTGATTATAGCAATAATTATTCCTAATTGTCCTTGCCTTGGAGACTACATAAGACCAAATCTGAGCTCTATTTAGAGGTATTTATTTTTGATAAATAGCCATTTTGCAGCCTGATTTCATGGTTTCATTAGGCACAACATGTATGAAGAGATCACGCACAAACAAATGTACTTGAATATATCAATGAGGGGTATGGTAAGAATATTAGAAATTTGCTTATGGCACACCTGAGGCTCCCCAGTGAGTTCTGCAAGTCCATTCTGTTTAACACAGCAATTTACTATCAATCCATCATTGCAATGTATTAAACTGATACCACTATAAGGATCTCAAAAGGTCTTGCTTTCTAACAGTCTAATGAAGTGAACATGTGTGATGTGTATTTTAAGAAACAAGAATGTGGTACAAAGATGTATTTCTGACAGGTGTTCTTTATGCTGTGTGCTCTGTGCTAGACCACTACATAAATATCCTTGTTGTTTTAATTCAGATATAACATACCACATTCTGTTATCAACTGCTGGGTGAAAAGATATTTTGGCTAAGGTGCTGACATAGTGTAGTTTTATTGCTACTTGCACTGTTCAGACTTCAGCATCACGTAATGGAGGTGACACTTTCTTTTCTAGACATATTTTTAAGCTAATAGTTTTACTATTAATAAACAGATAAATGGGGGTTTATTAATATAAATGGAATATATGTCATGATGCTTTTAGCCATGTTCTAAGCTATATAGCATCAGTAGAAGTTTGCTGCCAATATATAAGCTTACATTATAGTTATATTTTGATTTCTCTGGTTATTAATGATAATATCAGATGGAAACAGCTACCCTTGGAAGTGAATGGAATGAGGAAAGGAATTACCAATGTTTTTGATGCTGTCATAGTATTGTCTAGGTTAAAACCTACTAGGAGGATAAAAAAGCACTGCCTTTGCAATTGAGGCTGTTAGAAGAAATGTGTTTTTCAGCAAAAATACAGGAGATAACAGTAGGGGTATACAAATATCAACAGCTTTGCCATTGATATATACAGTTAACTCTTTTCCGTATGTTTAATGGTACTGCTTTCTTGTCCTGCTCCCAGCAGCTTTTGTCGTCTTTGTGCTGTTTTAAGTCCAGCATGGAGGACTTTCTACCAGTGACAGTTCTGTTCTCCAGCTCTCGAGTTTAATCTACTGAAAGGGAAATAAAGCCTGTCATTACTACGCAAACATTTTCTTTGTCCGTATTCTCATATAGGACTGGTGAAAAGGTTTATTTAAATGGAAGGAAATATAGGTAGCTCCCTTGTCAAAAGCCTCATTCCCAACTGCAGAGCCGTAGAAGCATTTGGGCAGAGAACACTGAATACAGGGTTGGTAATTTCAAAGTCTTAAAAAAACTAACCAAGGTAAGTTTGGGCACAGTTATGGTTTCGTATTAGCCCCTGATTAGAACAGCCAGCAAGCTCCAGTATTCTTTCCATTTTTCTGGAATTGGGAGCAATAGTATAAGCATACATACATTATCCTGCATATTTTATGAGAGCTGAATTGCCCATTAAACTGACCTTTCTTTTTGTTTCAAACTAGACAAGGACCCATGACTTACAGCAAGAAATCCTGTAATGTTCTGGCATTTGCCAGATTCAGGTTTGACTGATGGTGTGTTTAAGAACTTCGGCTGTCTCTCGCACTTGCACATAATCTGTTTGGGCGATGGGCCAACATTTGGGGATTCCAGTACATGACTAGGGTGATTAAAACATCTGCTCAAACAGGATGCTGTTATTCCCTTCTGTCCTGATTTCAGCTGGGATAGAGTTAACTGTCTTCCTAGTAGCTGGTACAGTGCTGTGTTTTGAGTTCAGTATGCGAAGAATGTTGGTAACACTGATGTTTTCAGTTGTTGCTATGTAGTGTTTAGACTAAAGTCAAGGATTTTTCAGCTTCTCATGCCCAGCCAGCGAGAAAGCTGGAGGGGCACAAGAAGTTGGCACAGGACACAGCCAGGGCACCTGACCCAAACTGGCCAACAGGGTATTCAATACCATGTGACGTCCCATCTAGTATAGGAACTGGGAGGTGAGGGCGGGGAATTGCCGCTCGGGGACCAGCTGGGTGTTGGTCGGCGGGTGGTGAGCAATTGCACTGCACATCATTTGTACATTCCAATCCTTTCATTATTGCTGTTGTTATTTTATTAGTGTTATCATTATCATTGTTAGTTTCTTCTTTTCTGTTCTATTAAATCTTTCTTATCTCAACCCACAGGTTTTACTTCTTTTCCTGATTTTCTCCCCCATCCCACTGGGGAGGGGGGGTGAGTGAGTGGCTGCGTGGTGTTTAGTTGCTGGCTGGGGTTAAACCACGACACCTTCATGTCCTTGTTAATACTGGAAACCTCAGAAACACAAGCTGCAAGTTTACTAATACTTGGGGGCATTTCCTTTCTTGGTTTCCAAGCATTAACTCTGAACAGCTACCAGCAGTAGCTGTTTAGGGAAATGACTGTCCCAATAACTTAAACACAATGATTTCTAAGCTTAACTATTACACATTTCAGATATTGTCTCAGTGGGATAAGGAAAGAGGAAGAAGGCTTATTAGTCATCTTCAGAAAATGATCCTTTGGCCAGGCTTATGTACGTGAAGGAGCTCATGAAAAGGCCTGGCACTTTAGGCTATCATGATCCATAGTCAAGGAGATGCTCTTGTAATGGTTGCAAGGTTTTTTTATCTGTGTGAAGGAGATAAGACAGAAAGGAGCTGATGAAACATGAATATTCAGGGCCACATCAACTGACATACAAGTAAGGTTGGTGTCTATAACGTTTCCAAGATCAGGAGATGACAAAATAGTTTAGATCATCTGCTTTCCAAGGCTGACAAATTGTGGCTCACTATGTAGTCAGTGGGAAGTAGGCTGAGCACTGAAGTTGGTAGATATTTATATTATGTTTATTGACTATGATCTCTAATTCTCTCTGCTGATTGCAGTAGCAGGCCGGCCAAATCAGCCATGCTGTCACGGGCAAGACATAGCAGTAGGCACATAAATCTAAGATGCCATAGAGAATCGCCCACAGTTGTCTGTAGCAGTCCTACATCAAATTTAATGGTTGACTTTTATTCAGTAGAGATGCTTGTGTGATATCTAAATTCAAAATATCAAATGTTTTCACCTGATTGCAAGTTTGTATCAAGATAACTACAGTACAGCCTCTATCACAAATGTCACTTGCAATACCTCCCTGTTTTTAATAAGTATTAAGGGTGACATAAGATCAGTTTCACTAGCAGTCTAACTGAAGACAATATTCTCTGCTAGGTGTTATGCAAAGGTGTATTTCAGGTGTAGTTTGGAAGTGTTGGCTGGTCCGTTTTATGGCAAGGAAGGCACGAACATATTCTGTTCCCCTGAAAATATTGTAGAAACAATTAGATAACAGCTGTTGTGTAGATTTTACTTCTGAGAATGTGAAATAGCAAGTTGCTTTATCATTTTTGTCTTAAGTGAAAATAAAATTGCCCGTTGTTTTTTGAGTGATTTTAATCTCAAGGTTGATGGGCAGATCACAGCCTTGTTTTTCTCAAGATTAATGGTTTTCCTTACCTGTCTTTCTCGCCACCGTGTTTTTCCTTTTCCCTCCTCCTTCAGAGTCAAATTACTAAAACATAGCAGATGCCAACAAACAAAAAGAACCCTTTATGCATTTTATTAATCATGAAAGTGCTAAAATTTTAGCTTTTTAGCTCACTTAATCATTTTGACAAGATGACAATACAATGTATCATCACCGGACAGATAACACGAGACAGATGACAATACTAATCCTGCAGCAAGTTCTCAAGGGAGATTTTTATTGTAAAAATTGACATATATTGTGTCAAGGTGAACATAATACATTTAGGAAAACAGCAATTTTTTACTTTGTACAATTCAGTGTATCTCTGGGTCTTTATCACTGTTGAGTCAGAGTTTCTGCTAATATCAGCTGCCTCAGAATTTGGGCTCTGGTAAAGCTGTCAGGTCCTTGTCAGCCCCCACTTCTGAAGCTGTTGAGATGCTGACAGATAGGAATTACACAAATGTTTGCTCAATGGTTATTTCCCCAGGGGCTCCTGTCAGAGCTGTTGGCAGGGAAATAGGGGAATTACCTTGGAAATTGCTAACTCACTTTCACTGAATGACAGACTGTTGCATCACAAAACAAATTTGACCAGTCTGTGAATGTATGAACTGCCTCCAGAAAGAGAGGAAACTATTCCTAGCATAGGTGTTGTCACTCATCTGTTGCTCTGTCAAATCAGTTATATTGCTGTTGTCAGGGACTGGTGTCTGATGCTTCAATTGAAAGGAAGCATTCTTTAAAACATACATGACCTGTTGAGTGGTGCTGGACAGAAGATAGAGAGTCAGGAAGCAATTCCTAAGAGATGCGGGGTAGGGGGAGAAAAGAACAAGTTTAATTTTTGTTTAAAGTGCATTTTCAGAAACCGTGGTGATCAGCATGGTATAAGATTTGGGCAAAGAGAAATTCTAATTGTCCCTTCATGGGATGACTGATTGTCCTGCAATATGAATGATTACTCTTTTCTTCATGATGCAAATACTGGTGGTCAGAAGACCAGACTGCAGGCTGGGGGAAGTGAGGCGGCTGTACCCCTGTGGCTGCAATCAGGTGTTAGAAGCGCCAGCTTGCAATGTATTACGCTGCTCATTTTGCTCCATGGATTACTTGCTGTGCTCACATGTTGAGCTGCTTTTAACTCATGTGCAGACTTTGATCTTTCATATTTTTTTTCCTAGCATTAGCATTTTTTCTGTGACCTGTGTATGAAACACAGAGCACAAGCTGAGAATGTCTAAGTCTTGCTGATGCCTGCCATATGTTGACTTATCCTGAGATACATTTTTCTTGATTTCTCTGATATATACAACATCATAATGCCTATATGGTTACTGCTTTTTTGTGTATTCCAGTGGGAGCTGATATTTTGCTTTTCAAAGGTTTGCCACAGAGACTACCCTCAGTGGGACATTGTTGTGTGCCTGGTTCATCTAGTTATCCTCCCTAGTTAGAGATGCATCAGGGGCTCTGTGTTAAATTGGGGAAGGTTTTTAAAGTTGAATATCTGAATACTAAAAGCTGTAGAAAAACCAAAGAGTGAACAGAAGGCATCATATATTGAACAGGACCGTTCCAAGATGGGAGCTATTGCAAGCAGGCAGCTTTGACTTCCTGCCAGCTGCAGTTGACTATGCCTTATTTGCACAGCAAAACTTGGGGAATCACAGTAGAGAGACCTCCTCTTCCCCTAAAGTGATCCATTACAGCAAATTTACAACATGCTACATGCTCAAGGATCTTTGCTGAGCTATTGCAGTAATGTAGTTCCACCCATGCAACATGAAAATAGGAGTTAATGATACTGCCAAGTCAAATCTGGGTGCTCGGAAGATTTTTAATAAGAGAAAAAAAAAAAGCAATTTAAAACATATTGTTCATAATAAAGTACTTGTCCTGCTGTCTCACTTGTCTTTCCCTAAAGACCAGGCCTTTTTACAGCATCATACTGGGGCAATGTCCACGGTAGTGATGTAGTGATTCTAGTGGGAGAGAACAAGTGCATTGGCCTGCTTAAGGTTCATCTTGCAGAGAGCAACAGGCATGAGTGAAGCCAGCAAGTCACACTAACAACAAATCCTAAAACAGAGTCCAAAGAAATGTAAACTGGGTGGGACTTTTCAGGACAGGAGCAGCGCGCTGCTCCTGTGCAATGGTTTCCAGTGCTGAAGAAGAACCAATTCAGACCACAGCTGAAAAAAAACCCAACAAACCAGAATAGATGCTGCTTTTTCCAGTTCCTAGTTGTCCTGGGTTCAGCTGGGATAGAGTTAATTTTTACAGGAACCTGGGAGGTGGGGGGCATAGCCGGGGCAGCTGACCTGAACTAGCCAAGGAGCTATTCCATACCATGTGACATCATGCTCAGTATATAAAGGGGGAGCGGGCCGGGGGGTGGGCTCTTCTTTTCGGTGGGGGAAGTGGCAGAGCGTCGGGTCCCGGGTGGTGAGCAGTTGCACTGTGCATCACTCTTTTTGTATACTTTTTCATTAGTACCGTTGTTGTTGTTGCAATTTCTTTGTGTTGTTCCAGTAAACTGCCTTTATCTCAANCCTCGAGGTTCCAGGTTTGGTTTTTTTTTTTTCCTCTCCTCCGTCTTCCCCCCATCCCACCGGAGGGGGGGCGGGAGGAGTGAGCGAGCGGCCGCGTGGTCCTTTGTTACCGGCTGGGCTGAAACCACGACACTAGTAGACATGTCACAGCACAGCATAGTATGGTTGATGGGATTAAATGTTTATCATTCAGACATCTACTAGATTTTTCTATTCTTAGCCATAGCAATAAAGGAGTTTCATATAATAGCTTATTACAATGGCATCAGATGTTGGAAAGCAACACTGTGAAAGATGTCACTGTGACTTTGAGAGGTACAATGTATGTGTGTCATCAACAAAGATGAATTAATGGTAACAAACAATATTAGTGTGAGAAATTTATTGCCTTAACTGCCTTCAGATTATCTTCCATGTGGTTTCAAAACAGAAAATACATAAATGACTGTCATGTTCTGCCCCTCAACCCCCAAACCCACTCTTCTTCCTTTCTGCCTCCTCCTGTTAGTCAAAATCAGGCAGAGGGTGGGTACCCAAAGGCTGTAAATCAGGAAAAGCTATAGTCTAAGCTCTGTGGCATATGCAGTATTTATAGTTATTGCCTATACTCTATTAGTACTTCACACCTCTAAAGCATCAGATATACAGTAGCATTAAGATAACAAAAATAGGAATAGTAGAGTAATAAAAACAATTAAAAAAAAAAACCTTCAGAGTTTTTTCTGAGAATAATCAACTGATTATAGATATTGATCGTACAACTACTACTGTATGAGCCTAACTCTTCATCCACTTTTCTAGATAAATAAGGCTATAGATGTATGAATATATGCACAGGTATGTATGAAAAAAATGCATATGCACACACATGAGAGCTTTCTTTGATCCAGTTCCCCAAGTCTCTCAGCTAACTGGCAAATACATATCAAGGTTCTAACAAAGTAGCTAAACCAAGCAAAGACAATGTGTTATATTTACCAGCAGTTTCTACTCTTCCAGTTCTGCCTCGCACAAATCACAGTGTTTGGCAATGTTCTTGCCCAGTGTGAACCACTGTAAATCCTGCAGTTCTGTATTAAAGTCACACAGTAAGTGCTAGTGTATTACACGCTAAATCAGAGTTTTACCAAAGAAGTCATGTCTGTGGTGAAAACACTCTTCTGATCAGCTAGCTGGGTGGAGAGATTTGTCTTTACTTATACAGCTGACAGCCTACTAACACATCCCTATAACTAAAATATTGTAAAAACCTTATGCTTATAGTCTTTGCTCACAGTTTGCCCACCTGCAATCTTCAATTCCAAGTCTAAACCAGAATCCTTTGTATGAGAAGTAAAAACTGGTAGAGATGTGCATTAATGAAGGCCTGTGAAATTCAGAATCACTGCCATGTTATATTTTCTTCTTTTTTTAATAAGTATTTTAAGGCACCTCAGTGTATTCTGAACTTCTGTCTCAAGGAACTTTAAATTTAATTTCAAACACAAAATAATAGGTAAGGTAGCAAAACAATAGACAGGTCTGTGGCAAAGCACATAAGTCTGTGCCAGCAAATGAAAAAGTTGATTTTTATAGAACAGAGACTGGATTATGGATTTAAAAGAACTTTTCCAAATGTCTATTACATGAAAAAAGAAACTATAGAACAGTGGTCTCTCTTAGTAGAAAACATAGTATCCTGTTTTCATTGCCGTTTTAAATCTAGAGAAAGCAGCTAGTACGTTCCATCCTGGGGTGGCCTTTACTCAAGATTTGCTGCAACTATCCGACAACATAAGAAACTTAACTTGGGGTGCTGGGTTTTTTTTCATTCATACCTAGAGGCAAAAGAGATTGTAACAGCTGTCTTTCATATTTCACTATTGTACATCTGTGCTTCAATTACTGTTTTGTCTAAGTTTCCCTTTAGCAGGATTTAGATTACCAAACAGACTTATGGCTTCACTAAGGAAAAAAATCAAGACATCTACAGAAGTCTGTATATACACTTAGCCTGGTGTGCTTCCACTAAACAGCACAACTAAATTCAGTCTGGGACGTCAGATTTACAATTTATGCAGGTGGGAAGGAACGTCTATGTTAAGGGAAAAAACTGCTGAGAGGGAGGAGAAATCAACAAATGAAACAGGGTATCTTAGATGAATAAATTCTAAGCTCTGCACATTTTTGTATCCTCCTTCCTGGTCCTTGCTACTGCTCTTTTGGGCAATCATTTTATGGAGCGTATTTGGTGCAAGTCTCCCTTTGGCACTGATAGGTGTCAGGAAAGCGACTATCCCACAATATAACCAGCAAGGATCAATATGGTATTTCAGCTTGGTGACAAACTGTTTTACTGTGGATGGAGTTGCTAAAACATACCCAATAAACTTAGCTGAAAGGCTGTCAGGGCTGACAGTCACTAGATTCAGAAAAGCCTTGGACTCTGTGAGAATCTTTTTGCTTGACAAGTGCACTAATTCATGATTAAAGGAAATGAGGAGGCCCGGCGCATAAAGCAGAGTGGGAGGAAACTGCTGGCATGATTAACAGCTGGTAAAAATTTTAACCTGAAGTAGTTGCACTGTTCTCCATGTCCTTGGCCTCTTTCTATTCATGCTATACTCTTCTTTTGATGAAAGAAAGAGGCTAACTAATCCCCCAGCTAGCCTGAGATCTGTAGGAATTAATTTTGTGTACTCTGATCAAGAGAAAGCACTCTCTCATGGTGCAGGGAAACAGCAAACAAGTATCCCTCACTACAATGTCAGGTCAGAGATTTATGATCCATAGCTGTAGGACAGTTTAAATTCTCTATAGGATACAAGCTCAGAAGTGGCAAAGCTATGCCTCATCTGATAGATTCAAGAGTGAAACTCAAAAATAAACCTGTGTTTCTGACTAGCAGACTGGTCTCTGCGGTCAGGTAGGGGATCTTGTATGACTGTACTCTGGCTGCAGATGGAAAGTTACAAGCTCACATTTTATTGATGTAAATTTTATTTTCCAAAACATAGTTTTAATTTTAAACCCCCACCCCTGAAATGCCCTGTTTGATGAATCTGGGTACATACCTCTGCATTCAAATGGTTTCTCAGCCTGTCACATGCTACTGGCAGGACAGTGATTTGGCTAGGGAGATTATTCGTTCTCCTGTGATTATTAATCAGCTAATAACCACCTCAAAACTTCCTATAAGCCTCAGCAAACCATGAAGTTGACTTCACTTCTCAAGTGGGACTTCTGAATAAACATGACTGTGCCCTCCTCATGGCTTGCCCAGGAAGTTAGGACAATACCGGAGAATGACATACAGAAATAGGAGGCTGTGCAGAGGATAGTCCAATTGAAGCATAACACTCAAAATCCAAAGCTATATTCAAATACTATGGCTGACGCCAAGGTATACTTTTCTACTCTAAAGGTGGAAGGCTTTTCATGCAAAGCATGGCAAGTGAAAAACCCTGCAGGACTGAGGAGAACAGGAGTTTCTACTCCACAGTGGAGAGAAGCTGGAAAGAACATATGAAAAGTTAGAGGGGGGGAAAGTGAGGAAGAATAGGAGGAAAAAAAGAGATGTGGAGAACTAGAATAAATAAAAAGGGCAGCACCCATCCTTAAGAAAGAGATGGAAGAGGCATTAAAAAGGAAAACAGCCAATAGAATTTCCCTGAAAAAAACCAAGTTATTTTCTGGTTCTTTCAAAAAGTGGAACCTCAAAAAGCAAAGTTGCTCAGAATCCCAGATTTTGTATCTCAGCCAAAACAAAGAGAAAACTGAGAAGCTGTAGCTTTTGCTTTTTAGCAAATACAGGAAGCCAAAAATCCCAAAGCAGCTTAGTTTTGGAGAAACTGAAGTGAGACAAAATGTGCATGCAAATATGCTTTCTATTAAATTAGTTTGAAGGAAATCACGCACACAAATGGGGCAAAAAGGACAGCCAAGGACTTGGGAGTAGAGCTAGAAGTGGAGAAATAGTAGTCATAATCATATAGTTCAAAAAATTATTCACTGTTATTTCCCTCCAAAGCATTGTTTTTCCTGACTATGAAAGGCCCAAAGCATATCAAATGTATCACAAACTACAGTTAATTAATTTAGCACCCCTGCTAGAGAAACCAGTCCATTTTGATCTGTGTCAGGTGGCCTCTACAGTAGCATCCTCAGTCTTGGCACTCTACCTGATTATTCCCTAGCCTCTTGGAAATGTAAAACGTGCTACTCTGGGTCGAATCTGTCTATCTTATCTGTGTGTGAATAAGTAAAGCATCAGAGGCAACAAACGAACGAAGAATGAAGCTGTGTTTGATAAAGTCATATCTGGGCAGTATTTCATCTTTAGAATCTCTTGCAAAATGCATTCAGCTAAGAATGAAAATGTGTACTGAGCTGCTGCAGTTGCACTGTTTGGCAAATTTGCAGATCTTAGCTGCCATATTTGTTCTTCTTCCCATATACATAAATACTATTGGATAAGAGACAGAAGAGAGATCCTACAGTAAAATCTCCATTATCAAAGGTAATGGGGAAACTTGTGAGATGAGAAGCCTATACAAGTACTACTGGGTGCACCTGAAAGCACAATATAATATACCCACTATCTGTGTCCAGTGCAGGTCTGAGTTCAGTCAAGCTTATTATCTGGCCGTATCAGAGCTAGGTTGGCTCTTGCAGTCACACTAGCGTTCCCCAGTCTTCCAGAGAGAGGATTCATTAATCCAGCACAGTGCTAGCCCAGATCTAGGTCTGCAGCTACATCATGGCTTGAACGAACAAGCCCTGGAACCAGGAGCATGGAGCTGCAGGTGCGGAGGCAGTGGTTCTGCATGGCATTAGCTCAGATTTAGCTTCTGCAGAGCTGCTGTGCACAGCTGTACTCCGTCTTACTTCTTGTGGCTCTGGAAATTGTGCCTGTGCACTATTCCTGACAGTCCACCTGGTCCTGCCAGTGTGGCACCAGCAGTGAGACACTTTGAATCTGACAACGTTTATAGTTGGGGCTCTATGTAGCACAGAACAGCTCTGTGATTTCCAAGCCTCTAAGTGGTATGTCCACATTCTCCATCACTGCATCTAAGCTATAATATAAAGTGTATCAGAGCCAACTACCTCTGCAGCCATACTAGAGATAAACAACAATTTGAATAATCCAATCCAGGAAAATAGAGAGGTGATTGTAATAGTAATGTCCATGGCATTAATTTCTGCAAATTACAGCTCTGCAAGACTAGGATGACTATAAAATGGAGGTGCCAGAGAAGAAGGTGGATTGCAAAAGTGTCTTGAGCTGAGCATGGGAAAGTGCTTGTCCTCTACACTGTCATGGTAAATCAGATACATGACTATCAGTATTTTCAGTGGAAAAATAGGATGAACTTCTTAGATCAACTGAAATGTATAAGCTGAAGGAGAGGCAGCTAAATGAAAAACCCTTGAAGGGAATCCCGGGTACTCAAATATTTAGAGAGAACCAAAGCAGGTTTCAATTGCCTCCCGGATACATTCACCTTCCTGGGAGAACACAGAAAAATGTGGGGGACAGCGGTAATCTGAAACATTCCCCTTCTTGTCTGATGAAGGAGGAAGGAAAATTCCATTAAAATGATTATTTAACCAACCACTAAAGGCTTTGAGAGCGAGCTGTATTTTCACTACAACAGAACTAATGGACTATCCTGATTCTCTAATTGGTAAAGGAAAACTGAACACCAACATCCCTCCCCCCAGAATTAATTTTTTCATCCTTTTGATACATCCTAGAGAAAGGACCCAAAGAAGATTTTAGTGGGTGATGAGGTAAAACAAGTAGCTCTCAGACAAAGCAAACAATCTGAAATATTATGGATTACAAGTTATACATGTTCTTGGAAAAACACAGAAGTTGAAGTTAGAAGTGTGTGGGGGGGTTCCCAAATAAAGGACTAGGAATGAATAATCTCCAGTTTCACAGAGCCTGAATGTAGAGTACAATTTTCTTTCCTCCTTTGGACTCAGGATGAGCTAGTGCAAAAGACTTTTAGGTGTCCAACTTCAGGCACTTCAGTCCAACATTACAGTTGTAGGAAACAAAAGCCAAGCCAGACTCCTTTTCCAATGTCTGTCCAATCCTGGGAACACAAAAAGCCACTGGAAGACTTCGTTTTACCTTTCAAACAATATTCAGAATTATAATGCCCAGAGTGATGCAACAGGAACCGGACACAACAGATGTAGGGCCTCATCTAGAAGGCACCAAGGATAGATGCCTAACTCACAGAAATAGCTTGGGTTCAGCACTGAGAACTGCAGTCATAAATTCACTAAAATGTTGTGGTTGTGATGGTGCCTCTAATTTTTAAAAAAAATAAAATTACAGCACTTGTCTAGAAACCTGGATAGCTGAGCTCTAGCTTCTCCATCTAAAGGACCCTCACAGTTATCTTCCAGGAGGGTGCCAGAAGATGACATAAAAAAAGCTGTAGGAAGAAGGCACCTTTCTCTGGCCTGTTAAAGCTTGGCTGCTTTACAGCTAATAACTGCTTTACAACAGCTAACAATGTAAGGTGTATGCAGCAATTAAGCAAGAGGGACACAGTGTTTTTAATAAAAGTGATTAGTGTATGCCCTGGGAATGATGGGGTTTCATGCCCTAGGATTTTATACCTTCCTCTTATTTATCTGGTGGTGGCAACTGCCAATGTGTGACCAACACCATTAAGCTAAGCAGGCATACTGTTCTGGAGTTCAGTGAGAGTGGGGGCTGAGCCTTCATGAACCAGTCTGCTCTGATGCAGCAATTCCATGTTTCTAAGATGTCTTCCTGAAGCAATACTCCATGAGTCATAGCCTTTCACTCTGTCTCAGTTTCCTCATATTTAAAAATTATAATAATAGCTCCAGCCTATCTCACTGGGGTTTCTGAGGCTGAATTAGCAATTACAAACTGTTATAAGATCTCTGGAGAGCTGGCATAACATAGTATTCTAATCAGTTTTTTGCTGTCTTAAATACTGGATTTGGGTAACTCAGGGTGTGTGTATGTTCTGTTGCCCTGCTTCAGAGAGACAAAAGGGAGAAGAGCAAGTCAGATACAGATTCAGAAATTCTTCTTTATTGCTATATAATGAAGGGTAAAGGCACATTGATTCTATTGACATATTCTTCTGGTTCCCACATGCTAACACAGTTGTGGGTTAGAGACTAGGATTTTGATTGATACCTCTCTGCCAGTACTTCCCTTCCATGAAGAATCAATTGTTTTACTTGATGTGAAGCAATAAACAATATGAGTCCAGCATTTCACCTTTGTGGATAAGGATTTAGAATGAATTTTAATACAAAAGTCCCGGTTAAAAGTCCCCAACTTCAGTGAATACCCATTTACTCTGTTATGTTTGTGATGACAAAAAGATGATTCAGGAGCTGGAAGAAAAGTATGAGTCTTCCTTGGAGGGTGCAAAAGCCAAGTGTGCTCTGAGGGCTGACAGGATTGGACCAGAGATACCAGTGGCAAGATTCCTACTGATCAGTATCTACTTCATCTTGCTGCCAAGACTGCTGGAGGCTTCAGGTTTTCTGCAGAGGTCAGATGAAGAAATTACTTTCTTTTTCTGGGTGAGGGTGTTGGGGGAGTCACTAATCATCCCTCCTGGGTAGCCAGCTGCCTTCACAGCAAGGTCCTGTGCACTGGGATCATAGCCAGGTATGGTCAGCATGAAACAGGTTTCAAATCACCAAGGTTACGAAGTACAGTAAGCAATAGACTAATAATGTTTCTTTAATTAGAAAAGCACCATGTCCTACCAAGTCCCATAGCAGTTCTCTCTCCAGCCTGCCTGAAAGCTTCAGCTCCTTGTAAAAGGTCTGGAAGAGTAAATCTTGTCTTGGCCACCATCTAATGTGACAGTGACACTAATATAGATGTACACTAGGCTGTCCATCTGCAGCTTCTCAGATTTATACATATTCTCCTTTTTCCTGTATCCTTCTCAAGCCCTTTCCTCAGAGTGAAACCAAGTCATATTCCACTCTCCTTAAGCACAGAGCCCTCATTGTTGGCCAGCTTATGGCCAGCAGTGAGGGCATTCTTACAGGTCAGTCCCTGATACTGACATTACTGTGTTTTACAGCAAATACTTCACATTCCCAAGTCACACTGGGTTTTAATGAGCCATATTTAAGCAACTCGCCAGCATCAAAATCCCTGTTATTATTTCAGCTGTGCCTCTGAGATAAGGCAGGTGGTAAAAAGATCCAGCTGGACAGCAGATTTGCCTGCAAAAACACGTGCTTGTTCTTTTAGAAATTTTAGAGAGTGCTTGCTTGACTTGCCCTTTAGAAAAGCTTTGTTCTGTTAGAGCTTCCCTATTTCCTGCCCACAGCTTCATGTCATCTACTGGAAGCAGCTGACAAAAGTATCACAGTCGCTTTTTCCAGAAAGAAAATGCTTGATGTTCTGCTTGTCCTTTACGTTAATCTGCAGCATGTACCCTTAGAAGTGTTTTTTGTGGGTACTGAGGAGTACAGGGAGTGTGTGCCCAGCCTGCCACTGTTGATCTACCCAAGCTATCTGCAACAAATTATTTACCCACCGAGTTCGAACATTGTTTCTGAACAGATAACAATTTCTATAAGTGGATCTTACACCCAGAGCCACTCACTGAGTATTTTGTGTGAAGAAATTTTAGTAGAGGGACTGTACTCATAGCCATCACCGTTGGGTGCTGTAATGTTTGCAATTTAAAAACAGATTGATATGGGCTTGTTCCATGAGGTCAATATAGCTGTTGGAAAATAGCTAGTTTGTAATATGATCAGCTTTCACAAACTAATCATTAGCAAATAGTATAAGCATGATTTAACTTTTCATCCCAAGTGCAGAATGCTCTTTGCTCCTCAGATGTGTAAGTTAGGTCAAACCAGCCACATTCCCTGTCAGCTGCCATCTGTCAGACGGTTTTGTAATGTGGAATTTTGAAAGCAATCATTTTTCTACACTTTTCTTTTAAAAAGGCCATTCTGTAGTGAGTGATGAAAGACACTGATCTAATTCTTTATTAGTAGACCTTGCATGGTAGAAAGACCTTTCTGAGTGGTTACACCCCAATACCCCTCAGCAGAGATTAAGACGCTCCTCTTCTGCCAGCTTCTTCGCTAATGCTGTTACCAACATGGTGGGAGGCTCGAGGTGGTGGCGTTTCCAAAGCTGCTTTTCCTAGCATGACAGCAATGGCTTAAAAAATACACTTTACTGTTATGCTTGTAATGCTCTTTCTTGTTGGGAAAGGTGTTGAAAGCAGCAGGAGATTTTGTCTTCTGATTCAGACTCTAACTAGAGCAAATTCTTGGCAAAGAAAGGCTTCCAACATTGATATTTGGATGGAGATTTCTGAAAGATGGGCCTGTTTGTCAAGAGACAGTCTCCCATTTTTCTGCTGTTGTGAAGTATTTTGAATGGTTTTGGTGCATTTCAAACATTTTATTTTCTTGTTCTCTATTTAGCATTGTTGCATTCATAACCCTCTGCATAGTATTAATCATTATTATCAGATTCAACAATACTGCACTATGTAGCCAGAAAAGGTTGGGAGGTGTTCCTCTTATATGGAGCTTAACCCCAGAAAGCAGGATGACTAAAGCACAGCAAAGCTTGCTATTCACCCAATAACTGCAGTGCGAAACTGTAATCCCAGAAATCCTCATAGAATAATAGTATCAATTCCAGATGGTTCAAGAATAAATTCATAAGGGTATCACAGTAAGGATTTAGGCTGCTTTAGGGGATAGTTTATTGGGTTTCACCTGTGCATTTTACTATAGAAGTCTTGACTCATGAGGCCTTTCTTCTCCCTCACCCTGCTATTCAGCTGATCCTGCTGTGGTGGGATGAGTTGACATTAGGGGCTGGCTTATCACCTGGGGTTTCCACAGAGCTGGTAAACCCACACCCACTACAAACTATTCAGGAGCCAGCAGCCATCTGTTCCTCAGAAACATCTGTATTTGAAAAATGAATGAGTTTTAGATGAAAGAGATGATGTTACTTCTTCTAAGTAAATTATTTAAACTTGCAACCTGTTTCTATCTTTTCCATATGAAAAATTAATGTACCACAGGCCCTTTTGCATTTTCATGGTAAAACAAATCCTTTTATATGTTTTCCCCTCTTAAGGAACAGAGAAAAGGGCTTTCCACAACCAGTGTTAGAAATTTTAGCTATCAATCCTCAGCGCCGCCCGGCTCCTGCCCTAAAGGGGACAACTCTGTTAATGAGCAGCTAAGTATTAACATAATAGAGCAGGCCCATTAATCTCCAGAGCACCATGTGCTACTGAGAAAGAAAAGCTGAGTCAAAATTGCTGCTCTTAATATTTGTGAAGAACAAAATGAGGATTTTTTTCTTCCATGTGCCACAGGGATCTAGCACTTGGCCTTAGACTGATGCTTGATAAAAATCATGGTCAAAATGTTCAACCTGGGTGTGTAAGCTAGGCTTTTATTTTCAAATTGATGCACTACCTTGAACAAAACCACCCCAATTTTCAGCAGTGCTGAGCAAATACCCCTCCAATTAATTTCACCAGCAGTTAAGAAATCTCAACACCCCTGAAAATCAAATAGTGCTTAAATTTACAGTTCCTCTGTTTGAAAATACCTCCCCCATTTAAATGGAGAAATGCGAAGCCAAGGGCACACAGTGATCTGGGCAGTTAATAATGTTTTTGGCGATGTAACAAATCAATGAAATGCTTGGGAATAATGGCATCAGCTGGGATTTAAGAATTTCATGACAGTGTCACTTTCAAACAAATGGATGTTGGGATTTTTCCACATGTGCTTCTGTATGTATCAGTTGTGGCAGGTCACAGCTGTGTCCCTCCTTCCACCCCCATCTTCACTTTAAGTCTTCTTATGAACAAGCAAGCAGCCTGGGCATGTTACTTACTGCCTATTCTGTAAAGGTTTAGAAATCCTGCGTAGCATCTCCAACTTGCTGGACACACAGCGTTAGGGAAAGGTGAGTGTTGCCCTTCTCATTTTGTGGAAGAAGAGGGGACAATGATTTCCCTGAATTGGCTTCAGTCATTACTAAACAATGCCATAGATTTTTAGTGAACTGAAACAGCAGGCTGTCTGATCCCTCTAGGACAGTTACACAGAGCTCATCATTGCAAGTAGGAACTGATTCTCCTTTCCCTTGTGACCTGCAATTAGCATCTGTCTGACTACTTCCATGTAAAGCATTAATATTTCTAGCCCTGGAACTGCCTGTGCTTGCGTTTGGAGTCTTACTGCATCTGCCTTGAGCAGTGGTAGATTTCTCTTCCATGTCCTCTATGCTGGGTGGCTGTCTGGGAGCAAAGCTGTAGTGTTTGCTCTTCTACAAGACTGCTCTCTTGGGCATTCCCACATCTTTATGGGCCCATCTTTCAGGGCCTTCTGCTTCCTCTCGTTACTTATTTATTGCATTTAGCTGCTTATTTGGCTGACAGTGCACTTTCTGTCCTTGTACACCTTGTCCCCTCCGATGTACCTCATACATTTTAAAGATAATTTTATTAAAAAATAAAAGCAGGTGAGTTAAATAACAGCTTGTTCGGCCAAGACCTCAAAGGAAGATTTAGCTGAGCTACAGTATGAGCTTCACGCTGTTATGGAAGCTGAGGCAATATTTGGTTTTGCTTCTTTCACATAATTTGTTGCAGGGTATCCCAAGCAAACGCTGCCAAATTGCTGGGCAAGCAAAGAGTGAAGGGAAAGCAACGTACAAACTATTTAATGCTTTCCGATCTCCACACATCCAGCCAGATGACATATTAAGGTTGACATTGTAAGCTTAATGCAATCATGTATTTAAGGGTTTGCTATTTTGTTCTATGATCCTTAGTGAAATATAGCTGAAAGAACTGATTGGGACTTCTTGGACGCCGGATGAAATTTTACATAACAAACTGCTGTGGAAAGTCCTTTTCCCTCTGGAGACAGATGATCTACAATGGCCATCTATTTCTTTCCTTGGTATTAATAACATGAAGCATATAGCGAACATTGCTTTGTGAGAAACCCCTTGATATCATTGTTAAACATTGCCCTTTGCTATAGCTTTATCTCTAGCAACAAATCTGGTGTGTTTTGTACAGACAGAATAAACGATAAAAACCAACTTATTCTATTGAAGGTGGCCATTCAAATTTAAAATGAGATTACTTTTTACAAGAAACGCGGTTTATCTGTCCCAGGGAGAGGTATCTCACTCTGATCAGATATCACCGTGAAAGACATAACGCAGCAGGACCTTCACAAGGCGACGGGCGGGCAGACTGAAAGGAATTCCCCGGAGAGGCCATCATCTCCCGACCTCCCGCAGTTTCACAGCAGAGCTGGGTCCCTGCCCCGAAACGCCCGGTGTCCCGCTGTCACCGCAGGGGTGCTACCCGGAGCAGCCCCGCTCCCGGGCAGCGCTGACCCTCCCTCAGGCCGTGCCCCGGCCCCGCCCGGAGCAGCGCTCCCTCTGCTGGGCTCCGAAGGAGGGGTCCGTCCCCTCTCCCGCAGCATTTCCAAAACCGTCTCCCTCCCCCCCCGCCCCCGCCCCTGCCCACGGCTCCAGGACCCGCACCTCCTCCAGCGGCCGCAACCCGATCGTTTCCACCTCCCCCGGCAGACGCCCTAAGACCGCGGTCCCCTCAGAGGGGCTCCCCGGCCCCCGAAGGCCCCCGGCCCCGCCCCTCTTTCCCCCTCGGCCAACCAGAGGCCCGCGGCCGCTGCTCGGGGCAGCCCCAACGGCCGCGTAACGGTCGCCCCAAGGGCTCGACCCGCGCCCATGACGGGGCTGCGGGGGGTGGAGGGGCCGCCCACCGAGAGGGCTGCAGCGGCGGAGCCGGGGACGGCGGCGGCGATTTCAGCGGCCTCGCCGCTGGTGCGGCCCCGGCAGAGGGAGCCGGAGACCGCCGGCCCCGCGGCTGAGGTAAGGCGGGGCCGCCGGGCTGAGGAGGTGGCGCCGGGGCTGCTTTCTGCCTTGTTTTAGCTCTTGGTTAAACGAGCGGCTTTCTCTTTTTTTTTTTTTTTTTTTTTTTAGCCTAAGCAGCTCCACCACGGCAGTAGCAGGCAGGCGTACCGCAACCGGTCGCTGTCGCTGCCGTGGCCTATGCCCGTTGCTTAACGCGCCATCCCTGTCAATGCTTTCCCCGCCGGGTAATCGCACCCATAGCCAAGGACTGCAGCGCGCTGGGGAGAAACAAGACCTACAAGTAGCGCGTAACACACTGTTAGAGTCACGCTGTAAATAAAGTTGCCTCCGAGGTGGTTCATCCCCAGCTCGCCCCTGGGCCTGGCCGCGCGGCTGGAGCGGCAGCTGTCGGGTGAGGAGCTGCTTAATATGCTGGAGGTGTCCTCCTCCTGCTTCTCGTTTCGTTTTGAGTAATCAGTCAGGCTGCTTTGGAGCTACAGTTTACAATCTGTAATTTGATTTGACAGTAATTCCATCGTCGTTATGTTTATTTACAAGAGATGCCCTGTGATTCGTTCAGTTTTTATCTGTTGTTTTCCTTGCTTTTCCAATCATGGTTTCATAATTTCCCATCTAATTCTTGGGGGCTGCCATGTGTCATGGCTCCTGAGGTGGTATTCACTTCTTTGTGCCATGATCCAGGGAAGAATATGGGTCTGTACAGGACCTGCTCACCCTCATGTAGGTAAAACTACTGTAGTCTTACCTGAAATCTCTTCTTTTATTCTAACATTACAAGTGTTTTCTGCTTTGCATCAATTTAGTATTGCACACACACACCAGTTTTTTTTTTTTTAAACCACTTGCTGTGCTTACCTTCAGATGCTTGTTAATTTTGAGGAAGTAAGTACAGCTCCATTACATCAGTTTCTAAGAGCTAGATACCAAACCCAATTCAGCACAATGAAGTATGGCACTTGAAATGCCAGAAGGCTTTATTTTTTAATCACCTGTCCCTGGCTTTGAATCTGAAACCTGTAACAAATCCCACTTGCACACCTCAGATGAGGTATAGGAAAAGCTAGGTATATTAAAATGAATTCCAGAACGGTGTTTTGAACACAGGACGGAGCTAACCAGTAGGAAATTCTGAGTGGAAGTGTTTATCATCCATTCTCTCTCCCTCAAGTTTGTTTTGGAAACACTTGGGATATTGCCTGGAGTTCTTTACAGAGCAGAGATGCCTACAAAGAGAAGAGAGCTTTTATTTTTTCCTTAAAGTATCCTCATTGTAGGAGAAGAGATGGAGGTGTCACCTTGGTATATAACACCTTGACAGAGAAACTGTGCAGAAAGTGATTGTTTTCTTTGCAACCTCACAACTTTCAAAGTTGCATCTCTGTACTCCCAGAATTACTCTAAGCCTGTAACTTACTGGGAGAGAGGCAGAGTACTTGTTACCTGTGTTATTGAAGCTGTGTCATCATGCAGAAAATAATACATGGGAAAAGGAAATTCGGTTCCCACGTGATATACTTCAGTCACCTGGGAGTCCAGGGTTCTGATCCCTGCCTCAGGGAACACATAGTTATTTTACTAATTAATAATGGTCCTTGGAGTAATGCTCAAAACAGAACCTACCTTCTTTCAGGTGCATGTTTTAAGTCCTCAGGTGTTCTATAAAAGCAGACCATTGCTATCAATAGGCAACAGCTGAGTGAAAGCTGTTGATTAGTAATTGGGGATCTTGATATGTTAATTATGCCTAAGACCCAACTAGCTGGCTGTCTTTGTTTTCTTCATTAAAAAAAAATTAAAGAAATAATGATGTAATCCTCATTTTCAGGACTTTCTGTAAATACAAATATTTCTGCATGCATCTAAAGGGTAAGAAGGTTTTTTTTTCTTCAGTGACACAAATGGCTGCTTTATGAGTAAGCTATATTACAAAAAAACCCCCATATTTTAATGTCTAAATCATGCCAGTATGTGTAAGCTGAAACACAGTGAAAAAAACAGTGAAAATTTCAGGATGGAGATTTAAAGATAATGAAAAAAATATGTAAGCACACACATGTGCTAGGTATGCAGATAAAAGGTACAGAAAGAACTTCTAAAGTGGGATTTACATATATTAATCTTGTAATTGTATGCACAACAGGCAATTACACTAGAGTTAATAAAATAATAGTAATAATGATTTGTAGTAGGTAATTGAAATTTATGAAGCGGTTTTGGTGTCTAATAAAGCTGTGATGTCTTCAAGTAGAGCTAATGAGTATGATAGAAGTGACTAGCATGAATAAACTTAATGTTGCATTTGTCAAACAAAGATAGTAAAATATTTTTAAAAGGTGTCTGAATATTAGTATCATCATTATATAAATGGGAAACTGAGGTAGGAATGTAAGTCACATTTTGGTTTGCTTTGCTACTTAAGTCAGAAATGGGATACTGCAGTCTTTCATCTAAACACCCTTTTCTCCTACTCAGTAAAATCTTGGCTGTTATTTACAAATACTGTGTAAAGTGCTGGTGTGTTTCAGCATTACTTCAATGTCTGTGGCACTTTCCCCAAACCACTGTTCTGTTTAGCAATTCGAATTCTTTTCTCCACTTTAACTGTAACTTTGTTACGATTGAGTTCAGGTGTGTATCTGTTACTCTGAAGAAGGAAGCTGATTGCTTCTGGATTAGGGTGTCACTGCCTGTGCCTTTGAGGACTGTGAAGAAAGGAAGGAGATCTCTGAATGTGAGAATGTTTTTGTTTGTGCATGGCTTACTTTTTAAAGTACTGTTTCTGTGCTTAGAGTTTACATTAAGGTTACTGACTTTGAGAATTTTAATTTTGTATTTTCTTTTTTTTTCTGTGCTATAGGATATATTTCCAAGGTGATAGCAAGTGCTTTTTCTCACCAGAAAATTCTGCGTAATTTGCAAATGAGGTAATTGCCATCCAGTTAGAATGGTCTTTGCTTTATGTGTTTTGTGGGGGTTTCACCTGGACACAGAATTAAGACCTTTGTGCTGGGAAGGGTTCACTTTTCCTTATGTTCCTGTTTTATTGTAATGTCAGTCTCCCAAAGAAAGTATGTTTACTATAGGATAGGATGAAACAGTATGGAATGGATTCTTTCAGCTCTCTCACTTATCACATTACTTTCTTTTGCTTCAGAAAAGTACTGGATTGTAATGGTATGGATTGTTGGTGAGGAGTGGTTTGGGGGGATGCAATTAGGAGTGACAGGGGAAAACTCCAGGAATAAGGTAGTAGAAGTGGCAAGCAAGTCAAATTGTTCTTGAGATGTGGTGTTAGTAGTGTGGAGCTCTATTGTCAGCAATGAGTAAGGACTGCAGGGGACACAGAGGTTGTAAGTCAAGGTTGACAGGTATTGGCAGAATTATGTATCAGTATTTTTGAGAGCTGGGAATTGGTTTATGGAATTAGGTTCTCTGTTTCCCTCCTCTCCCAATCCTTCCTTGCCACCAGCTGAGCTCCTAATGGAAAGGCTGAGGGGGAGGGGAATGGGAAGCAGCAGAAGGATATTTATTGCTGCTTGGTAGGAATGTAAATTAAGTAACTAATGATGTGCATTGAATAAATGGGTTTGGCTTTCTTGCCTTCTTACTGCAAATTGCTACAAACAGCCTGTCTCTGCCTTTTACTCACACACAAGCATGTGTAAATTTGACCTGTTCCTAGGAAAGTCACCAAACCGAGTCTTGTTTTTCAGCATCTTCCCCTTCTACAGGAACCAGAAGTTTCTTGAATCAGGTGTGATGTGGCAAATCTCCAATGACACTTGTCACGTTTAGGACTACAGTGCAATGTGGGAAAGATGGGTCTGGTTGCCAAAGGTCTGGGAAACATTCCTTTTTTTAAAAATAAAAAAATGGGATTTGAAAGCCTATGAGAGCAGATGGAATGGTGGTGTTCCTCCAACACTTTTTTTTTTTTTCTTGGTAAATTCTGAAATCTCAATGGGTGCAGGGCTGGCTGATGTTCATCTGTTTCAGATGGGCTCTTCACACAGGCAGTGACCTACAGTAAAGGTGCCAGAAAGCTTCACACATGCACCTTTTCCTTAAGCTGCATTTCTGGAGGGAGTTTGAGCTGTTATAAAGGCGTTGAAGTGGGAATGTTCCACATACTCCTTTAGCAGGAGGAAGTAAAAGGAGGGGTTCAGTAGTATTCATTACTAGGCGTGCTGTATTTGGCAAATGACAGAAAAAGGAGGGGTGATGGCCTTAGGTGAGGTTAACTCTGACCTAGCCACTGGTGCTGAGGAGCCAAGAGAATAATTGGACTGCCCCAAGTGATAAAAATGGGTGAAGCTAAAGGTCATGCCAATTGATCTTGGAATTTAACCTAGGACTTCGCCAATTTAACCTAGAAATGAGGAAGGAGTGGTTCAGTTCTTCCTAAAACTGGAGGAGCCATCAAAGTCCTTTTCCATACAGTAAGAAATATAGGTCACTCCTTTGTATTGTAAGTGGACGTAATGCTTGCTTCAGCTGCGTTAGGTTTAATATAAGGTGGTGTGACCCAGTCCCAGAGTGTAGTCTCATGACTGAGTTATCTCCCACAGCCCTTTTAGAGGGTCAGGCTCAGATAATTTTCTGATTGGTATCTGTCTCAGGTTTGCTTTTACCATATAGGATTATTTTTTTTTCTTGCTGAATAATCCACCCTGTTTCCACCTTAACTTCACCTGCCAAGCTCAAGTCTTCCTTGCTCATGCACATAGGAAATTGGGGCGCTATCTTAAGATTGGGAGCTGTCTGCTGAAAACTGCTTGGCTTCATTCAGTACAAAGACTTGCAAAATACAGTACAAAGCCTTGTCTGTGGCCTGCAATTTCTTTCTTCAGCAGGTAATAAAGAAGATGGGTGACTGCTTTAAGGGTGTGATGCAAAAACATTTTGCTTGTTTTTTTGTTGTTGTTGGTTTTAAATCCTTTCCTTTCTCTTCCTTGTTTTATCTTCTTTCCATGTTTGTTTTGCCCCTGTGCACAGGCTGACCCTGAGAATTAGGGATTGTGCACTAGGGCGGTAAATTCAGCTCCTTCCCAAGCCACTCATAATACTCACTGTCTCTGTGAGGATCACTCAGGAAGGTGTGAAGAGAAATACTGGTGAGAGGGCATGAAGAGAGGAAAGACTTGCAGTAACAATGATGTTTTTGCTTTGGCACAAACAGTTATGCTCTCTTCCTGCTTGTCTCATTTCTTCATAAACATCCTGATCCCTGAACTGTATATTCTCTGGACAGCATGTCACTTAATTATTTTTCACTGGATGGAAAAACTGTAATTCCACTAAATTAAAAATAGAGCTGCAAATGGGCTTGGTTTGATCTCTGTGGTGTCTGAGGCAGAGGAACAAGATTAATTCCCACAATTAGATGTTAATTGATGTCTGAGCATGTCTATTCCTAGGAACAGCAAGACGACATATAACATAACTAGCACCGTTAAAACAGCATCATCTACCCTCTGCGCTCAGCAAGCACAGAACTGGAGGAGGGGAGAACTTACTAGGGACCTGTATCTAAATAGAGCAGTGGTGGATGCTGTGAAAGGAGCAGAAACTTGTGATGGGGAAGAGGGAGTGTAGCCTCTTTGAATGGTTATGGTCTGGAGGTTAAATGCAGAGAGTATTACAGAAGAACTGTGGTTTTGTTTGTTAAACATACATCCATTTTATTTTAATTTCATTGCTGATCAAGTCTACTTGAGATTCACATCATAAGCAATTACAAAGGTTTATTACAAATTGATGAAATATCTGATAAAGAAAAAAAAAACCACCCAACCCCAGAAATTTTCTTTGGCCTTTGGAAAACTACATACTAACAGTTTTGATTAAATGGAGTAAGAGGTCACTGAATCTGGTCTTCTACCTACTGTGTGTAACAGCTTCAGCAACATCCATTTCAATAATGGAATTCTGTTTCTGTGCTGCCTGTGCCTTATATATAAAGCACCATGCACTGTATAGATTTCATTTTGTTTCCATTTTACAGTACAGTAAAAAATCTTTTTCAACTAGAATAGATGCTAGCCTTGGATACTGAAGTGCTGAACAGAATAATAAATCCTGTGCATCACTAGCTTGACTTTCATCCAAGAGTCTCAAAGAGCTTTATAAACGTCAAGTAATCTTTCTAGCCTGCCCGTCACAACTGGAGAGTATTACTGCTGTTCTGCAGCTATTATTATTAATTTGTATCATTGCATCTAAGAACTCAAATCAGACTCAAGACTCTACTGTGTATATAATGAAAAGTTAAGCCCTGTCCCAAAGACCTTTGAACAATTATAGAAAAATAGGAGAGAGATACAAGAGGCCAGAGGAACACAGGATAACAGTAGAAGGGGGGGGGGGGGAAATTGCAGTTTTGGGAAGTGACCAGTGTTGGAACAGCACGGTCTGTCCAACCAACCATTGTCATGTATCTTGTGGGCAGTGCAGTGAAGATGAGACCTGAAGAATTTTTTTCAATGGCTTTTTGGATTCTACTGTGTGACTACCTCCATGTCTAAAGGGCAGCACAGGAAAGGTATGCCTGAGGCACACTTGGCTTGATGAGTGATTAAATTTGCCTCAATATTATGAGAGGAATTTGTAGAGTTGAGGTAACTGAACTGTGAAGGAGTAAAGACTGTTGCCTTATGTGTGGTAGTAATGCAAATGGAACCAGTGGGCTGAGGAAGAGGGAAACAGAGTGGCCAGCCCCTTGCCCTAACAGAGCTGTCAACGAACTGAATATTGATAGTGGGTGTTATGCCAGAGCTCGCTGTACCTGCACCCTGTGATGATCTCAGTTTTGTATTCCTGTTTCCAGACATCCTTAGTGAGGAATTTTCAGCAGAAAAAAGGGAATTACTAAGACTGTGCTACTGTATGTAGAATACTGTATACAGCCTGGTCACCTGTAGTCAAACCAATTAAACTCAGCAGGTATGAAGAGAGCTGTTCTGATGATTCACCAACTGCAAAAGCAATTTTAGGAAGTAATGTCTGGCATGTTTGGGCTGTGCAGTGATTCTTGGAAGTCTTCTGGCATGTCACTTGCATTCTTTGTATAGTCTAGTAAGTGGGGCACTGCTTTTGGGGAAAGGAAGAACTTGCTTCTGGTATTTCCTCCTAGCTCAGTGGCAGTTAACGCCTGGGACAGTTGGGAGAGTGATTAGCTCAGAGCACCCCTACACTGACAGGGTGGGGGCAAGGTGCATCTAAGCCATCCATGCTCTGCATTAGTTCTTTACTTGCTAAGCTGGTAAGTGGAACTTTTCTCATTTTACAGCTCCTCTACTGCAGAGCTAACTGGGGTTATACTTTCCAGATTGGTTCTCTCAAGGTGCAGAGTCTGAGGAGCATCTACAGCAGTTACTCAGTTTACTCTGAGATCTCCTCTCCCACTTGTGAGGTGCAAATGCTTATGTCTAGCTCTTATAAAGGGCAGAAATAGCACCTCTGCTCCCAGCTCTTCAACACAGAAAACACCTGGAAGAGGAGAGTGTTTGCGATTCCTGTGTGCAGCTTCTGTTGGACTTCTCTAGTTTCACCCTGTGACCCAACCTCTGTTTTTCTCATTTGCTTTCTGGTCACCTGGCTGTTCTTGGTAAAGCTGAAGCAGAATTTGGTTCATCATCCAAATCTAGACAGCAATATGCTTTTTGAATAGATTGCCTCTACTGTCTAGCTCCTTTCAGCAGTGTAGACAAACCCAGGTCATCCCTGATGGAAGAGTACAGATGTGCAGAAACCTGCACCATGAAAGTACAACTGTCTGTAGACTATAAGCACCTGTGTTAACAAAACACAAGCAAAGCCTCAGAGCCCTCACACTGCTTCTGCCCACCAGACTCTTGGATTCTAGGTGTCTCTTAGGTACGTGTCACGCTGCTTGTCCCATCTTCCACAGCACCCAGGACTCCCACAGTATGTTAGGCTTCTTTTGTGCCATGACTGTAGTTGTGGCTGCTGCCATGGCACTCCCACAGTGCCAGTTACAGCTTGTCAGCTCAAGTTTGTTGGTGTGGGCCCCTTTGCTATTCCACACAATTACTGCTGGTGAACCTTGCTGCTGAGCCCTGCCTCAGTGGCTGCAGCCTAGGAGTTGGGCAAAACACATACCTGCTGAAATCTTTGTGCAGGTCTAGCTTTTAGTGCTCTTCCTCAGCATCATCAGTGGGCTTAGATGGCTGCTGTGTCAGAGAGCTGGGGTTTGTGAATCCTGGTCTGTGATTCTCTGCATGTATCATATAAAATGGCTGTGCTTGAGAAATTCCTGTTGTGAAGTCTATGTTCCTCGTGCTCTGCCATGTTATCCCTGGCTTTAATCTAGAATCCTAGAGACTTTGCAGTCTAGGGAGATGTCTTCCAACTCAAGGATAATGGACACAATATAAACATGGGGCTGTGCCTTGAATGTAACAAGTCAGGCTGACTTAGAAACACCGGCTGTTGGTTAGTTATCTTGACTAGGGACCTTACAGAAAGCTATTGGATCTGGCTGGGACTTGCACAGGTGAAAGAAAAGAGGAGTGACACTGTGGGTGACTGTCCTTTAACATTAGTGAATGCTGTATTCCTTTTGTGTGTCTTGTTTGTCCATTCCAGTTCACATCTCCCTGTTTGGTTATAATATCTGTGTCTCATTCTGATGCATTGAGATTTCACAGCTATTTTAGTGCTAGTTAGTTGTAGCAATCAGTGCAATATCTTGCAGCTGTTGGTCTCTTTGAAGATGCACTGGAGCTGAAGATCCAGCTCAAAGGCAATCAACCAAAGCTGGAAAAAAGACACTCTGACTGCACAGATCAGAATAGTATTTTATTTGGCATGCTGGCAGACTGCCACAGGCTGTGATTCTGCTAACTTCTGTGAGGTAATGGAGGTTCAAGCTTGGTTAGCTCTTAGGTGGGAGAAGGCTAAGGGAAAATCTTGTGCTGCAATGAGTGTTGTGTTTTGATGGAGGAGCTGGCATTCCTCTGTCTTCAAGGGCAGAGAACACTTTGGTGTGATAACAGGGGATGTTGTCCTTCTGGAAGTGCCATCATTCATGCATGACACGAAAATTGCATCTGGTTTATGCTGCAGTTGAAAACTTCCCAAGGCACTGAAAGTGTTATTCTGCATGGCCTGTTCAAATTTCCAAGTAAACAACTTAAGTGCTGCCTCCCTAACTCTACATTCATATGATAACAAATGTTTGAGGCACTGTGTGTGAAGGACTATGTTTGCAAGAGGAGGAGAATGCTTGTGAAATGTTACTGAAGCACTGGTGATAAATGGTAACTTAGTACAAGACTTTAGCTTAAACCAGGTAGAAGTGGTTTTACTTTGCATTTGTAACGGGTTAAGGGCGTACATGGCCTTGGCTACTGTTGCTCAATGGACAAGCTGTAATTCACTGTACACCATGGTAACTCAATCACTTGCAGTCCTATTCTGGATTGAGACAGCAATCTCATTTGAACATGATTGGGTGTTTTCACACCAAAAAAATGTGTAGTGTTGCCAGTGTGCACAGAGGGATAGTGATTAATCTGTGTTTAATCCATGCATTTGATGATTTTTCTGTGCGAAAAAAGGTTGGGCTTTGTTTACTTCAGTGTAGGAAACTCAGCAGAAGGAAAGTGTTCTTCGTAGTCCGGGTTTTCTTTCTGTAAGAACACATTTTTTGTGGTTGGGCCCTTTGCAAATGAGGCTAGGTCTAGCAGTAAAATTTCAATAGTGGAGTGAACATTTGGATTTTACTACTGTAAAGGATAATGAGATGTACTGATGCCTCATATCATCTCCAAAGGGCATATCTCTGATGCTTGCGGCATTCTAAATGCTGTGTGAAGCATTTCAGTTCTCTGATCAGGAATTTTTGGACACCTAGGCTTCGCGTGGGATTTCTAATACTTCTTTGTTGCATTCAGACTTTGGTATGACTGTAGACACACAGCAAATACTTGTGATGACATTTTAGCATTTTTGCTGCCTTTTAAAATCTAAGATGAAAAAGAATGTAATGAGCCACCTAATCTGTGCAGTGCTTGCTGTGCCCTTCTTATATACAAGAGGAACTGCTTTTTTTCCTCTTGCCACTAATTGACTCAATCTTCCCTTTATACTGCCGAAGATTAGATGCTGCTATGCACTTGGAACAAGGAGGAAAAATGTCATATACAAGGTAGGACAGTTCAGCTACCACTGAGAAATATGTACTAATTACACTGATTTCTCACCTGCATCTAGAAGGACAGAATTGCTTGAGAGACAGAGGGTGGGGTCTGAAGATTAACTGTGGTAACCTATCTTGCCTTTGAATGGGAAACCTTCTGGGTAATTGTTTTACCTGCTGGGTACCTGTTTTACAAAGTCAGTGAAATTATTTCAAATGAGAGAAAAGAACCTAGCCAAAATATGCCATCTCAGATGTCCTATTTGAATGGTGGGGAGACAAGAGTGATAGAGGGGTGCTGCATAACTGTAATTAACAAAAAAAAATAAAATCTATTTTTGCCATTCAAAAGGCACTTCTCACAGTTTCTTCTGCTGGATTCAGCATCTGACACTGATTGGCTTGTGCAGTTTGACTCTGGTTTTGGTATTCTCATCTCAGTGGAAATGTATTGGAGAAGACAGAAATGGAACAAATTAGGAACCAAAGCCATCCCTATGCTAACTAATTGAATATATGTGTAAACATCGAACAACCCCACAATTGCTGTTGAAGCTATTACATCAATGTCCTGGTTTCATCTGGGATGTAGTTAGCTGTCTTCCTAGTAGCTGGTACAGTGCTATGTTTTGAGTTCAGTATGTGAAGAATGTTGATAACACTGATGTTTTCAGTTGTTGCTCAGTAGTGTTTAGACTACAGTCAAGGATTTTTCAGCTTCTCATGCCCAGCCAGGGCACCTGACCCAAACTGGCCAACAGTGTATTCCATACCATGTGACGTCCCATCTAGTTTAGGAACTGGGAAGTGGGGGGGGCAGGGTTTTTCGCCGCTTGGGAACTGGCTGGGTGTCGGTCGGCGGGTGGTGAGCGATTGCCCTGTGTATCATTTGTACATTTCAATCCTTTTATTACTACTGTTGTCATTTTATTAGTGTTATCATTATCATTATTAGTCTCTTCTTTTCTGTTCTATTAAATCGTTCTTATCTCAACCCAGGAGTTTTACTTCTTTTCCTGATTTTCTCCCCCATCCCACTGGATGGGGGGGGAGTGAGTGAGCGGCTGCGTGGTGCTTAGTTGCTGGCTGGGGTTAAACCACGACAATCAAACAGTCATAAATTCTTAAAGCTTGTAGATATAAAACATGTTGGCAGCTGAGAAAAGAAGCTGTAAAAAGGGAGAGCTTTTTAAAAACATTTGGATTACAGGTTCACACATCTCATTTAAAAACAAAACAAAAAAATAGAGCTGTTACACAAACCATCTCCCTCTGAATCCCATACAGCATAGTAAATGCATACCATTTACACTCTACAGTAAGGAGAAGCCATTCAGAATGAGCCAAGCCACTGCATGGGTTTTAAGGCCATCTGGCACACAGTGCTCAACTGTCCATCACTTGAGACCCAATGTTACCTCTGGGTTCATGGAGACCTGCTGTTATCTCTGTTTCTCTATTACTGTCATTTGTTGACATC
Source organism: Haliaeetus leucocephalus (assembly GCF_000737465.1). Taxonomy (NCBI): domain Eukaryota; kingdom Metazoa; phylum Chordata; class Aves; order Accipitriformes; family Accipitridae; genus Haliaeetus; species Haliaeetus leucocephalus. The sequence continues at coordinate 1,239,254 of NW_010973188.1, forward strand.
AAGAAATGGAGGTTATGGAAGATGTTTGTTTTAGTCACATAAATAACGCTACCTTATTGGCAGCTGCCTTCTGTTTAGTTTCTTCTTTGTAAAGGGAAGAAGAATATTGTCTTTGCAGTTCTTCATGTCTTATTTTTAAGTTGTGCATCTAATCTGACAACAAAAATCAAGGTTTAACACTCTGAATTAAATTTAGCTAGCTCATTGTTCCCAGGTCTTCTGTTCATGCTAAATTACTTTTTAGTTACCCTTGGCTGCAGGAAATTCATTATCTTGGGTGTACCATAGTAATGCAGACTTTGGGGACATAAGTTGAGCTGTGCTAGGACAGTTCTTGTTTTTTGTTTTTTTAGCAGATGCAAATGGTACTAGATGGAGGGCTTATGCAGCAAAGGGTATAGCTGCTTGGTTTGTTCAGTTTATTTCAAGTGGTGTGTGTTGTAGCAGAGTAGCAGTGAGGAAGAGCTGCCTGATTATCTTGTAGCTGCTGCACTCAGGTGAAATACTGTGGAAGTACTTGCACCTTCTCTCAGAAAAAAATAGCCATCCTCCTCAGTTAGGAAAACCTTTTGGAGGGAAAGAAGAGCAGCAAGAAGGCCAGGGAAACTCCAGCAGAAGAAACAGAGTCCCTCACTCTTTCCACAAAGACAGAGTGATGAGGAAGGGAGCATTTGCTCTGAAACTCTTCTGTTGACTCCTTACCAAGCACATCTCAGGTTTTTTGTCTATTTGAAGGGAGGGCTGATTTTAGAGCCTAATAAACTAGAACATATTCTAGTTTGGAGATTGGAAGCTTCTTAGTGTACTTTGCGCTCATTTGAAAGGAAAGGTAGGGAGTAGTTCCACATGAATACTCTCACTGATTTAGGGTCCTGTTACAGCCTATTTTTCTTCTCTCCTTTTATGTTAATTGGACAAATGGAAAATAATTAAGAGGGGACATAGAACAGGCTACCTGGATCAATAAAAATGTCAGTTTGGCTGCATCAATGTAATAGGCAGAGCTAATGTCATTTGGCTAAATAAATGGGTTTGTTTTGTGCAGCATTGTGGTTGTCCAGGGTTAAAAGCAAAGGTGATGACAGAGCTCAGGAGTTGCAGGCTAGTGTGGCCTGGTGATCTTAGAGCAGAAGAGACCTTGCCTGTTTCCAAAGGAAATGGTCTTTGTGCCAAAGCATCAGCTATACTGAGATCAGAGAGTGGGTCATGAGGCTCAATAGGGCAAGGTTGGGCACAGTATAGCTGCCAACATAGCAATTCTGCCAAATATAAGAAATAATACAAGTTTTTACCGAAGTCTGATCAGTGTTGCTTCTGCTGTCCTTGTTGCATGGTGGTACTGTGTTGATACTGAGGTGTTGAGCACTGTATGATTAGCAAATTTGTAGTCAGGAGATCTCAGCATTGGACTTGTCCAAGACCCACAGATTTAGATTGGTGGCAAGGATTCATCCAGACTTACTGTAGACAAGTACAGCCCTAACACTGTTGGCCAGGTTTGCAAGCTAGCTTGATCAATGCCTTTGCAAGCCAGGAAATACACACCAAGCGATGCTCCAGTGAAGTACAGAACTACTTTTGCATCTGCGTGGAGTGGAAGGATGGTCAGTGCAACTGTACCTATACAGTTGTTTGTTGTGCCCTTAGGATGGCTACCTCTCTGCTGGCATCAGATCCTCTTGTTGCTATAAATAAGTGTTTCTCTTTTGCTCGCTTTATTTCCCACAGCGCTTAAGTAAAATTCCTTGTACTGAAGCGTTGTAACACAGTTGCATAATGCTGTGCATTTGATTTCTGTCTACAGAATTATTATTAGCAATATCAAATTAAAACTTTTTTTGAAGAGTGACATTGTGTGTAGTCTTTGCTGCCCAACAAGATGCTAGCAAACTCCTTTTCATGGCACTTAGTATTTGTTGGGTTTTTCTGGTTTTCACTATTAGCCCAGAAATTTACAGAAGTCTTGTGCAATTTTTCTGATGCTGCATCATTCCCAGAGAGGTTTTCTTTAAATACCAGTGGCAGGGGAAGGGATCTTGATGGTCAAACTGAAGGAGCTGCTAGTTTATCTAGGAACAAGTTTCATTTCAGCCAGATACCAGAAGTCTTCATAGTTATGATGCATCTCTTACTTTTAAGCTTTACTTCTCAGCTGCTAAGTGCTGCAGTTCAATGAATTTTGTCCATTGATCATAAGATAAATATAGATGTGAAACTGGAGTGCTACCAAAGACCTGATCTGTGGAAGAGGTAGCCATGTGAGATGGGGGAGAAATTCTACTTTCAAGGCTGCTAAAACTTAAATGAAAGGGAAGTCCTTTAAACCCTGACCTTCAGCTTGTGGGTTTACCTTGTTCACATTCTCCTTCAGGAGCCGCATACTGGCTTTATTTATACTTAGTAAAATAAATAAGAGTGTGACCCTTTCTCCTACACACCAGCAGCTTTTTTTCCTGGTATAAAAGGTTCTTTATGTTATTCTGAAATTGATACTGACAGACAGCCTCTTAATAGTCTGTATGTAACAGTTTTTTACAAGTATTTCAGTGCTTTACAAATATGATTGCATGCTTTGATGCCTGTCCCAAAGGGCAAATACCTCCTGGAGGGAACAGCTACATTTGCAACATTGCAAGCAAAATCAAAGACCCTCTTAGTGTGAGAAAGAGAAGAATAGTACTCCAGCTAACCTTAGGAAACTTAAATGGCTTGTAAGAAGAAGTCAGTCTAGTGTAGTGACCTGTCCTTTCAGTAATCTTCCATGTCTATTTGCTTTCAATTTCTTGTGAAAATCAAATACTGAGCCAAAGCATTAGTAGCATTAGTTCAGCACAGAGTCAGATATGTTGTATCTTGGCATTGTGCACTCACTGGTGCAGGGCTCATCTTGAGCAAACAGAGAATGAAACTGTGGCAGATACCTAGTGTTTCTGTTCCTGTTGCACCCGCAGGTTGGGTCAGTAACTAAAACTAACTTCTGCAGGAAGCTCTGTGTCCAAGATGATAAAATGGGCACTGTCAGTTCCCTAAATGAACTGCTAGATTCTGCTTTCAGCCTGGCTTCTAAGAGAGGCTGGTTAGCGCTAATCCTAAAAACCAGCAAAGCAATTTCTCTTATTGCATGCCAGGAGGATATTCCACCCAAGTCTTGCATCCCCCTCCACCCCCACCAAGCCTCTCAGTACCATCAAATACCAAGCCACCACTGCAACTTTGGACTAGAGTTGGTGGGATGTAGGAAGGAGGCTTGTGTGGAGCATGTGTATCCCTTCACTGGTCTTTGCTTGTCAACTGTTCAGGACCTGGAACAAGACTTGGGGGATGGGGAGAGGAAAGACTTCAGCAGTCCAAGGTGGCATGGGGAGTTCTATTCTTCTCCTTTCTTTTCTAGAGCTTTTGATCTAGCATTTGCCACGGTGTTGATCTGCCACTTGTTTGATGAGAAAGTTGGTGGATGTTATTGCAGAGGAGGTCTTAAGTCCTTTCCTGCTGCTGGAGGAGAGGGTCTGCGGAGTACAGGCAGATGATGGCCAAGTGATGGAGGGGCAGATCATGAAGCTAATACAGGAGATGCCTCACTAGCTCCAGCACTGCAGAAAGACTGTATTGCCATTCTCTTACGCATCACTACCCTTTTCTACTGCCTGTCTACCAAAGATGGTCCAGGAAATCTCACAGTGACTTCTCTCCACAGTAGCAGGGGTTTGTATTCTTTTCTCTGCAGAGAGGTTGGCGCACAGGTCTCAGCCTGGCCTGGTGACTCTGAACTTCTTGATACTGCCTATGACTTTGGAGTGATGAGGAACTTGTATGCCAATCACACTGGGGATGACATTTCTTTTACTGGTTTGGCATAGTCAGTATGGACAAATACACAAATCGATCTTGATTCTTGCACTTGGGTGGGTTTGGACTGTAACTCTGTATCAGAGCTGGCTACCACATTCAAATAAATTCAGGATAAGTGGATACTTTAGAGCCCAGTATTACTTCTCTATTCTTGCCAAATTACATCAACAAATTGCTGAACTGCCTGCAGGTGAAGGTTGCACAGTCTGTTGTCTCTGATCAAATAATGCCTCTGTGTGTGACACTATCCTGTGAGCACCCTATGCCTGTTGCAACTTGAGGAATGTGACCAAATGTGATCAGGTTCTGTATCCTTGAGAAGGAAAGATTTTTTTAATTTTTTTTTTTTTTTTGGGGGGGGGAGAGGGGAGGATGGGGTGGGGTGGTGGTGTTTGACTAAGTTCTAGTTTGCTTGGTGCCTCACCAATATAGAAGTTGTTATGCTTTCTGCATAAGGCCTACATACCAGCAGAGAGGTAATACAAAAGACTGGTTAGAACAGCATAATGTAAACCCTTAATCTGTTGCAAACCTTTGAAGTTCAGCCACCTTCACTGACTGTTGTTAATAATTGGTGTGCAACTTGTACTTCTATTTGTCTTGGTTATGCTGGCACAGATAGGGCCCCAGTAGTCATGGATAGCAGATTGAATAATTTGTACGTAACAGAAGCATGCCATGAAGAATGTGCTTCTGGCTGAAGTGAGCAAGTCACTTTATCATTGGGGTTTTTTAATGCAAGACTATTTACCTGGCAGCTCTGAATTAACACGCTGATGAATTCTGTGCAGGAAGTTTACACAGGTTCCTTGGAAGAATTCACTACTTTAGTTTTCTCTGTTTTTCTACATTTAGGGGATCAACCCCTTAGCCATATGCTCTAAAATAAAGCATAAAAATTAGCCATTCTAAGACTTAATGCTTTCATTCTTCTCATATCTTTGGAGTAGCAGCTATCTAGTAATAGAACTACACAGTTAAGCTCTCTCAAACAGAAAATTACACCAAGAAATCCATAAACAGTAAGAACAGCAAGGGTCAGACTGTCTTACCATGAAGAATTATATGGTATGGGAAGCCCATTGCCTTTTGTTCTTTCTGCTGTTAATGCCCCAATCCTAGCTACCATGGTGCTTTCTGAAAAAATCAGAAATGTAGTGTTGCATTTGAAACACATTTTGGTATTAGAATTCTATTTTGGTACATTTTACACAAAATTGTGTAAACCTTACGGTAGATATTTAGCTCTGATGTTTTATCTTCAGACTGCTCTCAAAATAATTGATCCTCCTTGCCTTTACTCTAGAAAGGTGCTGAATGTTGGCTAAGGGAACTGATCTGTGTTGATGTTAAGTGACTGAATCAGGGCCAGTGTGAAACACATGGTTAAAGCCTGCATTATTCTTTCTGCCTTGCTGGATGTATGCAAACTGCATAGGGCTTAACACTTGTTTCAGTTCCTGTGAAGCAATTTAAGTTCCATAGGTTGTTGAATTTCCTTCCCTACCTTTCTGCTATCAGCCAAAGGCTGATAAAAGAAAGCCACCCCAGAAAGCACAATTCAATCACAGATCAGCAGTCTTGTTTAATACAGTATATCTCTTTATAAACAATTTTATTGTTTCACACAACAAACGTGGTTAGAAAGAGCAGGTACAATATACAACTTGATTGCCTTCAGGGACTTGTGGATGACAGGTTCTGTGAATCCTGAGATCTTTCAGGGTTTGGGAATAATGGTGCAGAGCATCACTGCAGCTGCTGAGCCAGTGAACAACTTGCACATGCATGCAGCTGAGGCAGCATAACTGGCTTTATTATCCAGACTGAGAACAGCAAAGGCAAGGAACTGGTTCTGACTTATTATGTAAGAAGTTTGACTTGGGTCTAGTTCACCCATGGTTTCTATGTCAATGAAATCTGCCTGTTTCAATAGTTGTAACTGTTGAGAATTGTCTTCATGAAGCTTGATGTAAAGAAACCAAACAAGCCCATAATATCAACCACATGCTGCTAATTTTAAATCAGTCAATATCAGTGTGATTGATAAACATTTAGCATTACTTGGCAAATGAGTGATAGCTTTCTATTTTATTCACAGAATAACAACATTGGGTTAACAACAGAAACAAATAATTAAAGGCAGAACAAAGACAACATTTTTTATTCCTGGTCTGGATGGGTGTTTAATAGTACCTCTACAGGTACCAAATACTACTTGTGTATCTCTAGTGGCTGTAGTATCAAACTAGCCTTAAGGTTCCTTGTATTGAGGCAGTCCACAGAGGAAAGTTAAGAGCAATGAAGAAGGGGTTTAAACTGGAAGTATGACTTGGCCTTAATGTTATTTGCTACAGTGTATTAAGACAGTTCTAGGAATTTCATATACTAAACAGCAGCAGTCATTTCACACTTAACATTTTCATTACAGACAGAAACAGCTACTGGCAATACAAGCCTCAATACCTTTAGACGTGATCATCTCTACTGTTATGTTGCCTTCACATAGCCTCTGTCTTTGAACTTGACAACTGGGGGGTCGTAGTTGATGAGGGAGAATTTGCAAAAGGGATAATGGAGAAAGCCTACAGAAATTACAGGAGAGAAGCTAGGGAGTAGAGAAATGAAGGCCTGCATGGGTGCTATAACAGAGGCTGACAGAGGTATCTGACAAGAAGTTTCAAACAGCACGTATTTCCCTGCTCCCACTAATTCAGCAGGAGTTGCTGCCTCAAACAGAGGCAAAGTACTGCTATTAAGGTAGCAGATGGAATATGGTCAGCAGCACCTAGCTGATCCTACACCTACACACATGCACCCTTCACCTACCCCTTCACAGAGTTCCATGCCCCTAGGAATAGCACGAGACGCACTATTGAAAGGTACTAGTAACCTGACTGTTAGCATTCACTTAAACTTCTCAGCTGTTGGGGGGGAGTATTTTTAATGGAATTGCAAATGAGCATAATGGCGCTTCCACGACTAAGTCTATAGTTGTTGACAATGATTAAACTACAGCTACTATTAAACAGGCAAATTGAGTTACTGGGACATGCTACAATATGCTTGCCAAGAAGCGAAGCCAGACAAGGACTGATTGTATGTATGTGGGTGTGCAGAAAGTGAAAGCTGGTTTTAGCCCAGCAGTGTAATTCTGCTTCAGCTATTATTTGATGTCCCAGGACATATGTGTGTGTATGTGTCCATGTATGGAAAGATCTTTTTGGAGCTATTATTTTTGACAAGACCTGAGACAGAGGTGTCAAAAACAGAAAGAGAAAACAATGGGTGTGTGCAGTGTGACTTGAAGAGAGCTACAGAATTTGTAACTAACTGCTGCTGACCTGATTAGGATTTTAATCTATACAAACGTGGGGGTAATGACAGGGAGAGTCTGCATGCAGACAGAGTAAATGTAACAACACCCCTGGCTGTTGGGCATGTGACAGACTATCCAAAGCAGCAGTATTCATGCAAAGTTGATACAGGTGGATCAGTTAAAACATTTTTAGCTAGACATCACTTTAAAACTCTAGCATAGACAAGAACAGTTGTGCTAGCCAACAGTGGTTACCTTAAATTTAAAGTTATTCTTGGGGCTCATCACCTTCCTTATGCTGCTGCTAAATGTAGTATGTTAAAAGACATCTCCAGAAACTGGTCTAGCTAAAGCTTTCAGGAAGCTAAAGCAAATGTAGTATACTTTAAACACTGCAGAAGAAGAAAGGAGGAAAAAAACCCCCATCAAAACAAAACAGAGACAAACTCTTGCTAGAATGAACTTCCCTCCTGTAAGAGTCTTGCATTTATTTGCTCCTTTGAAAAGTAGAGAGGTGAGACTAAGCATTTCAGGAGTTAACCATGAACCTTTCATTTAGCTTTCCTAATGCAGAAGTGCTGATCTTGCAGGCCTTCCTTTCAAAAGATGATACAAAAAAAGGCATGGCATTAAGGATTGCTACTTTGCTTCAAGGAGACCCTGAACAATTTAAGAGCAAAAAAAAATCACCAACATTTTCAAGTGTGCCTAAAGAGAGCTCCAGCTGTTGCATCTCTGATACAGCAGATGACTGACTTCAACACTTTGCTTTCAGCAATTTCAACTATTTTATTTATTTATTTAAAAAAACCTCAAACCCTGAAGTGTTTAGAACTCTGGTTAGAGCATGGTTTTCCATCCTCCCTGAGCATGCTTGGTAGAGGGAAGGAAAGCGTCTTTTGCAACTCAGGAAAAAAAAGAAAAGGGACTACGCAATGAGGAAATAGTGGGTACCATATTCTGTCCTTTTGTGTGAAGGGAGAGGCGACAGACAGAAGTAGGTCTCTATAATTTTATTCTCATTACTTACACAGTCACTGCACTGTGCTACAAGTTATTAACTCACAGCATCCTACTGCATGTTATTAGCTTTGCACAAACCTAGCAGAAAGGAAGATTCTGCTTATGGTTAAATGATTGCTATCAACACTTGCTACTATCTGAAGAACAAACCCCTTTTGTTAGAGGATGCAGTCATCATCTTTAAAAGCTATATATAATTTCAGTAATCTTTTCCTAATGCTTCAGATGCATGTATTGAATTTGAATTGGTTTACAGTTAGTCTTATAAAGTTCTGCTTGTTCTTCTTCCAAAGAAAATAGCAGCAAATTGCAAAATAGGAGGGTCCTGTAGCAAAATATGTAGTTATTACTAAATAATCAATCAAAAATTTTTTGTAATTGACAGTCCTGTTTCATTTCTTTGCATATGTTATATGTTGCAGAATTGACTCAGACAAACTCTACACAAGTATATTCACAAAGATAAAGCAAAACAGTTTTCTGTATTACCAAGTTAAGGAAGTTGGTGCTGTTTGGCAAGTAATAATTCGCCTCTTTATTGAAGAGGAAGGTGGATGTGATCAGTAAGTGCTTGTCAATTTGCATCCTGCCTCCTGCTTTCATGCCTTCTTTCCTCCTGACTCAACTTCAGATTGGAAGATGAGGCATGCAGAGTTCATGGGAAGGTGTATGTGAACAATATCACAGAACTGAAGTTCAAGAAACCCATAGCCTAACATCCAGAACGAGTAAATCATGTCTGCATTAAGTTTCAGTTAATTGAAGAAATAGCCTATCACTGTAATAAAATACACAAGGAGGTTATCACTTCTGTAGACCAATGTCCATATTTTAACCTGTTTGAACTAATGTGCAGGGGCTTGCAAGAACAAAGTTGATGCTTTTTTTTCTGTGGTGAGTACGGAAAAGCCAAGAGCAGCAACATTCAAGAAGAACTACTTTCAAATGCCCAGCTGTACACACTGACCATCTCAACAAAAAGGAAAAATGAATGAAGACTAGGAAGAGAAGGAAGAATGTCCTTCTCACTGATGTCTTTGAGAACTGTTATTTAAGAGTGGCTCTTCCCAGCACCATTAAGGTTTGTTCTCCTGGAAAAACTGCTGACAGTGAGATATAAAGCCCCCTATTGCACAAGTTCACCGTGTAAAATATGCATTGTGAATACTTTTGAACAGCCTAATCTTATGCACTGTTTTTCCAGTGTGGTCCTTTGTACAGCAAAGTATGTACAGACACAGTCTCAGCTAAGCATAATATTATGAACTGGTTACACAAGAACTGCATCCTTATACAGCAGCTCCTGCCACATCAGCTTCTGCATTGAACCACAGCTTACTACTGCTTCTGTTATTTTTGTTCTGTATGCAGAATTCTAATCAGGTATTTGAGTGATGAAATAAACAGCTGGTGCCAATAAATACAGTTATTTTTAAGTAGTGTTGTCTTAAATGTTTCTATTTGTTTTCTAGGTATAAAAGTTCCAGAAGCATACAAAATTATTTTCAGCATGAATTGGCTACAATCTCATTGTGACATTAAGGGATTACTTTATGATTAGACCACCTCTTTGCTGTTCCACTGACTGATGACTGACAATTTCAGTAACTATGCTACAACAAAGAGAATGTTAATTCATTTGTCTGGGCACTTAACTGTGTACACATCAACTGTGAACACAGGTGCTGTCAATTATTCCACTGATGCATTTCTTGGAATCTATTATAAAACTTATATTTTTATGACACCATTATTATCAGTTTTCTTCCCTAGCAAGTCTTTGTATTGAGATAGTCATGGTAAGATTTAAAAAAAAAAAAAAAGGTGCTTTCATCCCTTAGAAACTTATACCTAAGTTGGAGCATAGTCACAGAAGGAACTGCTATGATTGTAGAATGAACTGAACACCACAATGAGTATAAAGTTAAATATAAACAGAACATTGTGTTCAAGGGGCCAGGGGATTACAACTTGTCCAAAAGAAGAAAGTAATGCAAAATTCAAGTTTTGAATGTATATATCACCCTCCATGGAGTAAATGAAAGTGGTTAATATTACTTTTGGACTGCTAAAATTGCACCAGGTCTCTTCCCAGGGTGTTGTCTGTGCACTACTGAAGAGTAGTTCACATTCCCAGGTACCTCATTTTACACTTAACATTGCTTCTCATTCAAGACACTAAACTGCTTCAAAACAGAAACCAGTGCAATTAAGGACAGGCTCTGGCATAGCAACATTCATATGCAATTCTTAGTTTTCCTCAAAGCCTTGGCTTGCACCCAGCTATAGGTTTGAAACTCGATAAAAAGGCAGAGCTGCTTTACATAACTTACCTTTACTATATAACATAGCCATCTTGTTCACGAATTGCACACAGTTTTATAATTGAAAGTACCATATTAATTTGAGGACAAAATGGGTGTAGGTGTCCCATGAATCAGGCACACTTTGAATTCCAAACAATTTTCAAAACTGTTTTTAAATACTCGCCTTGATATTCTCTCTCCCTCTAATGCATTCCATTGTTTTTTAATTAGCCTTGTATTTCTAGTATCTAAATGATTAAGAAACAATAGTTATTCCTCTGCTTATTCATTATGAATACAGCCCACTATGATTTGGAATATAGCTACTCTAGGTGCAGAAGTAAGTTGTCAAAATGCATGAAAGAACATTTAAGACATTTTAAAACTTTGATGCCAATGATATAGTGCACAGTATGCATTTGACTTACTTAAGAGTATGAACAACTTGTTCATTTGATTACTGTATCTACCCTCAAAATTAAATTGACCAATACTCAGGCTACAGTAGATTTAGCCAGATTTGCTTACAAAATAAATCACTAAACTTGAACCCAGCAGAAATATTATCCTCCCTTTCCAAACTGGCAGAAAATATTGTCCACCTTCCACCAATTGTAAATTCAGCTTGAAGTTACTGGCCTAACGTTGTTATATTCCCCATTGATATTTCTTACATGAACTTACAACAGAAATGGTGCAAAATAGCAAGACCTGTTGGAATAGGCAGAAAGGAATTCGAACTTTAATCTGATTGATTTAATTTTTTTTTAGCAGGAGGAAAAAGAATAAAGTTACAAGATTCTTTTAATATTTTCACAATGTTAAACTAAAACTGAGCTCTAGGCTACATGTGTAAGTAAATCTAGAACACAAAAGGGTTAAATAAGATCTTCTTTTAAGATACAAGAACTTAAGCTTGCTTTACGTTTAACAAACTTCACAGAACAGGTACTGCAAAGGAACAACCCCCTCCCCAACTTCTTGTTTAAAGTGAACATTGTCCATAATTCACATGAACTTTAAGTAGTGTTCTCTCAAGAGCCACCTTGAAACCATCTGTGCACTTGTAATGAGATTAAAGAGAATATTGAGGAACAAAATAGCATCTTCAGTATTAATGCAGAAAAGTCTTGCGTATCAATCAGAATGCCCATCAAATGCTATGGTAGGATTTTGTAGGAAAAGAAAGTGTGTATCACAGCAGCCGCCAAAATCCATGTTTTTTTAAACTCCTCATGGCAAATGTAAATAATACCCTTGGATAGTCCCTCTCACCAGGACCAGTTCCTGAAAATGCAGCACATCATTACAGAAGATTTTGCTGCTGGTTTCAAGTTCTTGAACAATAACAATAATAAAAAAACCAGCTTGCCTTTTGTATAGCTTGCATTTTATAATGATGGGACACTTCTGATTTGCTTCATGGTTAATTAATACTAATACAGTCAGATGCTGAGTGTGTGTGTGAAGAGACATATATATTCTTCTCTTTTTTTTAAATTAGTTGTCTCCTTGTTAAATGCTCCTAACTGGCTACCAAAGTAGCAATATAATTTGGCCTATAAGGAGTTAGTTACCTGTAACAAGTAGAATGGAGGATGACTCGTACAAACTTACTCCCAAAACGCTGGGGTTTTTCAAGTGACACGTTACTTCACCCCTCTGATGTTTTATATCTGCCCAGTATTTGAAGACGAGACAAAAATCTTTCCCTCCCTCAGGTTTTCTTACAAATTTACCCGATTGTTAATACCTTACTAATAGACTGAGAAGCTAAATTCACTCAGGATTAAGCTGGGCCCCATCGGTACAAATCCTTTTTACCTGCATAAACCCTGTGTGCAGCAGGAGACATGCCGATTATTAAGTAAGTTTGCTTTTTTGTTTCCAAACTGACAAGACTGGTGCAATTCAGCTCAGCTCAACATGACATACCATAATACAGAACCATAGGTCTAAACACATCTGAAACATTCTACTCCATGTAATGCTTTTCACATTCACTTGCTATACTTGCTTTGCAATAGATGCGGGCAGAGATTTTCATGAGAGTGTTCAGCTGCATAGAAAAAGGGCTGACATAGCCCATTTGATTATCTCATTGACACTCTGGAAGTGAGGAACACAAACTCAATCTGATAAAGGGTGTTTTACCGGTTGGTTCCCCAATACTGTTACCAAATTCCGTTTGCTACAAAATGTCCTTTCCCCCCCCCCAATATATAAGTCTAGCTACAGAAAGTCAGTCTGTAGAATCCAGCCATGGCTACTGTGCTGTGAATTAGCCTTATTTGATCAATTATCAGATACCTGCACTTAGCAAAAGGCAAACAAGAGCCAATCAGGTTTCGGCCGGTGGGAATGGCTGCACTGCTCAAGGTAGGTGGAATCTGTTCACACAACTCACAGAATCTCTGTGGATGCCATGTAAAAAGTATGCACCATTTACTGCTCTGGGATGGAGTTGTCTTTAAAGTGACATCATAATTTAACTGAGAAGAAAGAAAAAAACCAAACAAAACCAAACCCTGATAGGTTCTTTATAGTAAGATAGATATAAAAATTTTTCATAAGAATCTCTGTCCCCCTTTCTTTTTGGCTTCCTGGGAAGAACCAGAAAGATGTTCCTACCCCAACAGAATCCCTGATGCTGGTGACACTGCCTAATTCAAAAGCCACACGCGATGAAGGCACGAGTGACCAGTCAGGTCTTCTGGGCTTAAGCAGCTGCAGTTGCTGCTCTTAGTAGTATTTCACCTCCTCAGGATTCACTAGCAGTGAAGAGGTGAAAGGCTGCACATTAAACAGTTTGTCTGAAAGCCATGTGCATAGCAAACTTTTACACCAGCTTCTGTACAACTAATTGTTTTAACTCTGCAGCTGGAATGTTTCCAGCATAAGGCTTTTAGAGTGACTCCAGCAATAACAGAAGCCTTTGGATTTTTCTTGTTTTGTTTAAATCCACTAGCCATGCTCAAAAATAATATTTCTTCATGTTTTATTTTTATACTGTGGCTAGCAGGCACCTTAGTAACCAGCCAGAAATCAACTTCAACCACCATCAACCCCTAAACTACAGTACCAGGACGGTTGACTAAAGAAAGGAAACTGATTGGCTGTAGTCTGAAACTTGCCTAGTACAAGGTGTCTGGCTGACTTTGTCCTAAATAAGGCTAACATTAGTGAACTAAGAGAACAGCATTTGGTTGCAGTCTTGCACTCAGGAACATCCTTCACCAATGCGTTGGCAAGATCTCCCTACTTTCCGATCCAGTTTCACCATTTTCATAATGGCTTCCTCACGCCCACGTCCCATGTGGTCAAATGTGCAGTCATGTTGTTCAGGCAGGCGATGTAACATACAGAACACATAACCTACCATGGAAAGGGAGAAAAAAAAAATATAGTTAGGAACTTGGTTAAAGTGGCAGAATCTTACCTGAATCAGAAGTGAAGGATCACCTACTGGGGGATTACTCAGTTCCCAAAAATTAATGCCAGCTTTAAGTTTTTAATTATCTTCCCTTACAGGGTAAATAAAGCTCTGATTATTTACTGCATTTTCTTGAGTATTTATCAACACAGTATCAAAGCTCAAGTCATATTAAATTTGGGTTGGTTTTTTTGCCATCCTCTCATCCTATAGATCATCTAAACTAGGTATGCCCAGATAGTAACAAAGCTAATGTTTCAAAAGAAAAGTCTGATTACCTTAACTGAAATCTTTTCTGCTTTATGTACAGTTGGTTGTAATTTCTGAAATTCATGCCTATAGTACTTCAGGTTTAGCTCCCAAGCTAATTCAAGTCAGAACTGTTAAATCTAAGCACCTTGCTTCCTCCTTACTGCCAGCACCCCAAGTTGGCAGCGACTGCAGCAGAGTTCACTGCTCCACTACTGTTCCAGTTTTCAGAAGCTTCTCTTCATGAACTGTTCTGACACTAACCACGGGGGGTGAACAGGCATTTGACATAGGGACATGTCATGTCACAACATCTTGCTTTGTAGCTGAAAAGACATAGCTTATTGTCTCTTTGTTTAAAGCTAGTCAATGTTACTCAGTTTTCCAGGGAGCATGTGATTCAGAAACACATGTAGAAATACGTCAATACTTTTTCCTACAGGTGAGGAGGGCATCCTCAGTAGCCACCTCTTTCTAGTCTACAAAGAAAACCAGCTTTTTTCTTATTTGTCCCTAATACTTTATAAGAGTAAAGAAATTGCCTCCAATTTCCTACCTCTAAAATGAATGTGACATAGTGATAAGTAGTATTAAGATGATACAGTAGGGAAGAGAGTCAGACAGTTACAGGGTTCATGTAGTCCACCATATATGAAACGAAGTATGATACTGCCCGTGCTACAGTATTTTTCCTGCCTGATGGTGCAAAGAGCATCACTCTGCCTCTCACTGAATGCTTTACATTACTGCTGCTCCTTGAATGCTCAAAAGATATTAAAACCACAAATGATATTTGAGAGATAGAAAAGGATAAAAATGAGTGAATGATTGAGAGAGTGTGTGTTTGTGCATATATATACACATACACACACATATATATAAAAAAATGTGCGTAAAGTATTTCAAGCTCCTGGACTATAAAACATCAGTTGTAGGAGAGAACAACAGGCTATCTTTATGTTAGCGTGATTGTTAAGAAAACAGAAAGGGAAAAAGTATCACACATGGAATTATTCAAAAAAAACAAAAAAAGTGAAGAGAAATTGATTTATCTTTGTTCTTTGTTTCAATAGCACCAGCTATGAAAAGACACGTTTATTATCTGTGGTCAGCTTTGAAACCCAGTTCTAGGAACAAAGCAAAAAAGACAAGTTTTCTGTATTGGTATACACGATTCAGAAATATGGATGGAAAGATGCAGATTGAATTGATATGTATCTCGCCCCTTGTGATCATTGCCTCCACTTCAATCTCAGTCTGGGTCATACCACACTCAAATGTGACAAATATCTTTCTTGAGGTACCAAAAATTCAAGGTCTGATTGTTAAAATGAAAACATCCTTGGGACTATAGTTCAAATAGTGAACAGGAATTTCACTCAATTCTCCTACAGAAAGCAGGGACTGAAGGCTTCCCTTATTTCTTGAAATAAGACTTCAAATTATGGAACCAACGTCCACTGCAGGCACAAGAATACATAAATACCTGACTAGATGAGCTCAAAAATCAAGTTCATCATCTTATCTGTAATGGATGTGTAAGAAGCAGATGCAAGAATCCCTGCAGATACAGATTGGGCTGATGTCATTTCAGCTCCTTGTAGGTGAAAACTAGTTTTAAATCCTGACAGCTTTACAGATCCTCTCCACATGGTTAACAAGCATATGAAGAAATGCTATTTAATGTTATCTAAAAGAGACCTTGAACATGTATACAATCTTCACCAAGACCCTTTTGACAATTCTATAAATCTAATAAGAAACTACATATACAACATGATTTATCACTTTGAACATGACCTTTCAATTGCCACATCTCCTTACTTTCTACAAAGCCTCCTGCTTTTTGTAGACCAGTATAACTTCATGATGTTCCTTTGTACTTTGCCACACCCCCGATACAATCTAAACTGTGCTTTGCCACATCTTTGTTTTTTTGAATACCTTTTAGTTCTTTTTAGAGCACCTGTTTTCATGTAGGAAAATTTGTACTGTATGCATGAAACATTATTTATTTCTTCTGTTTGTCACGTATTTCCTTATGCATTCTTGAACAGAATTTCAACAACTGTCCACAAAGCATGGCAGGTGATTTTAATTTTCCCAGATTATGGGAAAAATATTTCTAATTTCAGCAACTAAATGATTTAATCCTGTTATTCATGTATCTATTTAAATATGTATGGCTAATTAGAACTGATAATACCTAAAGAAATAATACCCAAGCACATTTTGAATGTTACTAAAATATTTTTGCATATATTGGCTGTTCTTACGGAGGGGGTTTATTCTTGTTGCATTAGCAATGGTGATCTTTTGGAACCCTCATTTCCAGAAGAGACTTCTGATCTTTAGTCCCATTGCTCCAAATGCCTAAGTCACTTTAAAGATTGGAACTTGTATTTTTGTAGGTTTTATTTAAAAATTTAAAGGACCTGAATACTGTTATATAGTAGCTAGTTGAGTAACAGTAGTTCTGAACATTTTTTCATTAGTTCAGAGTAGATATATTCAATTAAGTTATTACTGCTATAATCACTCCTTGCCTCTTCACTGGTCTGGAAATCAGAGTGGACTTTCTGTGGTCTGTGTGTACACAAGTGCCTCATGTCATACCAAGACCATCAGTTTTTACAGCAGTTCCATTATGAACTTATGTGCACTGGGGCAGAACGCCAATACGTGATCTGTAAAACCAATCCATATTTAGAGGTGAAACCTTTTCTCCTGAGAACTCTGCTTTTATGGTTATAAAGCAAGTTAGATAAATGAACTTTTGCGGTGTATTTACTGTTAAGTTCATTATGGGAAGATATCAAATATAGGTTGTCTCCCCTAAAGGATTTTACTGCAGAAATGCTTCTTTTAGCACACTACAACTAAAAGACAAAATAAATAACTTTCTGATAGGGGAAAGAGCATTAGAAAAGGGAATCCATCTGCCAACTAAAGTTAGTTTACCCTAGTCATCAACCAAAAATATGCCAGACTTCCACTCCAAGCGTAGAAGATTTCAGTCTAGTAAATGTAATAATACATCTCACAGCATTGCAATTGTTTTCTGATGTTAGAAGTAAACTATGAATCACCTACTCCTCAGGCCTCTAATGCAAACATCTTGGAAAAACATTATATAGTGCCTCAAAACCTTTGAGCTCCTCTAAGCACCCCAGAAACTACTTCACAATATATCATCAAAAATTCACTTCCATTTCATCACCAGAGCATAAATGGCTAAAGCCATAAAGCAGTGTACCATCTCTGCCTTACTTGTACCCATACAGATGAGTCTTTTGTGTAGGACATTAAAAAAAAAAAGAAAAAAGAAAAAAGAAAATCATTCAAAGGAAGTCTGAGATCGCACACAAGCAACTGCAAAGTTGCTTTCATCATTCCTGAGGAATCTGCTGGGAAAAGGCAATTGGAGAGGACAGAAAGCAAATCTTCCATATTCAAGACTAGAGAATACCACAGACCTACAGTTTGCAGTCATTTTTCATCATCACCCCCACACAGCATTTTCCTCATTGTTACATTCAAGAGCACTGGCTAGATGGGAGTATGGAATGACAATAAGCAAATATTTCAACTAAAACCTACATTTAATTCTTAACTCTCCATCTTCAAATTCTGAAAACAGTAAGCTGCTAAAATACCAATAAAATGATATGTGAAGCATCAGAAACAATTAAACTAAATGGCATAATAATCCACAACACAAAAGCCAAATTGTCATTTTGGAGGGTCCCTGATTTTTTGTAAAATTTCTTCTTTTCTCTTTGTTAACAGAAAGTGGTCAGACTTTCTGGAACACGGCACAAATGCCCAATAATTGGATTACTGCAAACTACCAATGTAGAAGTACAGCACGCTGTTCTGACTACTCTAGTAGATGTCCTTGGCCAGGCATGGAGTCCTAGACTCTTCTAATGTACTGCTGGAGAACACCACACTGTAACGTAAAATATACAATAAATATAATGATCCCTGTTATGTGAATGGCGTTGTGATAGAAAGGAAGCTTCTTTTTCTTCCACCCTGAGATTCTGGTCCTGATCTCATCGATGAGACATTCAGAAAGCTGCTAAAAGAAGACAGATTTGTTTGTAAGCGTGTTTTGAAAGAAGTGGTGGAAGTGCCAACCAAGCTTATTAAATATTTATACAGCTTACACATTTTCAAAGTGTCTTAAAAACATTTAAAAGTGTCCCTGTTTGCAACATCTTGATGCATATTACCTAAAAAGTAGTTGCATGCTGTTTTTTAAGAATAGAGAACATATTTGGACTTTTCCATACAGTGAATGTGTCATAAGATTAATACAGCAGTTCCATCTACTGAAGAAAACTGAACTTCGCTTATGTAGACGTACATTTTTGTGTTTCTAAAAGCTAAGCCGTTCAAATATCATTGCCAACATGAAAAGACAGAAGCCCTTCATTACCAAGTATCATCAATCATCTTAATTGTTCAAGGTAGACATTTATGTTTTCATTGCCTGTAGTAACTGCTCTGAAAGTTTAGCCTTCTATACTACAGTGACCCCTTCTGATTCATTCAAAGAAGCTCCCATTGGTAGGTGAAAGAAAGTGAAGTCAATATTGCCATACAAAACCAGAGCTTCTGACACCTTAAAATAATCTTACCTGCCCACTAGTCCTGCTATTTACCATTTTCATTCCCAAGTCAAGAGGCATAAGTTCAAAACTGTCAGAATTTGCAGCTTATGCCACTTCCAAATTTTATTTAATAAACAACTTGTGTTTATATAGATCCCCTATAAGGACCCTATTCAAAAGTAGTCTGAGTAATGGCATAGACTTATTCCTGTGCAGAATTCTGTCCTGTGTGCTTTGGCTTCTTCATGTGCTTTACAAGGAATTTTACCTTTCTTGCTAATTTGAAATACTAATCAACAAAGGTTCAAACAGAACTTAAAAATACCTCTTAACCTTAAGAGATGAAGGTGCTGCAAAAATTCTCTACTAAAGGTGTATTATCTAACAAGGTACGTGTGAGTCTATATGCAGATTTCTGTGCAAGAACAGATTTTAACATATCTTTAAGAGGTGAACGTATCTACAGCATATCATACAACACTGCAAAACCAGGCAGATTAACCAGCAGAGAAGATTAGGTCATGCAGTGATACATGCTGCTGCAGCACTGTTCAGAATAATTGGACATCATTCACCAAAAGTGTCTAGTAATCCCCAAAACAATGTTTACGCATCTCCCCCATCCCTTCCAACTGGAAAGATGACTTAATGTGTTGTAAATGATGCTAACAATAAAGCTATTAAAAAAAAAGGGCAGGAGGGAAATATTTTTTTCTTTTTTCAAGACATGAAATAGGTAAGAAATGAATGTAAGAGTAGAACAAATAGCTACCAAGATACCAACCAAGACCCTAAAGGCTTGTACATCAAGTACCTCAGAAAACACTTGCTCTCTGGATTTCAATATAATCCAGCTTGCTCCCCTAGTATTTTGGAGATTGTTCTTCTTAAAAAGAACATCCAGCAATGGAAGGGCATAAAAGTGTGCTATCATCCAGCCTAGCAAAACTTCCAGAGCAGCTTATATGCACAGCTATTTTACAGTATAAAAATATTCTAGTCTGATGGTACCTTGTATTATTATTCTTCTAGACAGCTCCATTCTTTCATATACTCTAATTATCTCTTCTCTCTCTTGTGTGGGCAATGCTTTGCATTGGCATTGTCAGCTTTCATTACACAACTCAAGGAACATTCAGTTTTACTGACATTTTCCATAAAACCAAACCAAACCCTAACAAGCTAATCAACAAGCTTTTGGAAGTAAGTGAGCAAAATTATTCTCCTGTTTCCCTTTCCCAGTTTTGCAAGATGTCATGGACATTGATTAAATGCTAAGTAGTTCAGAATAACTTGGCTAGGAATCTTGTCATTCCTTCACAAGGGGAAAAGGGGAGTAAGCCACATTATGGTAAAGCTTTTTAACCAAATAGATGTATTTATTAAAACTCCACAAAATACAGCTTGAGGCAGTAATTTCTACCATTTCCACTCCAAGAAGAGTGGATGGGGAATGTTAACCTCTTAAGTGCTCACAGTTAGAAGTCTCTAAATATTATCTTAAAATTTGCCCTCTCAAGGCATTTCAATTCCATGTTTCTTCACAAACAGCACAGCTGCAAGATTCAAGAAACACACAGCAGCAAAAAGTGTACGTATCTTAACAACTTATTTTTCTAATCATTTGCTATGGTCACTGCAACTTGTCTTTCAATATTTTCTTCTTTATATAGATCATCTATACTTATAACTACCAAAATGATCAATAACTGAATCAAAAAGAGGAAAAGAAAAGAGGTGGTATAAGACACCTTAGAATGTTTCTTTTAAACTGCCAATCTGTCCCTGGGACTTCCATCCTGCTTTTAAGTCAGTCATAATCTCAGGTTTCATGCTAGAAGCACACAGCTCTGTGACATCCGTGATGCTACATAAAAATTTATGTCTGGGACTCAGGATGCTTACAGGATGCTGCAGATTCATTTTGTATTTCTACTACTGGGTTTATGCTCAGGAGAAAAGAAGGGAACAAAGATGATTTTTATTTTTTTTTCCCTTTTCCTTTCTTGCTCTATTTTGCTATCTACCATGAAGAGGGTCAAGCAATATGTATGAGCATGCATCACAGAAAAAAAAGCTATTAGTGAAAAAAACTGTCCACGAAATGAATGGAAGATATTGTATGCAAAAGAAAGATGACACCATCTTAATCCTGTAGCAGCCACTGGACAGGTACAGTTAAAGATTCTGCAAGAATTCTTTAGACTGCAAGGCAAAGACTTTGTATTTCCAAGTTCACTCATGTATAATCTGTGTTTCAAAGTGTCTTCTGTCTATGTTCTTGAAGATCGTAAGCCTGGAAAGCTGCTTTAAGGAGCACACAAGAGATGTGGTTTTGCACTGTGGAGACTCTGCAAACAAACTATGTTTTATCCCAATTTGTGCTAATTTCAAATTAACTTTCCTATTTATCTTACTACTTGCACAGAAAGCTGTCAAACTATTTTTCCCTACATTAAATGTGACACAAATTTTGAACAGAGAATTTATATCACTTGAGGACAGAGCATGTGCTGACTTTTTAGGGTGTTTTTCCAATCAACAATTCTTAAGGATGTTCTACATAAGACACTATTCTACTCCTTGACTTTGAAACTAAGAATGACTCAGAAGAAACAGTTTCCTCCTGTTTCTTTGAAGGCAGTATTTGGAGTGGGAAAAATTAAGATACGGCACTCTGCTAGATTCAAGTCCTGCTTTTGCTCTAGTGGATACCAACTTCAAAGAAGCAGGGAGCATCTTCAGGAACAGAACTGAGGTTTTCAGGAAATTATTTCTGAATTTCAAAGAATCCTCAATGAATCAAAGTGACAAATACAGCATACCTGCTTTGTAATAGTGAACTGCAATTAAAAAAGTTTGCTGTGAGTCAGGTCTTACTAAATACTGCAGGTCTTGGTCAGGATCATATCTCAGTTCTGCCATGTACCACAAAATAAGAGTGATTAAATCTTTTAGTTTGGATCAAATATTTTTTCTTGCTTTACAGAACACATGCACATAAGAGTAACTACTTCTACATCACAACTTCTTCACCCCTCTACGGATTCATGAGTTGAGGCCAACATCTATCGGAGACAGTCTAACGGAGCAACTTAGGTACATGATTATTCCCACTGATACAGCATGCAATCAATACTCGCTTCTAAACTGCTTTATACCTCAGAAGTCACTGACCTACACATTTCATCTGTAGGCTCCCCTTCCAGTGTTACACACCGTCCTCAATTTTTTGTCTAAGTTGCAATCCACAGCAGTCAGGCACAAGCAGTAGTTGTAACACTACAAGTTGACTTACCAGCTAGCACAAACGGTGGGTTACCGCTGTTGTGAAATGTCTATAGAACTGGGTATGATCACACATGAGACACAAAGGCAAAAAAATGGTTGAAGTTTAATTAAACAAAAGAATTTGCAAATAAACCATTTTACTCCAAACAACTTGCAGCATCAACAGCAGTGCCAGATAGTGAACACCAACGTACAACTAACTTGAGGAAGAGGAAAAGCTAGGTTCAAAATGAAAAGTTTGGACTTTAGGTAAAGAGAACACACTGAAACAACACTGCATCTCCCATATCATTCCTAGTTTCACAAGGTTATATCCTGTAGGATGTGAGAGAATTAATCCAAAGAGGAGGATATGCAGTAAAAAAGCAGAATTATGCCAAAAAGGCATCTTAGTGTCCAAGAGCAGACACCAAATAAAGTGGAGGTAAAACATAATAATAGGTAACACTATTGCAAATGGTAGTACTATTATAAAATTAGATTTTCCATAGGCTATACCAGAATATAAAGAAGTATTTGTTTCCTACCCAAAACATTTAGATTTGAGAGTAGTATGAAGTCTTAAAAAAAGTCTCCTGAAGAAGGGCAGGCAGATGACAGCTATCCTAGCATCAGTGCAGTGCCTTGTGCAAAGTGTTTGACATTTTCAAAAGAGCTAGATGAGTATTAATACTTCTAAAATTCTCTCTCTATCCAGCCCACCTGAGCTAATACATTTCTCCCAGAAGCTGCGGATTTAATTAAAAGCCAAAGTGTATCCAGTAATTTAATTAAAACAGCAAGCAATATTGATTGATTCAATAATGTATGTGTATCATTTTGTTTAGCCCAATGAAAATGCAGGAAAGATAAGGCTACTAATAAAGAACTGGAATGAAAAATGAAAGGGTCTATACTAATGTACTGTATGTGTTGTATTAATTCTGTTCTCCTGGATCCTGCATGTATATTGACTTCAAATCATCACATGCTGAATATGATTCCAGGTTTGACTTTCAGTATATTTCCTGAATTATATTATTTATGCCTTGGGTTTAAATAGCTTTCTAGAGGTTGCACCATATTGATCCACAGTCTGACAACAGCTAGGCTTGCTGGCCAAATCACTGGAGAGAAGCAGCTCTATTTCTTTGAAACCTAAATCAAATTTATTTTATGTCTTTATCCCCTATTTACACCTGTGTCCAGGGTCTCTTAGATTACAGATGCTGCTCCATGGAAGTCTTCTATTCCTGTAGCCTCTTGCAATCTACGTTGAGTAATTCTTCTAACCAAAGGGAAATAGAGCTCCATTCAAGAAGCTCTATTTATAGCATAAAGGAAAACAAATGCTTCGAGTGATGTACACTTCCACCCTTGCCCCTTTTTTTGGGTGCGAACAACACCCCATGTTATACAACATTCCTTGCTCCTGCCTGTTCCGAATATGCAGAACCCCCTGTACACCACTTACACATGCATCTGAACAATTTTCAGAAACTCAGAAGTATTTACTGTGAACGCCTCACTAGGTAAATATTTTCATTTCAATACATACAAAGATACAGTTAAATAAATGTATTACTTTGAAAAACCTACTGGAGAAAATACTACACCTTAGTGATTAGAATATCCATAAATACAGTTTTTCAGCTCTTGAAACTTTCCTCCAAGGCTAGAAATACTTAATATAAAAAGCCCCTGGCACAGACTAGTAGTATTCTTTTTACTTTTGTGAAAACTGATGCACACTGATCTTTATGCCATTTCTTTAGAAGGCCCACAGCAACCTAGTGGAGAACTCTAGCAGAGAATCAGGTAGTCTCAAGTCCCAGTACCTAGCTCTAACACTTTTTTATAACTTAGACATGGAATTTAAGACCACAGGTAGTATTTTCCTTTAGGTAATATTTTATTTAGTTAGTTTGTAAGGGGAAAAAACCCTCTAGTTCCTGGAAAGAATCCCAACTTTTCAAGGCAAATTTTGACAATTCCTTTCAATATCCTTCTTCTCCTCCCAGCTCTGATGCAGCAATTGCTGTGATGTTTTCTCCCCACTTCTTCCTATGAAGAATTTAGATTTTCACCAACAAAATTCACTGGGCATCTTTCCTCCCTACCTAAGCCTTACTTTGTGGTCAGTTGAACTAGCTGGTAACGTTCCTTCAGGATTTGTCAGATGATTTTAGCATATTTTTGGGCCTTCTGTGTTTACTTCAAATATCAAGCACATTAGTAAAATCAGTACTTATGTGCGTAGCTATTTGTTAACAGATGGACAAATATGTTTGATTCACTTTGAGGCGGACACTTTCTAGGCAGTATCTTTCCTTCTGAGAACAGACTGCTGCAGCCTGCTGCCAACCAACAGAAGCTTTCTAAGTGCACAGTCCTGATGAAGTTATAATGTGTGCCTGTGAGACTGTGAAAAAATAAGAACATGGTAAAGAAAGAATTTTGATTAGAAAAGGTAGAGCACTTCAACCTTCAAAAATGTTTCCTTTAACATCTGGCAGGTAGGTGGCTATTATCTTCATTCTTCTGATAAGAAAAAAATGAATCAAAGACTGAGCAAATTACTTCCCTAAAGGTACTGAAAGAGATGGAATTAGAAATAAGGTAGCCTCAGCTAGAGTTTTCTGTTCAGGTTCACTTGGCCATGTATCTCTCGTGCATACAAGACAATTAAAAATGGCATAATCTTTTACTTTATCCATATGCTTCTTTCTTCTGTAACCACAGTACAGGTATGTACAGAAGAAGAGACCTAATGTGGCACACCAACAAAATGCTTATTTTTGACTCATACTGTAGTTTCCATGCAAAAACCACCTGAAGATTACATACTGAAGGACTTATCACATCAGTAGTGTCAAAATAAAACCTCTTTTTTTGTTTGTTTGTTTTCGAAAGGAACACGCTATCTTGTTTTATTTAAGGAGAACTCGAGGACTTAAGAGACCGACTGAGCCATTTCAATTACATGTATTGATTGGGACTATAGAACGGTAACTAACAGGCTCAGTATACGTTACTAAATAAAGAGAGTTGCCTGTTGTGTGGTGGAAGAAATCAAAATCAGCACAAGCTGTAAGAAACCCACATTAGTTGAACAAGCTAGGGGAATATACTAGAGCCTTTTCAAACTGTATTTCATGATTCCCAATTATAAGGAGACCATGAACTCCATTTACACCTTTAAAGCTGTGGACAGCTTCTCTAAAGCCTAGACATTAAAGTGTTTTTCTGAGTCCTATCCTTGGAACCCATGATACACCAATTAGTCAACTGCTTTTAACTGTTTAATTTCCAGTATTTTCAGAATATGCATTACTCAGAGACCAACATTAGTTAACAGCTCCTATTCCCTATCAATTACATTGCAGTCTTGGGATAACATCTTTGTAAAATAAAACAAAACAAAACCCCCCTTATGAGTTTGATTTCAAACTTCAATAGTTTTTCTTTCTTTCTTTTTTTTTTTTTTTTTTAAAATACTTGCAGTAATGTAAGCTAAGATGACATTACTGGAATGGCTGAGGCAAAAGTACTGTTCTGGGAGCAACTATCTTAGGAGAACAGTCAACGGAAGACATCTGAATATGGTACGTCTTAAGGCCTGGCAGGAAGACTTGCCAGAATTATATTATGTTAACCAGTTACTAATAAGATTTATTTTTCCTTTAACGCTTCTTATTGAACTGGTTGACTCAACCTCCAGAAGCAGTGCACATATTTAATTTTAATCAGTGGAAGTACATGTTATACCAATATATAATCATGTTCTTAAGCCATTTTGGTTTGTACCAGATAAAACTTACCCATCTAGAAAGTGAATTTACCAGTGCCATTAGAAATTCTTCTTCACAGAAAAAGGTTCCATGGAAATGGAACCATGATTTAATATTTTACCGTGTTTTAAGAGAAACCTTAGTTTCAATACATGTTGGACTACTTTTGTACAAAGATG
This sequence comes from Haliaeetus leucocephalus, assembly GCF_000737465.1. NCBI lineage: Eukaryota > Metazoa > Chordata > Aves > Accipitriformes > Accipitridae > Haliaeetus > Haliaeetus leucocephalus. The sequence goes on from NW_010973188.1 coordinate 1,265,292, forward strand.
ATAAAGTTGTCAGAGCTTTTTTTTGCTTAGCTATTCAAGTTTATTTCTTTCTTCCTGTCCTTTTGAAGATAATTTCTAAATTAACTGAGTAAATCAAATCATTCCAAATTTATTCTTGCACAATCCAAACAAGTGCCTCATCTCCTGTGTTTATGAACGAGCAGCTCTGTTATACAAGTTAAGTATCTGCAGCTGTTTTTTTCCACCTGTTTTATTATTGAATCACAGTGAGACTTGCTGCCACAGTACCTGTAGAAAAGGTACAGTCCCCTCTGTGTGGACACATTTTATTTCTGACTGCTAACAGAAACGCTCAGTGCTTGATATGAGTCTGTTCTTTTCTTCCTCTTACCCATCTAATTAGCAGATGACCAAAACAGAGATAAAGCAACAGACACTTTTAAATAATCCCAAGAAAAAAATTCCACTAGATTATTACAGATTTATATAAAACTAAATTAAAAACAGGGATGTGGAAAAATAAGCATAGCAACATACCAGAACTCTCTTTTTTGTACTTATTAACTATGCTTATGTGTTTGTGTGTGTATATATATATTCATGCATATATGTACATAATACGAGACAAGTTTCTGAAACTGTTTAGAAGGCAAGTTTGCCAAATATTTTTTAAAAATTTTGTTCCTGTCCCTGCCAAGATTACAGATTTTTTTACAACTTGTTTATAATGCTTTCTCATGATGGTTGGACATCCTTTAATCTGCATTTACTCATTAATGTTTTAAAGTCCTTTCCATTGTTAACATTTATATCTGTGTGTGTGTGTGTGTGTATATATATATATGTATAATTTGGCAAGCACCGAATTATCTTTAGAATGCACCAGCCTTAAGTCAAGAGTTGGTTTAGGATGTAGGATATTTTGTAAGAGATATAATGCCAGTTTGTTTTTAATATTGTTCTAGTGCAAGATAAACGTGTACCCCATGGGTTTATTCCCTCATCACCTTAAGGTCAGCTTTCCTTTGAGCTACTTTGTTTTCCAAATGCTTTCTCAAATTTGTAATTTTTTCCCCATGAATAACTTCCCTCATGATCACTGTCCACATACAAAGGAAGGTGGTGCACTGATACCTGTATAGAAATTAATCTGAAGACTTCACATGCATTTTTTGGACAAACGTTTTTTGATGAGCTGTCTTAACTAAGTTTTTTCTCTTATTTTAATAATCAGAGTATCTCTGTTTCTGTCAGTGATTCCTTTCATCTACTTAATAGGCATTTATAATTGCCTGTCCCATTGCCCCTATTTTTTCTGTTTGTTTTCAATGTAGTTAAACATTCACTTACATGTTTTTTCCCCTCTAGGCAAGTAATATTAAGATTACTGAAATATGTAGTTTGTTGCTTTCCTCTGTATTTTATACTCTTTCACAGTTCAGCTTCTACTTTATCTTTCTTTCATTTTCCTATATGAATGAATTTGTCATCCGAGCCAACTGTGCTATGCAACTTGTACATCTTGTACTACTATGGCCTCTTTTCTTAATTTTCTGTTCTTCCTGTCCCCTCCTCTAATCTAAGCAAAGAATGCATAATCTTAAGTGTTTTTATGCATTAACCTTACAAGAAACAAGCTACAAAGTTATCAGGTACAAATTGAATTATCAACTATTCAGACATGTTGATTTTCCATGTTGCTAAACTGTAGCAAGCAGCTTGCTGTGAAACTTGTTAGAACTAGAAACCATTTTATCAAGACAATCTTACCCATTTTGATCACATCTTGATGAGGCATTTCACTAACTTCTAATAAAAATTTAACATGGCATTCATCCAGTTTGCATTAAAGTCACATTCAGCACCATCTCTGAGACACCCAGCACACTGTATACTGCAAAGACTAAAATCTGTGTCCTCTTTCTAGAGACATACTTTAGTAGTTAGATCTCTACCACAATGAGCAGTGGACAGTGATCTATAAAGTTATACCCACATAAAGTTCCTAACTAATTAGGAAGGAAAGTTATGCCCTTATAAAGGAGCAATCTGTGGTGTGCTCCAACAAGGTGCTACGCCCTCATTCCACGCGCTCAGCACAGCAAGGCAGGCAAGGCTAACCAGCAAAGCTATCATTTCCTGACTCAAAGTCGTAATGCCATAGAGGCCACTTGTGAATGTGCATCTCTTCAAATCAAGAAACAGACAAACACCAATCCTTGCCAACATCCCACAAATAAAAATTGCAAAACAACGCATTTTGCCTTCACCCATGCCTGAAGTTAGTAGTTACTGAAGTCTCCATCAAGAGCAGCACTGAATATGTAATCATTCAAGTCCGTCCACGTTCTGGGAAATTATAACTTGTTACAACACAATCTAGACCAGTAAAACCCCAAGAAAATCTTTTCTGTCCACACAGGCAAGAAATACTGCTAACAACTGTTTGATCAGATTGCACCACAACTGAGCAGTTATTTTTTAATACAGTCTGATCAAACTAGAAGGTTTCAGCATCTTCCCATCCTGTTAAGCATCTACTCTGGCTAAAGAACACAAAAAATTTGAGATTCCTATCTGAGAACTACACAAACAAATCAGCAACATCTCTCTAAGGCACTGCAGCTGGAATCTAAAGACAAGCTTACTTTCCAGGGCTCATTGTCTTGGCCACCCTATTAACTCCCCAGAGTTCTGGCTAGGTGGAGCCTGAGCTGCAGACGTGTCCGCTAGGATGTGGCCTACAAATAGCAAACCATTCTACACAAAAGCTGCTGAAGAGCTAGTACACTGTACTAATTCTTCTTTAATTGCTGACTAGGACTGGATCTAACATGACAGAGGTGAAAGTCCTTTACTGATCATCTAGAATATCCTCGTACATCTTGCACAATTCCAACAATACTAAAGACCACCGCAGACTTCTGTGTGTTGGCTTTATGCAGCAAGTGACACCAGAACTACTTTTTGCTGTAAAATTCTAAGCCTCTGCCATAAAATTAAGCTAAGCTTTCTGTGCAAATAATTTCTATGACTTAGAAGTTTACAGCTCGGTATCTTTTAAAAACATACACAACTCTATTTAGTAGCGATATATCTCTAGTCAAGTAATTAAGACAAGACCCATATATTTGTAGTGTAATTTGCAAATAATCAAACTGCCTTTTTCCAAAATACATTTCCAGAACTCTGTGTTATATAGCTACTTTCACTCACAAATTTGCTGCCCCTAGTTTTAAAGCAAGTTTGTGATAACCACTTGCATATCACATCACTGAACTGACAACTTAATTTTCAGATCAAGGATCATTGGCGATTGATTTCGGACTGCTTACACTTCCAGCAGAAATGCTACAATAGAATGTAACTTGAAGAAAACGATTCCTGTAATTCCTGATGATTTAACTGCTTACTAAACCTAATATTAAATAAATACATTATTTCAATACAATCATTATCCATCATAAGACTCTAAAGTATTAAAGGCCCACCCAAATCTAGAGAACATTGCTGTCTGGAAAACATGCCTAGTGTAACTGTCATCTAGAAATGTTTCACAGGAAGCTGGTTTTGTTCAAGTAGTGTTGATTTAAAGGTTATCCAGTCAGAGAGGCACAAAATGAGAATGCATTTTAAAACTTCTCTTTCTCACTGAAGCTTGTGAAGTGCATCAGCAATTAACAACTCCTATCACTTCCCCCAGTTCGCTCTGTGAAAAGGCTCAGAACTCGTCTTACAAATTGCTCTTTTGAAGATCAAAGGGAAGCCGAATTTGTCTGTGTGTGCTCTGGATGAGTTTGTAATTTACTGGAACTTTCAGAGGAGGCTTGGCAGCGCGCTCGTTTGACAGCCCCAGGGTACAGGATTCAGGGGAGCTCTGTGACTCTTCCCTTCTGAGTTCCTTCCTTGCCTTTAATTGGCACCTCATTAGAAATTAATGAAAATGACATCCTCTGTTCTTCCTGCTCCAGGCACAGAACACTACAAAAAGGCCCATCACAATTCATAACACATTCAATTTATATAGCAATGGTTCTTAAGCATTATTTATGAGATGCGAATTTCTTGTCAGCAGTTAATAACTTGTACAGAACGGAAACAGAATGAAAAAAGATCTTGAGAGTATGTGTGTATGAAAATAAACAAATCTTCCTACAGCTGAAAAATGTTGTGTTTGAATTTGAAGAACCCTTACTGGAACTCCCTTCTCAGTAGTGAATTGTTTTTCTTCAGGGCAAAGCCCTGCAGCACTGTCACATCCATCTAAAATTCCATGTAGTGTCAAGGGAACAAGCTCAGCAGCATCACCTTTCTCTGGGTAGGTCTTAGAGGAGACAGTAGAGCCAATGCAGCAGTTTCCCAAAGATCTCAGAATTTGGTATAAAGCCTTACTTAGGTGTAAAGCAGCAGCCCACTTTCTCTGTCCCTTTTTAAAAAAGTTGTGTCCCATTGGACAAGTCCCAGTTATGATGGATTAATATCTGCAGGTATGTCTATATTAAAACATTGTCCAGTATGTATAGATTTTTCTTTCCACTATGTCTCACTAAAAATCTCACCGGAAGAGTCGCCAGGACACATCAGCAAAAGAGGAGATGATTTCCAATACTTTTAACATTAATACAAGATGATGTGTAAGAGCAAACAGTAAAATTGCTGTTCTGTGGAGTCTTAAAGAGTTAATTTGGATTTTAACAGTAGTGTTAAACACAGCTTTAGAACAACGTAGTATTTATGTGGCTAATCCTTTTTCCTTGCATCCATGCAAACATATGCATTTGTCCTTCTAAAGATCCTGTCTGCCTTTTTATTGATTCTGACCATCAGAATTTCTTTAATGTTTAAAGTTGAGTTTTTTCCCACATTTTTTTCCCATTGCTTCAGTTAAGAATTAAGATGCCAATGAGTTTAATAGCAGTGGTCCAAAGTCCAGATCAAACAATGTTCTACCTTGACCATTACTTTTAAAGAATATACATGCTTACTTTACACCAGTTGATTATATTTCCAACACTTCCAGTTAAACATGCATCACTACCTGTGCTTCACATTATGACAAAAAGGATAACCTGATCACATATGGATTTAGAAAACATTTTAAATGAATGAGATTTTTAACATATTCACTCTGTTCCATTTCCCATCACTCACTCCCCAGGGTTTTTTATCTGGCTTGTCATTCATGACCTAAAGCAACCTAATTTTACAGATAGTAGAGCAAAGTTAGTGAGAATGGTTTCTAAGGCAGCTTCTTGGAAAGTGACAAAAGCTACATGCTGATGAGTATTGGTAAAGCAGTTCAGGTGATGTGAAGCTGAGACGATCCATGTTGCTCAGTGGCAGAATTTTGTTTGCTTCTTATTAATATTACTATCAAAAGTAAGTAGTGCAGGCTATGCCTACTTTCACATAACAACAGCATTTCATTATAGATAACACATGTACTGAATACAGTATTAATGAAGTATTATAGCTGCACAGATAAACCAAAGATCTCCAGTCTTTTCAGCCGTGTTGTAAACATGGAAGTAGACTCCTGCCTCCCACTCCTCTCATTAAATGTGTGGAATAGAAAAGTTTATTATACGTCCTTTAAACTATACAGGATATAATATGTAATGTAGGAATGCAAATTTTCATTTCCTCACTTATTGCTGAGGAACTCGGAATTTTTTGTTTCATATTCACGTTTTTATTAACACATTTTATGAAGTTTAACAGAAGTATTTCCATAAAGCCGGATATATCCAGTAGAAACAATTTAAAGAATAATTCATGTAATGCTTATATTGCGACAATGTTGAATTATGGAACTACGTCAAGAAAGCTTGAGAGGAACCAACTAGATATATTTGTCATCCAGTTTAAGGAAAAAAAAGAAGGCATGTCTTATTTTATAATTTTAAAAACATTACTAATCAACAGAAGGACTTTTAAGAAGTTGCTTTTGAGTTCATTGCCCTTACATAGCTCCAATTTTGCAGAATGCAGGAAAGATTAATGATATCACATAATCACTAAGTCATCTTTTTTCCAATTCTCCCTCAACTTGTAAAACTCTCATCCTCCCAATATTAGGGAAGATTCTTCTATTTCAGTCAGGTACCTGTGAGCAGCCTCAGTCATTTGATATGTGACAGCAGCAGACCAAGAGCAGGAACTCCTGCCGTGCTGAGCAGAAAGAGCCATAACAAACTGTGTCATTGATAGCGCTGCACTTGTTCGGTTTGATATAAATCTTACTGAAAGTATCCAGACACATGATTTCTGTAACAAGAATTTCAACATTACAGCTTTTGACTTCATGTTTGGTGGCTTCACAGATAACGTATGTTAGCTCTATGGCAGTGCTCCAATATCTGAAACAAAGCCTGTCTCATGTCCAAAAGAGCACAACACAACAGTGATCTCTAAAGGCTGAAGACAGATAGACGCTGAAGAAAGGAACAAAGGGTAACATGGAATCCTTGTGGCTTTCTATCGCCTCTCTTCACTTGATATTTGGTATTCAATACAGAATTCATTAACTGGGCCTTTGTAACTAGCTTAGCCAATCCTTTCTCTCCCCACTGCTGCTCAGAAGGATATGCCTTCATCCAGGAAATATTTTAATACAATATTCTACATTTCACAGGTGCAATATGAACTGCGCCTATTGTCTATGCAAATCCTTTGGAAATTATCCCCCTGCTGAGACACACTGAAGTAACTAAACAAACTTCTCCAAATGTATCAATACAAGCATGGTCAGAGAGCACAAGTGTAAACTTTCAATATATGATTATATGAAAAAATAATTAGCAGGTAAAACTACCATGTTCATTATCACTGGGTCTGACGAGCACATTTAAACCAGTTATGAACACCACTGTCCCATGAAGGAGAGAGCATCTCCTCTGGAATCTAGTCACATTAGTTATTACTTCAGAAAGATTATTTGCATGTAATATGAAACCCCAAATTAGCTGTCTGCATGAGATTATCATCCTCAATTCAATTAGCTGAACAGTGTCATCAAATTCAGAAAAGCCAGGTTGGATGATTTTAAGTGCATGGTGAACAACAAGTTTTAACCCCCAGCAGCTAACTGTGAGAATGAAAACATTTTCAGTTAGAGTTTTTTTTGGTTTTAACTTTTTAATAATAATGGAATTATAAAATGCGTAACGTAGATGCTGACCTATGTTCCTTTAAGCTCTGTAAAAAACTTGTCATCTTTGCATATTTACTGATGTTCTTTGTGTTTCTTCTCCTGTCAAGTGGGTATGATGCTATCCTGCCTTACAGGGACTTCGGAAGCTAAATTCATTAACATTTGAGATCTCTTGAGACAAGGCAGTACATCAAGGCCGAAGTTTTAAAGGGGAAATTAGACAGGAACTAATTATAACTTTTTGCTACCAGTCAAAGCTATAGCTTCTGCTTAAAGTATCTTTGAAAGATTAAAAAATGCAAGTGTTCTCTGTATTTCCACCTGTGTTACGGATCTAAGCACAGCTGCATTGGAAAGCCAGACACTACTGACAAACAGTACTCACCACAACGACATGATCCCAGTTCCTGCTGTACTAGCTCCAGTTTTGTTTGGCACTGGAAGCATCGGCGTCTACTCTTCTGTTTGGATCGACTGGTTTCTTCAGGCCTGTCGTTACTGCCATCCAGTAGCCGTGGCCGCTTCACAGGAGAAGCCTCACTCTCCGACTGTGAATCTGTTGTATTCACAACAAGTATTTTAGGAAAAATATTAGAACTTCGTTGCTGAGGCATCCCTTTGGGCAGATTGAAGGTATATTGCTTTCAGATGGGGTCACTACCAAGCAGCATGATACTTCCCATTCTATTGCATATACACATTTTCTTAACAATCAAAATGAGCATCAAGTAAAGGACAAATTATCTTTGTTCCCTAGAAGAACCCCTCCTGCTGGCAATACTGAATATAAAATGAACTGATTAGCTTCCTTCCAGCCATGGCTGGGTCATATAGATATACACGTAGAGTACATACCATCCTAAACAATTGCAGGCTTCATCTGTCATCTCATTTAGTTTCTCCTGTGCACCTTCTTCATTCTCCCTGCACAAACTAACTGAAGTAGGCTGCTGACAAAAACCAGCTGAACGCACGTTCAAGCTATTTCCTCCCTGGGCAGGAGGGAGATTTTTAAGGCACAGCGTGTAAATTTATCTCTTATGACTGAAGGCGGTACATGAAAGCACCATACCAAGCTTCCCTCACTTTCTACATGGATAACAATTTAAATCTAAATTAGTATACACCAACAATACAAACCCAAACAGAATAAGCCTAACCTGTACATGCATGCTATAAATTCAAAGTGCTCAGCCATTTTTAAAGAATTTAGTCAGAATACTATTTGCATTAATAACTTTATAAATTTCAGCTTCAAAGAAAATAGTGTGTGGAAAGTCTTAAGTTAAAGTTCAGGACAGTGTTACTTCAGGTAGCGTAGTGTCTTTTTGTTGTTTTTTTACAATGGAGTGTATACTGACCAGGGCTTTGCAGTAGCACATGAAATGCACATTACTGACTGGAACATGGGATGCCCAAGCCTTATTTTTGTGGCATGTCAGAGGTAGTGGATTTCAGCAGATCTGCCACTCTGCAATCTGAGTCAGGTCAGGCTGGAAAAGACATTTTCCCTTCCCAGACCTGTGCATAGTGGAATCAGTTCTGTGTTTCTTTTTAATAGAAGCTGCAAATAAATTTAATCCAAACTGTACTAAAAATTAAATTGCCTGTAATAGTGTTGCAAGGAAACTAACTGCTGAAAGCCGTTACTGCAGTCAGTCAGCATTCTAGTGCAAGATGGTGATCAAGACAAAAACAAAGCATTAGTTCAGTTAAATCCATTTTGAAAGGACATTAATCCAAAAAAATGACAAGAGAACTATATCCTTTTGGCAGGATGATAGCCTATTGAACATGGTTTTACCTTTATTTTAAGTTTCCATTGCATGGTGTCCTGTGCTTATGGAAAACATGTCTACTTTGTGTTAACTGTTCTGGATTAGCCAGGAAAAGATAACTGCCTGCCATGGCTAAAACACTGTCCATACCCTTGTTATTTCAATATCTTATCTGATCCGCTGCTTATCAACATCATGACCTTCCTTGAGCAAATATCTAATGAAGTCAGACTATGAACACCTGTTAGCCTTTCCCGACAGGTATGCTCTATTAACTTTCCCTGGTTCCTCACATGCCGTATAAACTAACACCCTCTTCTTACCCATGTTTCAGGCCTTGTCTCAGTGTTTCTCCCTTTGTTGGACTCCAACATTACAGCCATTACAAATACACAACTTGCCTCACTTGGGTCTACTTTATTTCTGTCATACTGCTCTTAAGATATGCTGAAAATGTGCCTGGCTTTACAATAAATACAAAGTCTCTGCATCTCACATTTCATACAAAAGTGAACTGCTTTCTGCACAGTATACAGGTGATAAGTTTTTATTAAGCTGCAATAATTTTATCTGATGTGTGCCTCAATATAGCCTTCTTTTTGATCAGTGTCATAGATTACAACTTACACCTTACAAAATACATCTATTAGGCCTAAACTAATATTCAGTACGTAATGTACTCCAACTCTGCATGCTTGGCTGTGCAGGAGTCTTGACAAGGAAAAGAAAGGAGTGCGTAATGCATTAATACAGTTATGGAACAACTAGTCCTGTCTTAAATCTCTGCAGAAGATGATCCAAGAGGAAGATCCTCTGAACAGGCCGCCCAACTCTCTGAACAGAGATCCCGACTCATACTCCAAGGCAACAGTCCTGTCATACAGACACTTGTTTTCAGAGTGCCTAGAGGAGTAGGCTAGCCTTCAACGTAGTAGGGTGCACCCTTCAACAGGCAGCTTATGTCTGTAAACTGGCTGACTCAGTAAAAACCTGTTCCAGCCCACTTTATTGCCAAAGATGGGGAACTGCATGATTTGTAGTTAATCACTACTCAGAGAAACAGATACATGGCTATTTTGAAATAGCTACCTCCCACACATCTTTGCTTCTGGAAGAGTAAGCCATTCTGGTAGTTCTCAGAAGCAAATTTGGCATTCTGAATTAAGCCAATGGAAACCATACTGGTCTGCTGATAATAAAGTCCAAATAAGGGATTCATGTTTATGGGTCAACCAGTATCTAATCAGTTAATGAAGCCACATGTCTTAATGAGAAAAATATCTACCCCGAGTCAGGCTAGTAGTCCTGTAACTAAAATCTTTAATTATACATTTCCTGTTAATTGGTAATAACTAACTGAATATTAACATAAGTTGGTTAAGATTATAGAAATGAAAATTTAGGTATCTCATCTTTTACAATGCATATCTTTTTGCCATAAATTAAACAGCGTTAACACTGAGGTAAACTTGGCCTGACGCTCAAGGACAGTACCAGCTATCTGATCACTGATTGCACAGCACCTTGAACAGGCAAGCCCAAGCTAATACTCATTACAAAACAGACCAATAGTACACATGCTTACATCTTCTCATTGGGCAAGTATAAAGAGCAAGGAGAAAGCACAGATCAGAAATCAGAACTTTTGGATTCAGCCCTGCATGCATTTCTTCCAGACCATGTTGCCTTCCACAATACTGACACAAGCAATACAGGACACAAATCTTCCAGCACCTGGAATATTACAACATTAAACTTCAGAGATCTGATAGCAAAAGGAAATTGTCACGCATAGCTTTACTACCTGGATTGCAGAAAAAAACCCCTAGGAACAGGGTGAAGTGCTGTAACTAGACTCAAGAGTAAATTCTCAGTGTGAACTATTAATGAAAAATGGCTACAGAGAAGAGCATTCTTTCAGCCAGTGACCAACAGTGACTTGGTTTGTGCAACAACAATTACTTCTTGCTTTGCTTTTAAGAAACATTTTCCACACACAACTTGCATTTTAGCATTACACCTAAACCAACAAATACCCAGTCTGAGGAGAAAAAAGAAAAGAAAGCTTTCCTTTCACCTGCAGATGTCAAAAGTCATAAAACTTTTGTGTAAAAATGGGGAAAAACAATAGAGATGAGACATCCTCAAAATTTTACAAAGAAACGGCTCAGCAGAGTAACTGCCATTGAAAATCTCCCATCACAACCTAAATTCAGACTTAAGAAATAAGGATTCTTGTAATCTGTATCTGATAATGGAGATTCTTCTAATTGTGGTGACTCAAATATCAAACTCCCATTTGAAATGAGAAAATGAAGTAATGCAGCTGAGCAAGACTGAAACTGGAAGCTTGTCTGGGAACAACAAGCAAAGTACTGTTCTTAAAAATTCTACTATGTCTTGGACAGAAACTCACATTTGTTCCTCACTGTCACTGTTCTCGTCTTCATTACTCATGTTCTCCCCTCAAAATTTTCCAAATAAATGGTGTTATGACTGTCAGAGCTGAATCCCACTCTCTGACTCTCCTGCCATGGAGAAGTTTGCAGGCTGTATGCACATGGCTTCACTAACAATCATGATGGCTCTTTAATGGCATTTTGGGGAGAGGGTGGGAAGCTCTAAGCCCAGCAGAGATGTGGGATGAGAAAAGGTAACAGGGAAGGAAGACGGAAGGAAGGAAGGGATGAGAGAGTATTAAGAGGAAGAGAAGCCCTCCTCTGCTGCTGCTTACTTCAAGAATGAGATGACCTGTTTAATCTCTGGTTTGGTGACAGCTTTTGAGGTGTTCAGGTTTTTTTTCTTTTCATAAAGAACCCATCACACTGACAGACTGACATTTATGATCTCAGCTGCCTGTGCAAACACCAGTAAGAGTGAATAATTAAATGAACCCTCAAACATCACTGCCATCTCCTCTGAAACTATTGTAAAAGGAGCTTGAGCTGTTAAAACCTCTGTCCATGAAGAAACTTGCACAGTCACTGACAATAACTACACAACAGGAATTAACTAAAGTTTGAGCAATATCTTGTTGCCAGTTTCTAGGGTGTTTGTTTTTTTTTTTCCCCCGTCATTATTCCATTTTTAGATGAGGGATTAATTCCCTGGCATATTGACCATGCATTAGAAACTTAATCTAGATGAAACTGCCTCTTTATAAACCTTTCTTATCACATTTACCAGAATCATCATTTAAAATCATCTCCTTTACTTCAAATGAACCTAAAATTAACATAGTTGTTCCAAATCCCATTTGCTTGTTGGCTATTAATTAAGAGACAGAAATTCAAGATTAACATCTTATGAGCCAAGTTTGACAACTGTGACCACCTCAGTTCCTCCCTGTTGCTGTATAATGCTGTGGAAACAGTTATTTTGAAACTCTGATATTTACATCAGGACGAACATCTTGTCCTCTCACACAATCATGACTGCATCTCAAAGCTGTGTCAGAAACCTAAGCACACACCTCTTTGGAAGCACAAGGTGGGTCCCCTGGCCACCAGCCACCCTCCAGAAAGCAACGTGCGCTGAAGTGGAGGGGCTGCCAGCCACAGCTACAGGTTACTTCAGACAGGGACACTGTGCTGCCTCGTGTCACACATGTACCCTCTCCAAGTATTAAGCTGCCTGTTTTCATAAAACCTGCATGTCAGATTAGTGTTCAAGACCTTAATACCTTTGTGAAATTTGATTAAAATAATCCAAGAGATTCAGACATTATTGCGGGACAAACTATGGGGGCCTTATTTCCTTAGGAAACCAGGCAGCTGCCCCCCACCCCCAGTGGTTTACGTGTGTCAACCTGATTTGTGTTTCTTAGCACCAAACTTCAAAATGTAGCGCACTCTAGTTAAAATTTTATTTGTGTGTGTGTGTGTGTGTGTGTGTGTGTGTGTGTGTGTGTGTGAATTGAGTATTAATGCAAATATTACTGCTGGCATATGATTTCAGGAAAACGTGGGAGCATAACCATACATAACCATATAAGTCTAGTGACATTCCACTTACACATAAGAAAACACTTTTTTTACTGTAGAGGAGACCCAACACTGGCACAGGTTGCCCAGGGGGGATGTGGAGGTGTCCATCCTCAGAGGTGCTCAAAACCTGACATCATGGCCCCCAGCCTGCTCTAGGTGACCCTGTTCTTGTGCAAGGAGGTTGGACCAGACTGTCTCCAGAGGCCCCTTCCACCCTCAGCCATTCTGTAATTCTAACATTCATGGATGGGGGAAAAAAAAAAAAAAAATTATATACCAATTCCTTCCTACCTCTCACATTTTTGTTTGTTTTCCTCTAAACCTGTATTGTCAGTACTATCACCCGTCAAAAAGGAAGCATACTGTGCTGCAGTGTAACTTAATGAGGCTATTAACTACCATCTCTAATGAAACAGAAGAGACTAATCTAGTGCTAGTAACCCAGATGAATTAAATGCATGTTGAAAACTGTATGACAAAGTCAACTACATAGGCTACTGCATGCATTTTAGCTAAGTTATAATTAGAAAAAGTGCGAAAATGTCTATTATCCCTTCTTGTCAATAAATTTCATAACTTCTAAATTAAGTGAAAAGCTAATTAGTTTTCATCTCATATTTAGGCTCCTATACTACATCTGTTTTATAGTTAAATTCTTGCATTACTCCCCTCTTTATTCTCTGATGTCAGCATGTCTTTAGTTAATGGAAATGTTCATTTATTTCCCAAACATTTTTACTTATATACCCAATTGATTCAAACAAGTGCATATTTAAATGCATTCAGGCACCTGTACTGTACAGTTCCTTTGATGGATTAACTTAGGGCACTTCAATTAGTTGAAACATTTCCTAAAGCAATGGCCACCCCTGTTGCTGCTGACTGAAAGAAGGGCCTTGTTTATTTAGAAAACTAGGTGAATGGGGTTCCTTTCCTGAATTACACCAATGGGCCAAGCCTGTAAATCTCCAGAGCCTACAACAGATGAGTTTGTGAAGAGACAACAGGCTGGACAGTCCTGCTGAGGACTTGGCCTGGTGCTTGCTGTCCATCTCCTGCTACAAGGGTAAACAGCTGAAGAATGGGTTTCAAAACAGCTGCTGACAGTAAAATCATACACAGATAGCGACTGCTAGTGTGTGCAGGCATGAGACTGAATTCCTGTCGTCTTGATTACTGGGGGCAATTTATGCAGTATAGAAGTTTGATTCTATTCTAAGGATGTTAAGGGAAGCTGGTTTGGGTGGTGTTTTTCTTTTTTGTTTTTTTTTTTTTTTTTAATAGCTGACGAACAGCATCTCAAGCCCTTCATATATTCAGATTATTATAAAGAACGAACCTGGAAAAGGCTAGAAGAGAAAAAAGACCACAACACTAAACTCACTATTTAAAAAAAAAATATTTTACAGGTGTCAATTTGAACTTATTTTCTCATTATTAAATTACGTATTTTAGCAGCATAGGGTTAAGGTTGGGAGAGGGACAAAGGCAGATTCTGGTGACAGTTAAAGTTGGAGAACAAATGATATCATAAGTGGCCTGAACAATCAGAACAGGATTATCAAGTGAAGGAATAACGCACAAATACAGATAGCTAAATGGAAGAACTGAAACACAAGAAAGAAGAAAAAAGCTGTAACATGGGAATACGCATGATGAAAAAGTTATGAAGGCAAATCATAAACATTCTGGTCACTCCACAGCACCTGAAGACTGCTTACTAGTATTAAAATATGTATATTTACATATGTGAATATGGATGTGCAAACACATACAAATAAAGTTACACTGGTTCTGATAAAATGGGAATTCAAAAGCATTCAGCAATATCATATTTTTGTTTTTGCTGACTTTAATGAGAGCCCTCTTATGCTTTGTGAAATTCTCTAATATTAGATTAACAAGAATAGATAATGCTATAAATATTGCATATTTGCTAGTCGGCTCAAGAGTGAATAAGTGGTGCTGCTCTGCTTCAAAATCCTAGTAGTATATTCCAGTTATGTCCTCATCAATCAGATGGTATACAGTATTCAGGAAGGTAATTCTTCAAACTAATAGCCTAAACCCAGTTCTATATAGAATCTACTTCTTCTGTTATTTTGCATTCATACACTTGAGTTTTTCTTAGTACACCCTCCCCCCCACTGGTGTAATGAGGGTTTTCCAAGGCTAAGACACAGATTCAGAAGAGGAATTGTAAAGAACTCCTGCCTGCTAGCAGTGAAAAAATACATATATTTTCAAAAATCTTTCAAAATTATTAATTGTCATTAACTGCAGAACCTCAGTGATGCCATTAGCAACAGAAATCTTGCGATAAGAGACTATAATTCCAAGGACTGTAACTGACTAATGTTAAGGAAAAAACCTAAGAGCTCTTCTATTTTGATAAAAATTTTACTGAACGCAGTAAGAGTAGGTTCTGAAATGTACAGCTAATCTATCTTCAAAATACACTTGGGTTTGATTCAGTTATTTTAAATAAAGCTTAAAATCAGTTTATATTTTGATTGTGTTACTTTTTCTAGCAATTTTTGCAGGGGAAAAAAACAACCAGCCCTGGCATAGAAGACAATTTCTGTATACCCAATTGCTGTCTACAATACATCAGAAGTCAGACTGGTTTACTAGGCAGTTCTTACTGTTTTGAAAGGAGATATTTGGGGAGCATCTACACTAACCTGAACCAAAGACCACATCTACACAAAGGGAGAGGTAGAACAGATCAATGAAACTCAGAGGATGCAACAGTACATGCACTGTCTTTTATCTTACATCCAGCTCTTTTTCAATCCTCTTTTGCCCCAAGATGTTGGTCTCGTTAGTTATTCCCTGAAATTTATGTTATGGAAAATAATTTGGAACAGGAATAGGAAAAAGAGGTTACTTGTTTGCATGACCATTCAGTGAACATACAAATATTTATAAAACCCTCACTTCGTAGGAAGATACACTTTCTCCTGTGTATACTCAACAGGCTTAAGCACACTTCCAAGAGACTCTAAAATTACTTCCATGTATTTTTAAGGACCTTATGAAAATTAATATCTAAATGGAAAACAGTGAAAACTTGTACTTAAAAGCTGTCTGATGCTCACTGAAATCATTAGTCAGAATAGAGGCCTTCAAGTCAGATGAAACCTTTGGGGCACTGCCCTTGCATCAGAAAGTACAGCAGTAAGAGGATCATAGATTAGCCCCCTGCATGTTACATGTGTTGTAATTTAAGATAGTGGGGGGGGGGGGGGAAAGACAACTATAAGTGGCTATATGTTTTTAAATGTATTTCAGACTAGTTATTTAATGCTGAACTTGTTTAAAAAAAACAAAAAAAAACCCCAAAACCCCAACAACAACAAACCCTCCAGTGCAATAAAATAACAAATTTAAAACAATAAAAAGCTATGTCTCATTTGCTAAAGCATATCAGTAGGAAAGTTGTCTGATCTGTACAGATCAGATCAAGGTGCTGACTGCAACACACTGAGGTAAAATCAGTTCAATTCTTCAGGCTGACGAGAGCAGACTTCCTCACAGATTTTGAACTTAATGATCTCAGCTATTCTTTCCAACTTTCTCCATATTGTCTTGCTATTGGGCAAGCCAAATCGAAATTAAAGCAAACTCTTAAGCTTCCCCAATCCTGTTCCAATATCTATTTTTATTAGGTTTTAGGACAGGGTTGTAGATAGGAAATGCAAGACATGTAAGCCTGATTTCTTTGCCCTTCAAATTAATGGAAATGCAGTTTGTGTAAAACTATGAGCTGCAATTTTGTTATTTGGGAATAGGTTTCTAGCAGTGTGTGGGTGGGTGCTGGTAATTAAACAAGGAATTTAGAGCTGTTGGGAGCGTAATGCCAAGTAAGCTTAATAGATGTATATTCTCTAATAATAACTATGTACCTACTGTCAAAAGTCAGTTAACTCATCACAGAGATTCTGATAGTTCTGAAAACTAAACATGGCATGAAACCACTAAAAAAAATATTCAACGTAAAGTTGTTTAATTTTAATCAAAATATATATAAAGAATAATATATTTACTCTTCTGTTTCAACAAATTCAAGGACTAATCATAGTTCCCTAAGACTTTAATACAAAGATGTGGTCATATCTGAATTTTGAAAGATAATAATCTTAAAAACATGCAATTTTGCATTTGGCAAGAATTTCACCAACTAGACTGAAAACCACCTATCAGACCATAGAGAAAAAGTGGTGAGAAAGCAACAAGGGCAGCAGCACATGTTTTTTCAGGACAGGAGAGTATCTTTTTTACCAAAGCTCACTTTGCTTATCCTGCTCATGGCCACTGAGAGCCCTACTGCAAGGACTGTTCTCCCAGCTCTTTGCTTTGCATTGACCATCCCAACTCTCCCACCTTTCCAAAAGTCTCTCTCCTGGCTCTTCTCTACAATGCCTGAGGCACTAAATGCTCACCTGTACTTCTAGAGCCTACCTGCCTCAGCTCTCATTAGTTGCTATGAATGCTATTGAGGTTAGACTAAATACCTTTAATCCCTCAGATCATATTTGTTTTCTGTTAGCATCACTGAAAAAATTAGGTTGGAAGGGATTTCTGGGGGTCACCTGGTCCAGCCTCCTGCTTGATGCAGAGTAAACATCAAAGCTGGATCAGGTTGCTTAGGGCCTGGTCCAGTCCATGTTCAAAAATTTTCAAGGACTAAGATTTCACAGCCTCTGTGGGTACCTGTTCCAGTGCCAAGTAGAGGCAAAAAAAAAAAAAAAAAAAAAAAAAAAAATCTTTTCCCTCAATCTGCCGGCTATACTCTTTCTAACATAGCTAATCCAGAGACAGTGTTTACTATTCTCCTGTCATCTGGTATTACCTTTAATTTGACTTTTGAAATAATTCCTACTGGTTTACAATTCGATGTGAACTCCTCTCAAAAGATCATCCTGTCCTCTTGACTTAAGCACCTTTTCCTCAAAGTTGTTCTACTTTGAATGTGGTCTTTTTCATAATGGGATTCACAATATGGAAATGAAAACAGATGAAAAATTTGAATCAAGAGCAGCAAAAAGAGATAAAGACAAGTGAAAGCTGAGGAATGGAATTACAAGTAATCAAAAAAAGTCTTAAACAGGTTATTTGGTGAAGTAAGAATGAAAAAGGAAGGTTCAAGGACACATCCAAACAGCACAAAGGATAAAAGATGAATTTGGGTGATTTAAGAGGATAAATAAAGGTAGTAGAAGTAACAGTTTTAAGTACCTGGAAAACATTATCTGTTAGGATGCTGGACTTGAAAACTTAGACTCTGAATGAACTGACAACATGGTCAGATGTCAGAGTTGGGAGTATTACGGGCTACACAGTGGTGTTTGTCTCAGCACCTGCTGGGAGGTTATACAGGCCAAGAGACCCTTATTCCCCATTTACATACACATTTTGATTATTATTTTTTAATTCTATTGTACTGGCTAGTTTTTTCCTCCTCACAAGGGAGGAAAAGCTTGTTTCTCATAACCTATCCACCCCTGTATAACCAAAATCTAATTCAATTGGTACGCATTTCTGCCACTCACACTAGCATACACCAAATCTCACTTTCTGCACAAGGTAGCTAACTGCAAAGCTACACTGATATACCACACAATGGGACAGCAGCAATCCTCTGTTACTGAGGTCTTCCTGTTGTCTTTAGAAAGGATGCATTAGTAACATGGAGATCATATACGACTGCCTTACATGCTCTTCAGAGAATTAATCTTAGTACAGTTTCGGGGAACACAATATTCTAAAATGGGAAACATTAATAAACATGTAAATGAGCATATTCATCTATTTATCCTATTCCATAACAGTAATTTTGTCTTATTTCTTAAGGCCAGCAATGCTTTCATGAATGACTTCAACAGATTGATGAGAAAAAGGAGTTATTCCTAAATAGGAATTACTCGCACATTTTATAAACACCTTCAAAACACTGTTTGTAAGAATTTCTAATTCATCTATATAGCATGTGAAATAGGGCCTCCAGTCACATTACATTTTTTGTCCCTTTGGCCACTTCAACTATCTAGCTTCCTCACTTTACGAACAATGCAAAGGAAAGAAACACCTGGGAACCAGTAAGTGTGAAAGTTAATTTCAAAGAAATACTGACTACGAAAAGGATGAGTTTCCATTCATCTCAGTTTAGTGTACTTTAACACAGGCAGATGTAGGTATTCCTGTCCAAATATCATAAGATGATAGAAAAATAATCTATTTATTTTATCCTGGCTGTACTGAATAGACAAGGATAGGAGTCACTGTTCTTACATGCTGTCATGCTGCTGCACAGCTTTTCATTTCTGAATGTTGTATTTTTTCCACTACTCAGAAGAAAATTCTCTTCAGAAGTAAACAGCATGAGTGATTAATGTATGAACTATGAAGATGCTTGCAAAACTTCTTTTTAGATTAAAGCAAGTACAGGCTAAATTTCAAGGCATTTTCTTTCACTATGGTTTAGTAAAGAAATGATTTAGATGTCTAGCACAGAAATGTGCTAGACTGTGATAGATAAAAGATCAAGAAAGACTTTTTTGTGAATATTACCAATTAATGTGTGCTAACAAGCTCTTAAAAACCTTCCCAGGAACAGCTGAAGTTTTTGTAACTCAGAGGCAAGGATCATCACAGCTATAGCTGACTTTTAACAAACTTTTTGATATATTGACCCCAAACCCATCTCTTTATATTCTCCAACCACACTGGTCATAACACATTTAGTCTAAAATGCATGGAATGCATTTAGTGGAAAAGATAGTTCAGGTGACCATATCCACTATTTTTAATGAATGAGGGTGATTTTGTAAAGTTGAACAAGGTGATAGTGAAAATAAATCCTACAATTGCAGCAAGTCCTTAGATTTGTTTACACATACTACTATTATGATCCTCACCATTAGGAACATATTAATCTATAATAATCATCACACTTTGAGAAGGCTCTTAGATAACCAGTACTGGCAACTAATGCAAAGTATACGTGCAAAAAAGCAAGCTTGTGCAAAAAAGCAAGCTTGAGTATATGTCCTAAAGCTCCTTTGAGCAGGAGAGGAAACCGATCTGTCCATCCAGATAGATATGGAAGCACAGAACAGATAATACAACACATCACAGAAATAGGCAATAAAATGAGATAGTAAAAACCCATCAACATATATCATCTGATCATGGTATGGTGTCATCTCCCAGCCTCTATTAGCTCTTGCTGCATCAGTGCAAGTCCCAGACACTTTATCCTGTTTATAATTGCTGATGAGCAGTAATAAGGCCTCCATGCCTCAGCTCCTGTCCGTTCCACTTCAGCAACCACCTATTAAGTTATAACTTTTATTTACAGCCTTGCTTGATGCGCTGTTCTATTAGTACAGCTGGAAACTGGTGGTGGGGGGAGCATCCCTAATGGGCACTATTATTGCCAGGGCTGGGTGATTTATTATGCTGCTCGAAGGCTGTTCTATCATCACTTTCCTGTTGGTGAGAGCTCCAAGAAGGTTGGATTTCTAACACAATGCCCTCCAGAAGTCAAACACTAAAGAACACCTTAAAAGTCCCTTGGAACACCAATGAAAAACATACCTCAAAGTTGTTTTAATGTTATGAACCCCCTCCAATAATATTTTGTATATTTTTTGCTCAGGACCTTAACACTTAAGAGCAATTAAAAACAAAAGATTAGTGGTGTACCAGGTCTTTTTGTCCTTACTCAACACAGAGATTGACAAAAAAATCATGCAAAAGTAATGATATCTTGGTTTTGGCTCTGGCTGAAAATTTGTATGCTTCTATTTCCACAACCTGCCCTTTCTATAACTCCTAGAAGGCTGTCCTCTTGATTGTACAGGTTCAGTCTCAAAGCATTTAGATTTCTGACACTGCTACAATCAAGCACACGCCTATAGTATAAGAATATCAATAAAGCCGAAACTTCAAAAAGGACCATGCACCTGCTTAATTGCTTTACTTGAGCAGTGGAAGAATTATTTCCATCTTCTAGACTCAAATTTTAAACTAGAGAAAGCATAGAGCAATGAGACAGATACTGTAATCTCATCCAATATAAATACTACCATCTAGGACAGATATCCTCATAAAATGTGAGCTATCTGCACATGTAACTATACAAAATATTAAAGATGCACATTTCTCATGAACTGCTACTGAGAAATAAAGTACTTAAAAACTCACTGACTTTATGGATATAATGTATGACTTGATTGTATCATTACTGCATTTTATCTGCCTGTTTCTACTACCTTCTCTACCACACAATTAAAAATTAACTGAGTGCACTCACACAGTTCCACCGATTTTTTCCAGGTTTCTTTAACTGCATGAAAATGTTTTTAAATCTGACTGTTTAGAATGGCATATTAAATCATCATTAAAGTTGTACAGCAGAAAAAGAAGAGTAATATGCCACTTACTACTGCACTTTCACAACATGGGGACCCAATATAAATGGGATCTGGATGCCCTACTGATTAGAGTAAGCCTCACAGTATCATCTGCCATCAATCATAACATTACCTAACCATTAAGAAACAATCAAAACACATAAGCAGCTATACACTAGGCCACACAGTCCTATCTATTTTCCTACAAAATCTTCAGACCGCTGGCTCTCAAAAACCTTTGAGGCATCATCCAAACGAATGATTGCAAGGCTTTATTCATTCTTTTCATTATAATCCTTGTCCTGTGGGCACACTTTGGAATAGAAATACTTTTTACCACAGCAATGATTCTGGTGAACAGGAGGAGGAAAAACGTACTATTTGGTGTCATAATACAATTTTTTATCTGAACAGCTCCTTCAGCATGCAGGTTGCCAAGTACATGAGGTAAAAACTCTTTTTTTTGGTAAGAGAACTTTTCCTGCGTTTTGACAGATTTATTGTTTTGATCTTTCTTCAATGGTTACATTAGTGCTAATAAAATATGAAAGGTTTATGTATTCCTTAATATCCTCCTGATGGGAACCTGCATACAAGATAAGTAGGTCAAATTTCTAATTTTCTGTCTCAAATGCTACTATATGGCAGACTTTAGGGAAAAAACTATGCTTGAAGGGGAAAAAAAATACAGATGAATTCCACCAAAACATTCTTCCTTCAAAGCTCTTCCAGGCAGAAGAAATGTAGAATACTTACAGAAAAGAGTCTTATACACAATGTGTAGTATTGACAAATATTGCTTGTATCGCTTAAATAGCCGCCTAGGAAGGGACACTAAGCTGAAGTGAATGTAGTGTGAAATATTCACCTACATAGTCTGCTCCTTCTGCCTGAAGATGGCACACCATTTCTGGGTAATATTTTGCAGCCAATGTTTTCTTGTCAATCTCCATATTTATCTGGATTCCCAAAAGCAGACTTTGAAAACATGGTAATTTATTTTAAAAACGAAAGTTTGCTGAAAATTCAAGCTCTGGAGAAGAAAACTGTAACCCCTGGTAACAGGTTTATTAGTGTAAGGGACTATGAACAAAATATGCAGATCACTGAGCAAATAATGTAAAAAAACATTGGGGGAAATTGAGGTAATATAAAATCATTAGGTTTAGTTGACTGAAGATGAAACTTGTGGCATCAAATTAAGATCTCCTTATTTTCTTGCTAAACACACCAAATGATTAACATACAAGCATGTAGGGACCAAACATTAGCATAAACCAAAAATAAGAGAACTACTGAGCAAAGTTAGCCAAGCATTTAATGGATGTTTTTCAACATGTCTAGTAGCTTCATCTGCTTTATTCTAAGAAGCTTTTACTGTTGCCATTTGACACTCCAAATAGTGGACTTGCCTTTTTGCTAATCACAAGCACTTTTTTTTTAAAATATTCACATAGTACTCTCAGTTTTCAGTATCTATAGCATCACAGAAAGCTTTTAAATTACCCTGCAATGAAAACCAGAGTTAAACATTAAAACAGCTAACGTATAAACAAAATATAATTTAGTAATACTATGAGCACAGCAGATTAGTTTGCAAGGGTACAGTGGCAAACATTCCATCTTGTTTAGGTATACCTCTATGGCTACGCAGAAAAGAAAATCCACAGTCTTCCTATTCTGGAGGAGTTGGATCCAGTACCTTCCAGTGCCAAACTTAGAGAGTTCTTTGGCAAACAATACTCACAGCATTGTCACAGATTATCATGCATTACTTGAGAGGTCTGCACCAAGTGCAAAGTGATGTAGCTTCTCTTTAACCTTCCTTCACTGCTGACCAAGCCCACACATTCGCTGCAAGCTAACAACATGCATATATGGAATAACTACAGTTTAGCTAAACATACAGTAACTTGAAACACTTTTTGAAAGAATAACTTCAGAGGAAATTTACCTTGAACACCTGAAAGAGCAAGAGCCTTTAATCCACGCAAAATCAAAGTCTGAAAAAGATCTGAGCCAATGCTTAACTTGGCTGCCTGCCTGAATGAGTGCTCACACGATTCTTCGTGACAGATCTGCTGCGGAAGCAGCAACTTCAGCCTGGCAATGACCTAACATGTCACTACTAACGCTAGCTCTGTGAGAGACTATCCATCTATACCCTCCATGTAGAAATAAAGCCATCGAAAGGACCCAAAGCAGGTAAAATTTAGTCTCAATGCAAGCATCAGCTGTCTATACTGCATCTTCCATCAGGGAAAGTAAAGTCAATATACTCCAAACAGTTTTCTACTCAATACTTTGCATTTAAAGGGGAGATTTCCAGAAAACTATCACAATCATTAGACTTAAATCACACCGATTACTCCTGTATGTATTATGTTTACAAAGATTAACTGAAAACATAGTAGATTTATGGAATTATGTTTAACAGGACTCTGAGATGAACTATCTGCCATACAAATCCTTTTATACATACATTTCTGACAGCAAAGCAACAGCATTTATTTTTGTTTGGCATTCACCAGATAGAGTTCCTTCCCTTGACTATTAAACTATAACCATACAGCTACATATCATGCAAAACCTAACTCCTTGATCCCCACAAACACATACCTGAGTCGCAAGATCTTTTGGTTGGTGTGGTTAATGAGGCATGAGCTGTACCTGTGCATGGCCCACCTGGAAACAGAGAAGATAACATGTCTCAAAATACCACCTATATTTAACATTTACAATAACATCAAGATTATACTTAGGAATATAAAATGCTGAGTAGCACTTGTGTTTGGAAAGCACATATGGAAGCAGTCTACTATTCTCAGTATTTCTTGCCCAGTCAAATCCGAATATGTCTTGCGCTGAAAAAATAGATGAGAAGTTGGGACAAAAAGACAATTTATGTTATACTTTATAACTATTTCAAGAGGCGGGTTTAGGAAAATACGCACTGTAATTGCAATTTTTCCAGCATTGACAAAGTTACTGTTTATGTCAGAACAAAGCTAGAAATGTATCTAACTAACCCAAAAGTAACACAAGGGACAAAGTGATCAGCTCCCTGATGTCAACAGAAA
Organism: Haliaeetus leucocephalus; assembly: GCF_000737465.1. Classification (NCBI taxonomy): domain Eukaryota; kingdom Metazoa; phylum Chordata; class Aves; order Accipitriformes; family Accipitridae; genus Haliaeetus; species Haliaeetus leucocephalus. The sequence continues at coordinate 1,289,670 of NW_010973188.1, forward strand.
CGTTGTCACTGTCTCCCGTGAGATAATGACTTTGCCTCTTATCTTGTTCTCATTATGTTTTCAAAGCATGGCACAAGCACACGCTAACAAACTCTTTCCAGGTTTTTTTTGTTGAACTCTGGACTCTTGCCCATACATCTGGTATCTGCTTGCTAGTAAGTTGCTTTCTGGCTTTTTTCTTAACATGCATCATTGTTGAAGAGTTCTCCAGAGATCTTTTTAAAATAGCAACCAATTGAGTGTACTCAGCAACTTGCAGTAAAAATAAATAAATAAATAAAAATAAACCCCATACAGTGAACCAAAGACAAATTGACAGTAGCATTACCAGTGGTAATAACACATCATAGCTTTGATAATTGGATATTACAAATTGGATGGTGCTAGAGCGCCTAAAATTAAGTTAGATCTAGTAGAGTTGGCTATCAAAATACCCATAATCAAGTTTGCACTGGACTGCTGGTGATATAGTAGTACCATGCTGACAATACAACAGAGCTTATGACAGGATAATCTTTAACATAAGTCTTCATGCCCCGAAAAATACTTCCTTCCTCCTTTTTTTTTTTTTTTCCAGTCTTTGCATATCTGGAAAGCAACACTGTGGCTTTGGCAATGTTCTTCTCTTTTCAAATATTTTTAGACCACAGCTGCCTCTTAAGATGCAGCAGCTCTTCTCTAAATAATTTTAGTTACATTCTCCCAGTTTTCACTCAATAGACATTAACAGGCATCATCACTGTGGACTATCAAATAAGACTAATCCTTTCAATTATTGTACAGTAAATATTTACACTAGTTGATATTTTCAGCATCCTACTAAATATCTTTATTTCTCACTCCTAAAGTACAATAAGTTGGTATGTATCCTGCACTTCCCTGTGTCAGGGTTTATCTTTTATTTAATCTTCCCTCATTAGGTGTTACTTTCATATAGCTTTGATTTGTATAGCACAGCACCAGAGTTTCAACAAAGAATATCTTGGGATTTGCATGCACGTACACCAGTGCCTAATAACCAGCGAAAGTGGCATGTCTTTTGCAGCACTTCCTTCTGCTGCTGTTTTTGTTCCACCGTTAAAAATGTCATGCATAATTCAATACTAGGTAGTATGAGCTTGACTGTGCAATTCTATGTGGAAGTCATTATGTTGAATCTTTTGGTATACATAATGGCTAATACAGGCATCTTTGTATTATTTGAAACAGGGCAGTGTATTTCCCACAGCTTTGATAAAAATTCTGCATGAAAGAAAAGGGAAGTCAGATAACAGCAGAACACCAGTCCTTCTTGGCTAAACACAAAGGTAGGCTTATAACTTAGCATGATTCAGGATATATCTGCACCTTCATTCCCCCAAAAATAAGTGTTTCAAGGGAATTTAACTGTGATACATAAAACACTTCAGTGCACAGTGAAAGGCCACTTATGTCTAGCTTCTGACATAACCCACAGGGCTGCAGACTGCTATTTTTCTCAGCACAAACAAGAGATTAAGATGGAAGAATAAAAGTATCTTTCTACTCTATATCCAATTAGCTGATTAAAGAATAGCTTCTGCTCCTATTTTTTTCCAGTGTATGGTTTCTGGTATTTGCAACTCCTCTTCCAAACAAAAGCAGCCACTTCCCAGCAATAATGTATTCCCAAGAGAAGATGATTAAAAATGCAAAAATACTAAAAGCTACTGTAGAAATTAGGAGAATTGTGAGAATCACCAACTTTGCAAATTCCAACATAGAATTAATAAAGGACAAAACAAGATCCTTTAACTTGAACATTATCATGTATTAAAAAAAAAGGTCTTGTTAATGTAGCTGCTATGGTTTTGGCTTCTGATACCCCTAGCTTTCCGTAACTTACTGTTAACTGTACTCTAAATATATCAATTTGGAAAAACAGGTTCAAAACCAGTTTCTCTGCTAACTCTCTGAAGTAGTCAAATTTTATGTATTACTTATATTTCTCTATATATGTTAGTATTGTTATTGTTTACTGTTGTAATTTCTGTATGTTTAAATTGACCTTTAGAATGCCTTTCTGCATTGTCCACCTCCCTTCCTGAAAGATGGTAACAATTGCCAAGTACCACCCGTCCTGCAGGACGTACCCTGAGTCAAGGTAGTTTCTTGTCTCCCTTTCCTAAAGTCTTTGTAAAGTGAAGTGACTCCACTCAGTCAGAACTTCCTGTGCAGGAAAAAGTGAAATACTAGGGTAACCCCCCTATTCTTGCTGTTCAAGAAGTGCTAAGTTTGAACCCAGAGTACGTGTGTCAGGTGTATTTGAACAGCACTTGGAAGCACTTACTGAGCAGAGGAAGAGATGCAGAATGGAGCAAAACCAAGTTTGTACAAGAGTAAAAAGTCTAAGATTACAATAATACACTGAAACAATTACAGATAACACAAAAACTGCAAGCCAGATAATGAACAAACATGAAAAATAAGTGAAGGAGCCTGAAGCTCAGTAACACTTGATCACAGTGACAATAAGCATGCCCAAACACTACTTTTAGCTTCCGGTACCTGTGATGGTTGTTTCCCAGAAAAAGCACACCAACTCCCTGCATGCAATGGGCTGGAAGAAGGTAGTAAGAAAGAGCTGAATTTCCTTCGACAGCACTGTTGTAGCCAGGACAGGGAGAATTTCATGGCTATTTGCAATACAGGAAGGAACCCACTTTTGGAAACCTGTCCAAACTAGTAATCTAGTTGTGCATTTCCAGAATTGGTAGAGACATAATCTAATCAATCTACACAACAGAGTTTGAAAACAGTCGTTGATTATAAACACCAATACATAAACAAAGGGGAACATAAATCTCTAAATTCAGTCTGCACAGACAGAAAACACTCTCTTTAAGGAAAAAAAGCAAAAGAACTTTACAGCACTTAAGAACTGCTTATTTGCTGCAGAATGGGTAAGCTGCATGACAATTTAAGTGATGTCATTACTAAACTGGTAAGACGATTATATCATAGACAAACACACACTTTTTAAAATCTAGTTTTACAAATCTGCCATTATTTACTTTTGTGGATTTTCATCTACATGCAGCTTTTGGAGAAGGAAGGGAAACCTGGACTGCTTTGTTGGTACTGAGCAGCTGATAAATTTAACAACTGTAACAAAGTAAACGGAGACAGGATTCAGATTCCACTTTTTTCCCTGCTATCGTCTCACTCCGTTACCTGCTTTTCCTCAGTTTCCTCATTTGTAAAATAGGCATGATACTTTCCTACTTTATAGGTGTAAGTTGAAGTGTAAAAATGTGCTTTTGAAACCAGCAGTTAAATTATATTATTATAAATAATTTTTACGTAACCTTGATAGCTGTGCAGCTTTAACCCACATTTTTTTTGTGTGACTGTGTTTCTGTTTCACTTTCCATGGGGTCCTTTCATTTTAATAAATGGGATCCTAGGATACACTGTCTATTCTGCAGTGTGAAGCAACTAAAAATCAGGGGGAACAGTGGTACTATTCCACTGGTCTTCATTGTTTCAAAATTATCATGCCACAGACATGGAAAGAAATGTTCGTTTCATAAATCTATGTACCAGATCTTTGCTTAAGATGTTAGAAGAACCAGAAATGTTCTTTAAATGAAACCGGGACTGTAGGGATTAGACTGAAATTTACAGAAAGATCCTCACGCCATGAAAGACGATGAAGGCAACACTTCTACTAGACACTATTTTGTTCAAATTTTTAACTGCCTATATGTGCTGTACTGGCACCTAATACTAGTGGCATTTCTCAAAAGACAACTCAGCCCACAACTCAATACGGTTTTGTATTTTAAAGCATTCTTGCAAACTCCCAGAGAAAAAGTGCATCAATCCTAAAAAAAAATAAATGTATTTTGTGATGCATATTCAGGCAAATCCAGGCTTGATGATAATTCAAATGAAAGACTGAATTACTGTTAATTTTAACATTTAAAAAAGTACCAAAAGGCTCTTTGTACATAGTATTTTATGAAAACAAGGCTAAAAAAAAAAAAACCAAAAAACCCCATCTCTTAAGATGTAAAACACCTTTTACTATTATCTAACTTGATAAAAGAAAAAACCTGAGAAAATACCTAGTTCTTATTCTGTGGCATAGAAATCCAAAGATGACTGTAATATCAAAAAACAGCCAGGTACATATTCTATATTAGAGGTGTGTCCTCTCTTGCTCTGATTCAAGACACACAAAATTGAGCACAAGAAGAAAGAACACATGACAATCTTGGGAGTTAATAAGGAAAATTAGAATTATTCATCATCACTTAGCTGCAGCTTTCTCAGTTATGTTTGGGTACAAGTTTAATTGCAATATTAAATGATGTGGATCAGGTAGGCTAGTTTTGTACTCAGCATAATTTTAACAGTTACTGCATTCTTTTGGATTAGAGAAAAACATACAAATTGGTATCAGAATAAATCAGGTTAGCAACAAAGCAAATTATTTTCTAAAACCATCTGTGACAAGCAAGAAAAAAAATAGGCAGCTAGCTTAGACTGTTTATACATTTAATACTTTATAGAAGTGGGCATGCACATAACTTTCAATCAGAGATGAGCCAGAAAACAAATTTCCCTATAGCCAGAATTAAAAAAAAAAAAAAGGCAGGATGTACAAAACTGACTCCTACTGCAGTGAGCAACCAAATTCTCAAAGCCAAGGCATTTAGAAAAGTATACAATGGATAGCACCCAAGAGCAATTGTCATTTTAAACATCACTGTCCTTAAATAAAAGGCACAAAATGCAATTAAGGATATCGCAATAATAATTCAAAATATGAAGTATTTTCAGAGCATAATAGGAAAGCTGTCATCTCTGCTGACAAACTCAGGCAAAATGCAAAAAACTGTGAAGTTGTTATAAATTGGTAGAAACCTTTTGCATAGTGTCAGAGAGAAGGCCACTCAACAAAAAAGAAAGAAAAGAAAGGATGCACTTGTTTATCCATTTTTCATAAGGTTATGTTGAAAAAACTGATGTAAGATTTTTTTTTTTTAATTCCAAAGATAGAAAAAATATCATTACTTTTCTAGTATTATAGCCTGTGTGGCTTTTTACACAGTCATGCTTCAAACAAGCCATGAAATTTGGAGTATAAACATCCAATAGGTGCAGTAGAAAAAACAATCTCTCACCTTTCTGCCAGAGATCTTTTACAGAAGCCTGGGGCATCTCTGTCTCAGATGTAGTACACTTAATGTACATAAAGTAACTTCACCAAAATAACTTCATAATTGGAGGTATTTCAGTGCTTGCAGCACATGCAAATGCTTAATAAAATAAACAATGTTTTAAAGCATTTTTCAAACTTGTCTTGCAAATTTAAGTGTTTGAGATAAACTAATGATGTTTTAAATACTTAGCTTGACATGCAACAGTTCAAATTCTGGAGGGTATACAATAACTAGCCAAAATTTACAGACATTCAGTCCTGAAAATTCATATTTAGGCATCTAAAATTCAGCACACACAGAGGTAAGGTGTGGTCAGTGATCGTCACCACCTTTCTCGGCTGAACTCTCCAGTGTATTTTTTGACATTTACAGCAATATCTCAGATCTTTGTGTATCTTCTTATAAAGTCTTCAGTGTAGAAATGTAGAGCATTTAACTTTTCTAGAAACATCAGCTATTCTTTTTGTCCTTTTTCAATGATGGTTCTTGCTAATTCAAGGAGGCCAGAAAGAGTTAAGCACATAATTAAAATAAAATCATGTTAACTGACCCTAAGAACTACTGAAATATCAAATCTGATCCAGCTGCCAGAGTCAGAGTTGTTCACATTGACATTTCTCCTGTCACATAACACTACAGTTAGTTTTAAACCTGCACAGCATCAGCTTTAGGTCTACTCATACAGTGACAGAAAAATAATGTGACAGCCCCAAAGAAAGCAATGAAGGCCTGGAACTAAGCAAAAGTATTTCATGTGCGGTGTGACCTTTTCTTTACCAAAATACATAGAACCTTCCTTAATAAGCTAATTTTTTTTTTTAAAGAGTGCTGGTGGCTGGAGGTAGGGAGAGAGAGAAGCAAGGGCGGTTGTCAAATCTCTTTTTTTTCCCTGTCTGCTAAAAATAAACAAAAACTCTGCCCACCCAATAAAGGAAACCTTTGACAAAGCAACTGGCTCATATGGTGACTGACACTGAAATAACTACCATTAGGACCTCCTAAATGAAGGTAGGAGACGAAAGGGAAAAACGAGAATAGATGAAAACTGTACAAGAACTTGAACAGAGAAACTTATCTGCACATAAAACAGCAGAAAAAAAGTTAAACTGATTTAACCTTCTGTTAAGAAACAGATCATTAAAATCCATGCAAACTTACACTTTGTAAAGTTATACCAATATCAATCTACTCCTTGTCTGCAGAAGTTTATTTCAGAAAACTTACTGCAACTGATAAGACCTGAAGGTTCTAGATAGAAAAAGGCAACTCAGGAAGC